>NW_026652286.1:94143290-94445509 GCF_009828535.3 Hylobates moloch | reverse complement strand
GAATGATAATTATTCTAATTGGATGGGCTACTTACTGTGTAGGACTCTGGTTTTATGCTAAATATTCCCAATAAGTATATTTGCTGGAGTTCCTTTTTCTCTCACATAGGTTTTCCAGCAGTCTAACTCTAACTCGTGGCTTTCTTCTATTGTCCTCAGAGTAGCTGCCTTTAGCAGCCTCAACCCATGTTCAATTTGCTGTGGGCTGGGGAACCCAATAACCATAGCTGATGGATGTAGTCAGAATCTGGCTCTTAGCCAGGAAGAGTCGATTCAAACTCAGTCCAAATGCATTAATTTTGCTATAGAATGTTTTCGTGAGTGGGAGAGCTTACTCAACAACAGGACATGTAGAGATGAGTCAGAGTGACCAATGTGGGCCGTGCCCAAGCCCCGTCCAGGGTAATCACAGTGCATGGACTTAAAGTATTAGATCCCATTGGCAAGATCCTTTTAACTAGAAATGGATACAGGGCGTTGCAATCTGACGGCTTCAAATAACTAAGTTTGTATGGAATAGCTTATTCCTGTCGTGGAGCGTCAAGCCTTGGTTCATTCATTCAGTATTTATTGGGCAACCACGATGCTAACCCGGATCCCTCTTACTTTAAAAATTCTTTGCCCCTGCTCTCCAAGCAACCTTCTGGTGGTGACTGGCTCCTGGGGTAGATCTCCCTACAGGGAGAGAATGCACTGGTCATAGGGACATTGTAGGGTACAGGACACTTTCCCAGGGTGAATTCACAAATGGACATTATGACATTGCATATCAGCATCCTGAGTTTGGTTAAGGTGTGTTTGGCCATGAGAGATGAATTCACTATCATCTGTTGACAAAAATTATCTAAGCCTGAAAACCTAAGGGTGATGCCATGACCGATGAACTCACCCAGGTGGTAGGTCTCCCCTTGGGATTTCGCTTGGTGCAATGTGTTGGACTAATGTGTTCTTTGTGACACTGGTGTGGCACCGTGATTCAGAAGAGGATCTGGGATCAGAAGCACCTGGGATGGGAGGCTGGTTTTGCCCTTTATGCTCTGGTTTCTCCTAAATTACTTCACTTTGCTATGCCTCCTTTTCTTCATTCACAAAACCGGATGATAATACTTCAGGGTTTGGCTCTGGCTCAGTGTCTAAACAAAAGCAGCATACCAGAAGACCTGTTAAATTCTTAGAAACCTGCCTCCCTCCCCCACCCAGTTCCACAGCCTCCAATCCTGACTCACGGGCCCGCTGGCCATTCAGCTGCCCATAGTAGGTACATGCAGTGCTCCCCACAAGTCTGTCTACGGAAACCCGTGGAAGTGCTCTTAGACACACAGCTCTTCTATACTGCTGTGCTTCCGTCTCTTAGATTTGAAAATTGCCTTCTTAGCAAACTGTCTCTTAGCAAATGTAGTTACAGATTTAAGGGAGCCACTTTAGGCATTGTCCCTAAGGAATAATTCTGTTTACTTCAAAACAGCCACATCTGCCCCCTCCTCAGCCAACACAAAGACATCGTGTTCTTCAAGGATCCACCATCTGAGACCAGCTTGTTAATAACAAAATTATTCCAGGCCTTGGTGTTCTCTCATCTATGAAATAAACATCCCTTTAAAACAGACCAATCAAATGGGGTTTGGAGACTGCGTTAACCATCTTTATTGCGCTCTAAAGAACAACTCGAGACACGCAGAGACAGTGGATTTTCAAAGAGGTGTTTTCTTGACCCAGTTAAATTTTTATTCAGTGAAAAAAGTTGACATTGAGACAAAAATTATCTTAAAATTGTGCAACAATATAGTAAAACCTTCAGCAGATTTCAGTGACTTGGAAACTTATCGAGGCAATTGAAATTATAAATACTTAATTTCACTTTGGAGAGAAACAAGTATACAGTGTTTCACTTTAAATAAGAGTAGAATAGGCCTTTATTTTGCCGCAAATACTTTTGATTTTGCCTAAAGTTTCTAATAGTTCATAACAAGAGTCTTTAAATGAGAAGTGACAGAATATTTGAGGATAATGGTCCACTCCAGCATTCATGCTTATTCCATTTGAGCTATTACACATGAAACTAATACCATTCTTGGGTTATTACTTGGCTGTGATGATTTAATTCATAATATGGCTGCTCAAAATTAGTGGGCAGAAACATATATACAACCCATCCTCCCTCAACCCATTTTCGGTGCTGGTACTCCATCTGAAAACACACTTACTGTCCGTGTACCCAGCAGTACATATCTCTTGCTATCTATTCCATATCTCAGTCTTGCATAGAAAGTAGTCTATATAAACTTAATGCACTGGCTTTTATTACACAAAAATTGTACCTGAAAGGCAGCACACACTCCAGTTAAGAAAAATAACATAACAGGAATGTCAAGATACAATCCCAACACAAGATTCTGCACAGAATTTTAGAGTCAACTCCTAAAATCAATATGGGGTGATATTCAGTTTGGTTATATCTCTGGATGCCTTCTCTAAGGGACTCATCCAACTGTCTGCAGAAGGAAGAAAATTTTCAGGAATTCACCATGACTCCCTTCATGGAGAAGGGACTGACCAAACCTGACAGGATGGTGTTTCTGCCCTAAGGAAGTGTACTGGAAATAATAATATTACTAGATGCAGTGACCACTGGGTAAGCATCTGAAGGCAGCATTCACCAAGGAGGAGTGGGTGCTCATCTGGAAGGGGCTCACCATACTATTGCTCTCCCAAGCTTCCCCTGAAAATGGCCAGTTCTGAGAAGGGTTACCTTCCCTAAATTGCTGAGTACAGCTTCATCTAGTGGGCCAAACAGTATGGGCAGGAGAGAACAGGCAGCTGTGTGTCTCCTGTCTGTCCCACCCAAATATCCCTGGTGACGCTACCAAAGACAGAACCCCAGGAATTACTTGTCCAAAAGTCAGAGTTTCAACCAGTTACCCAGAATGATAACTATTTACCCAGCTTGTCAAGGTAGCCAGTAGTTCCTGGAGCTTCTCACCTGTCTGGAACTAGGACTGCACAGACATGGTCTCTTCCTGGAATCCTCTGTAGAACTCCATTCTCTGACATTTTATCCATGTGGACTCATAAAGCTCAACGGGCATTCAATACATCCAGGAGTAAAATCGGTTTCCAGAGAAAACTCATAAGCAAACCCCCTGCCCACCAATTTTTAGAGGTCCATTGTGGTCCACATGGATGCAAGCATCTGACATTCTAATGTATGCCAGGAGAGAATCAAACCTTTTTCCTGCACAGTGTGAACTTCTGAGGTGCCATTTCCGACAAGGTACAAAAGCCCCTTCTTCACAAGCAAGCAGGGACTCCGATTGGTCACAGTGAAGACAGTTATCTGGTCACCTTCAAAGGCTGCCCATAGTACAAGGCATTTGTCTTCATTTCCTATTGGCACTCCAACCTCTGGATTCTTTCAGAGAGCATATATACATGAAATCCCCACAAAGCTACACAGAGGGAAACAGGAGTGTGTGCTTCAAAGTTCATAAAAATATACAATTTACATATAGCTGCAGCTATCTAGCTTAGTCTTCAGGAACTTAGCTCTTCTGTTTATATAAAATACTCTAGCCCTAAAAGGCTGCTTTTTTTTCAAACAGCACAGTGGCATTTTCCAAGGAGAGGGGTGATGGCCAGTCTACAGTACTGTGCACTAAGCATTGGGAGGCACTGGTAGCTAGAACTGGATGCTCGAAAATATCTCAAGCTGCCAACTGGAGACATATGCTCTGTAAAAAGGCTTGCCTATGGAATAACTGAAAATAACATCTCAGAGCCTTTTATATCAGCTTTTACAAATGCCACCAAAAAGTTGGCAGAAAAAGAAAAGAAAATACACTTCCTAGTGGTTCAATTACATGACTTGCCTCCCACCAGGTTGTTAATGATTCAACTATTTAAAGAGCTTATTAAAGAGGAGGTGGTAGGGCTTAGAGTTTTGAACAAATCTCTACGGTAAGACAAGATAAAGCCAAAAAAAATCCAGTCTTTAAAAAAAAAAAACTTAAAGAAGGAGAGTGACAGGAAAGAAGAGAAAATACGCTAAAAGAAGGCTTATCATTACCACCAGTTGTTAAAATGAAATACAGTCCTACCCGTATGGCAAACTAAAGGTCGACAGCTTAAAATACTCATCTAAGTGTATATATATAAATAAAAATTTCAAAAACTAAAAAATTTAATTGGCTCTTTCTTTGTTTTCCAAACAATCCCTAAGTAGAATGAAACTATATTATCACCCAAGAATGACACTTGTGGTTAAAAGAAACTAAACACTTGTGAGAAGGTGATGCATCACACCTAAGGGGGGATGGGGTTTTACAAAGCTTGCATATCAAGGACACATATTCAGAGACACGACTTTGGAATATTCCCAGACCTCACTGCTTCTTGGCTGAAAGGAAATTCTTCAGTGAGAATCATACAGTACAAGTCACAACGATGCTAGACATTGGTGCCTACAACGCTAAGCCTAAAGGGTTGGCATCAGCCCACGATGGATTCTACATAACTATCAAGTGGCCATGGTTTGAATACACGGGTGGCATTTTAAAGGCAGAAGAAAAAAAGCACAGCTTGTTTTGCAGAGAGAATGAATGAACAAACTCTAGTGCTCCTGCTGTTGTTAACTGGATTGAGTAGTCTCAACTTTTTAGATCTTCTCTATCTCTATGAGCGTGTACAGCACTGTCTCTTTAGATTGGGTAGGGGCATGGGTGAGGGAGATGGAAGAAGAGAAAAAAAAAAGAGAAGGCACTGACCCAATTCAAAATGACAGCATATATCAGTATGGATTTTTAAGGACAATAAGTGGCCATCTCAAACCAAATACATAACTTTACATTTGAGATCCTTCAGTAGTAAGTAAAAACAAAAAATGGAAAATGGAAAAATTATGTACTCTATTAGCCAGTGTATGGATCATGGCACAGATCTAGAACTCTCCCCCACAACCAGGGTAAGTTTTTGCAATGACAATGAAACCAGTGTGTAATAAAGCAGTGTTATCATTCTGTAGCTCTCAAAGCTACATCTTGTACAGAGGCACATACAGTAAAATTCCATCAATTAATATAAGAGAGGAAGCTGTGGGCTTACAGGGCTTCCCAAGCTGCAGCTCTATTTAACTGAACTCCAGCAATGACTCAGTGCTCTCTCCTGCCAAAGACCATTACATGACACACAAGTGAATAAAAATGGATTGCTTCTGGAATGGCAACAAAAAAATGCTTCTGTTCCCACCCCCAACCCTATGGGTAAGGGGCTCATAACACATGTGGTGTCTAATGACCACTAAAGCCTGGCCTTACACAGAGTCCCAATAAATTAACAAAATAACATAAAGAAACCTTCCCCCATAATACACCCACACACTTTTCCTATAAACTATATCCAAACAAAATGGAATATCTGCACACACTTTCAAGGAGAAGGGGTTCCACCCATCACTCTCTCGAGGTTTTTATTAAATACATTTCTGTGTCTTAGAAAAATAAAAAGATTGGCCAATTTTACTGAACCGAAATTATCTCACAGACTTAAAAGCATGCCCAGCAAGCACAGCCCTGTAAGACTACATTAATGTCAAATCAAAGCAATTTGGTTACTAAAATCAACCTGGTTTGAAGTTCACAGTTGATTACTACAAAGTTTATTCATTCCTTTCTTTCCTTTTTTTTTTTTTTTTGTTTTTTGTTTTTTGATTTTGGCCCATATAAAAATAACATATTGCAACTCAAAGTGCATCTTTTAAAATAAACCATCAACTATCTTTATCAAATAAAATATTTACACCATTTGGTTTCTAGTGAGGAAAGCTCTTTCAGGCTATCACCATGGGGACGTCATCTGAAAATCCAGTTATCATAGGAGCATCTTCATCATCTTCCCCTAGAGACAAAACAGTCAGGCCTTGGTGAGTTCCAACATACTTTAACCTGACCCCACATCCCACCACTCTACCCACCCCTCAACCCTACCACAACCCTCTAGCTGAGAAGGTCAATGCCATAACCAGACAGGCACTGTAATCAGTTGTGAAACCAACCCAGCTTCCCATTGTCCCTCCTGGCCACCTTCCACCCATCGATGGATCCTCATATTTATTTTAATGGTCGTTTGAACTTAGCCAAATTAGGAAAACAAAGCTTCTCAGGAGAAGACTCTTATTACCTACTCAAAAGTTAAGTGGGTAGTTTGGGTTCCCCGGTTTGAGTTATCTATACCCTACACTAGCACAGTGAACTTCAGTGTCTGCTTTCTCTTCTGAACCCAAACTGCTCTGAGGAAAAGGATCTTGGAGGAGTTTAAGCATTTTGAGGACAGCTTCCCAGACTAACGGCTGTCCCCTTGTGACCCCCGGTATAATCCTGTATAACCAAGTGTCGACCGACACTCAGTGATTATCGCAGGGCACGATGACGGGTCGACTCATTTTGCCTCCAACAGCAGAAGCAAAGAAGCCACCCCATTCACACAAGGCACCCAGGTACCGGCTTATTAAGCAAGAAAGGAAACTGACAAGGAAAGGGAACAGAGCTGACATCAGACGACCAGTGAAGGGGCATATACAAATGTCTTTATAAACATAGATAAATAATTATAACTAGTTTACAGAAAAAAATAAACTTGTACATTCACAGTCATTAGTCTAAGTTTGGGGAAGCCTCGTAACACACCCACTTTATTATATTACTATCCTACTATCTCTAATTAGCATTTAGGGTTTTCATTGTGCAAAGATTTCAAAACGGGAACTTTCTTACTTTTTCCCTTGCTATGTGTTAAGACAGGGGTCCCCAATTCCCCGGGCCGAGGGCCACCAGTACCAGTACACAGCCTGCTAGGAATGGGGCCGCACAGCAGGGGGTGAGTGGCGAGCCAGAGCATTACAGCCTGAGCCTCGCCTCTTGTCAGATCGGAGCAGCATTAGATTCTCACAGGAGCGCAAACCCTATCGTGAACTGAGCATGCAAGAGGTCCAGGCTGAGCGCTCCTTACGAGAATCTAATGCCTGCTGATCTGAGGTGGAACAGTCTCATCCTGAAATCATCCCCCAACCCTCCCCGCTCCACCGCTGGTTCAGTGAAAAAAATTATCTTCCACAAAACTGGTCCCTGGTGCAAAAAAGGTTGGGGACCACTGTGTTAAGGTACATAAAAGAATGGCTGGTGAGGTTACACTAGCAACCAGAAAGAGAAACAGCAAGACGGAAGGGCCTCCTTTGATAGAAGCTGATTGGGAACGCATTATTTTTTATCTCAAGTTAGGATCTCCAGAGACGTCAGACCTCCAGGTCAGTGAAGGATGAGACAGGGGTCAGATATTCTTGAGGATTTTCCGATACTCTGGGAGTCTCAAAGCCTGGGGCCTATCTACCCTTCCTGTTTGAGGCAAGCTCCCTGTTTCAGGCCAGAACTACACAATCAAAGAGAATACAACATTTTAATTTAATTAACTTACAAGTTAAAAAGTAAGGGCTCTGAATGGTTTAACCGAAACTCATGGAATCGAATCACTGGCTGATGAAGAGCTCCTCTAGTGTCAAAAGAGGAGCTGAAGGTGGGTGTTTCCTAATCAAGTCATTGGCTGCGTGGGGGTCAGCCCCGGGAGGAAGAACCCACTCTCCCTGCCCCACTTACCCAGGTCATCCCCAGAGGAGAAGATGGCGGACCCCAGCCTGGAGCTGTAGTGGCTGTTGGCGAAGGCGGTGAAGCTGCTCTGCAGCCTCCGGTGCTTCGTGTACAGGATGGCAAACCCCACCCCCAGGCTCAGCAGTATCAGGAATAAGATGGGCACCACCACAGCAGCGACATCCGTAGATCTGGCAGCCTGCATTGCGGATGCATCTGCACCTGCCAAGGCAAAGTTCCCAGCAATAAGCCCACCTGAGGGCAGGAGAACAGACCAGATGACTCCTCAAGGCCCCACCCACCAAAAAAGGCTGGGCGATCGCCACAGCTACGCAAACTGCCTGTCTGATGTGAGACGTTTCTGCATGTGCGTGATGCCTGATTGCTTCCCGACTACTTGCCATGAGCTGATAGACCAAGGGCCTTGTGCATGCAAATACGGTAATTACATTAGACTCCTAATCACTGCTTTGTTGGTTATTTAGATAATCTCTTGGAAGGGAGACCTTTGTTGGGGTATCAACATTGATTTCATTAGCATTATTACTTAAGACCACTTGCTTGCCTTACATAAGAGGATGTGAAATCAGACCACTAATTAACGAGATTGCAATTATTTCCCCCTACTTGGCACCAAAGTCACTCTGAACTGCAATTACCTGAAGCTCCATTAAGTGATACAAACGAGATTCCTACACCACAATACAGACTTAACAGCTCATGAAGTTTTATGAGGTTTTTCGCTTAAGTGAAAAAGAGAGTGGGGGAGAAAAACAACTTTCCATATACATTTAACATTTTCTAAAGCTCTTTGCAAAGCCGTTTCGGCATTTATAACCTAACAAAGATGGCCCCTTCCTATTGACTTAAACAAACTGGCTCTGTGATGATTCACTAATAGATTTGTACCACCAGGGCTCTAGGGCAAAGCCATGCCCCACGTCCCATCCTGCTGGGGTAGGGGCCAGTCTCCTTGAAAACGGTAGACTTTTCATGTTAAAAATCCCAGGGAAAGTCTGAACTTGAAAATGAAACCTAGGAATCAGTTTTTGGCAAAGGAAACAGACTGGACTTCCCTCAGTCTAGGGCTCCATGAGGAGCCTCAACAGGCTTGGGGTTGCTCCCTGGTGTCGGGAGAGGTGGCACAGGCCAGGTCTCTGCTTCACGTAGAAAGCTCTGTCGCTCCCCAGGCATTCACCTTGACAGGGTATTCATCAAGATGAGCCAGAGAACAATCATTTCTTGCAAGCCTAATCTAACCATTCAATATTCGTGTCTGTATTTAAATTTCTTTCATTATTTCCTTGCCAGAAAAAAAACGCTAGCCAACATCTTATTTAATATGTTCCAACCTATTCCGGCTGTGCAGTGGTTAATGAAGGGGGTGTGCTCAGCCAGAGCAGTGAAGAGGAAGTCGGTACAATGAAGGCTGGGAGCTCCAGGAATGAGCGCCCTCCCCCGGCCACCCCACTTCCAAGGGGAAGGTGAACATGAAGGGGCAAAATGTCGGCCAAGAGCCCTTCTGCCTGACAACCTTGTTTCCATAAAGGTGGCCAGGAGGGGTCTGCACAGGAATTTTTCCCAAAGCATATTTCACAGGTTGCCAATTAGTTTTGCCTAAAAATGGGGCTCTATTGAGGAAATACTAGGTCAACAAGAGTTGGGCTGGTTTTTGTAGGACCTTCTTAGAACCTCTAATATGTTATGATTCTCCCAAGGGAAGTGGCAGGCAGTGTTTCCCTCTCTTAGTGGGGGGTGCCAAGGATAAATATTGCACGAGATCTCACCCTGAGAAACCCTCTGAGACGGAACATTTAGCAACTCTAACACAAGATTTTGGCTTGAGCGCTGGTTAGTTCTTGGCTGAGAGTAAATGGAACTAAAAAAGACCAGTGGCAAAACATTTGTTGAAATCCTGGCCAAACTACTATAATGTAAGCAGACTTTCTGTATGAACGGAAGGGTCCTTTCTTCCATCACTAGCATGGCCCAGCATAAGACATAAGACAGAGATCCCAGGACAAATTCCAGTCCTAAGCGTAAGATGAAGCCGGGGCGGGGCAGGGGTGTGCACTGTAAAATCAGTTATATGATTTTACATGTAAAATCCATGACAAGGAGATGAGCTACTGGCTTGGGGACCCACAGGATATATTAGCATTTTAGAGGTGCTGAGAAGTCCCACAAAAAAACAAACGAAACTCTTGTGAACCTAGAGTTTCCCTTTTTAAACAAAGCCTTGCCTTTCTTGCACTTTATGTTCAGAATCCGGTCCCCCTGTAATCTCAGCTTCCTGTACCATGTCCAGCTCAGGAAGTATTTGTTAAATACATCACTACCTGACCAAACTGATATATAAATGATTTTCTTTTAAGCTGAGAATATCTTCAATGTGTTTTAGAAAGACACATGGTCATCAAACCATATGACATTCTTGCTATTTCCCCAGAACTGGAGATAGAAACGGGCAGCAATCGCAACTCACCAGACCCCAGCTCATCATACAGCAGGATGGCAGGCTCCCCACAGATCTGGCTGCCAAAAAGGCATCTTGCTTGGACAGTGAACGTGTAATTATGACCCATCTTCAGGTTGGAAATTTTAAAGAAATTGTCAGTAGTATTCCCAAGGTAAGCTGTGATATTCATGGCACTATCAAACATGTGTATCTCATAGCCCTGAAAACAAACACAAGAGATTGCTCAGGAAGTCGAATATAGAAACTGACAGTCTCTATTACTGGTTCCAGCTTTATGTGAGCTCCTCACTGCAGGCTGCTAGAGATGCTAAAGCGCTCTGGGTTTCTCCTTGTTCTTTTCACATTACCACTGAGATACTGGATTCAGAAAATGAAAATTTGCTCGTCTCCAATATCTCAAATAACTGCCACACCCTCCCCCTACAAGCTATATTGTGGAAATGAGAACTGTGGCCCTCAGGAAAGTCATTTTAATGAAGCCACACTCAGAGATTTGCTCAGCAGTCTGCCTGTCTCAAGCAATATTAAATGCCACCAAGAATCTGAACAGTTTGCCATAATGGAATTTGACTAATAATAAATCCAGATCGCAGCGGACTCCAGCAATGGGGTGAGAAAGGGGAACGTGCAATTAGAAAAAACAGGACATTTGTCCCCAGAACGATATGTAGGAATGACCCTGTCAGCTCACTTCCTGTCCCCCTGCTTTCTAGCTCCTTCTGAGCCGATCTCAGCCCCCCAACAACCTGGCCTTGAAATCAGAAGCACTACAGCCGGCTCAGGCCCCTGTTCACTGGAGGAGAGGATGAAATGTCTTCCTAGTTAGAGCCCTGGACTCTGGTGCTGGGAAAAGTCACCCTGGGGACAGCCCTGGCCCAGGATGCTAGCTGGGATGAGGGCTGACAACCTGACTTCTCTGCTGATCCCCAACTATTCCAGCATCAAAGCTACTGACACTCTCCACCATCCCCCTGAAAAGACTCCATCACTTTTCTCTAGCCACATATTGGGCCCCCTTGCATAATCACAGTCTCTTGATCCCAATACCGCTGACCTGTCTATTCTTGATGTGGTTTGGCTGTATCCCCACCCAAATCTCATCTTGAATTCTAGCTCCCATAATTCTCCTGTGTTGTGGGAGGGACCTGGTGAGAGATCATTGGATCATGGGTGGGGTTTCCCCTATACTGTTCTCATGGTAGTGAACAGTTTCACAAGATCTGATGGTTTTATAAGAAGCTTCCCCTTTCACTTGGCTCTCATTCTCTCTGTCTGCCACCAAGTAAGATGTGGCTTTGCTCCTCTTTGCCTTCCATCATGATGGAGAGGCCTCTGCAGCCACGTGGAACTGTGAGTCAATTAAACCTCTTTCCTTTATAAGTTACCCAGGCTCAGGTATGTCTTTATTAGCACTGTGGAAACGGACTAATATAATTCTTTGAACTCCCTGTCAGGGGAAGGGAAGAAGGACATGCTCTGCCTACACCAGACCCTCCACTAGAGACGAAATAGTAACCTAGAATCTTAACCTAAGAGCCGGGCTCCAGCCACCCAGGAAGGATCCCCTAATGGCGACTGGCTGCCGAACTGGGATTCCCAATACCTGCCTGGAATCTCATCCCCGCATTCTTTCCTATAAGCTAGCAGTTATTACCTTCCACCTAATATATATTTGGTGTCGATCATTTGTAAAATACATAAAGGTTATAAAGAAAATAATTAAGATTACACAACATCAACCACCCATACGTTATTTAACCCATCCTCTTCTGTTCAGCATCTCGGCTGTTTCCTCTTTCTTGCTGTCATAAATACTATACATAAATTCTTCATGCACATTGTTTCTTTAGAGTAAAATCCTACAACTGCTGGATCAATGGGTGTGAACACTTTTAACATTTTTGACAGACATTACCCAAGAGCCTTACTTGAGTTTGAACCAATTTATATTCCCAGAATGTTTACTTCCCCAACTATTATTCATACCGGTTATACTCTTCCCTGCAAATCTTTACCAATTTAACATGAGAGGGCTACCTCTTTGTTATTTAGATTACTGGTGAGGCTGAACTTTTCTCCTTTTGCTTACTGCTGCTGGAATTTTCCGCTTTGTTAAATGTACCTTCTTCAAAATTAGAATATTTCCGTTTTGAATGTACTTGAAAGCTTTCCTTATATTTAAGGATGTTAGCCATTTAGACGTCATAGTTACGAGAGTTATGAGAATTCTCACAGAGTGTGTGGTGAGAATTTTCCAATTTTAATTTCACTTTGCTTTGGCATTGCATGGTGACTATTTAGAACCCGTGGCTCTTTGCCTACGCTGCATCTCCAGGTAGCCATAGTTGATTCATCACATTCCTATTTAGCAAAGGCTTTGCTGTCACTGGGGCCAACCCAGCTTTACTCAAGAATCTGTCCACCCTTGGGTGGTAAATCTACTCCCAGGTCTCACTCCCCTTCCCCTGTCTTTTGCTGTGAATACCATATTGGCCTACCCATAGCAAAACTAAACAAAACCAAGGTGTTCTTCATAAGTCAGCACAGTATCTTCAAGTACCTCCTGCTCCCTGTAATTTATCTGGGAAGAGAGTGCTGAGATGCCAGGCTGAGAGTGCAGCTCAACTCCTGCTACTGAAGCCACAGTCCCGCCCTCAGCAAGTGTGGAATAGGCGGGGCTTCCGGTTTAACACCCTGAGCCCCAGCCCAGCTGCAGCTTCTGCGGGAAGCACAGCATGGCCTCCAGCCCATTTCTCTTTCATCAGGGGAAGACAAGTCAGGATTGAAAAGCGCTTAGTGCAGAGATTCTCATCTTTAATGGGCAGTATAAATATTTCGCTAATTAGCAATCCCACTGAAAATGGTCCTTTAATTCTCAAGTTCATGTCCATGTCCTATTCTTTTTCATTCTTTTTTTTTTTTACACTATCTATGCCAGCATGCTGTTAACGAGCTCATCTCTGAAACAGCATTTCAATTAAATTTCCAAAGTCATGGAGAATGAGGGAGGAACTTACCCTGCTTTCATTAAAATGCTTTTCCTTTAAAGCCAGGCTTTTCCAAAACAGAAGAACATGGTCATTTTCTGTTATGATTTTTAAGGCATCAGGTGCCGATAATGACACTGAAAATTAAAGATAAGATGGGATGCGGTTAGTGGATATACATTTGAAACTCCATTTTCTTGTCTGTCAAAGAGAGATTAAATAATGCTAGCCTTGCAGGGCTGGGTTACAGAAAAAATAAAACACATAGATTGCTGTGTATAGAACCCAGCACGTGGTAGATATTCTTTAATTGGCATCTCTTTTATTGTTGTTACAACATCTTTAGCCAAGAAATCTGGACAGTACTCAATTGAATAGCCCTTGTAACCAAGGGTGTACAAAAACAAATGGGGTGGGGTAGAAGGGTGGTGAGGAAGGAATGGGATGGGATAAGGAGTTCCATCTGAAGACAGGACACTGGAGTGACAATGGCACATGGACCGGGCCCACTGCACGCCACCAGCATAAATGGGGCTGGGCCTCCATTACCCAGTATCAAAACTCCCAATAATACCTGCTGCTGTCTGAGCAACGGAGCTTGCTACCAGCTCTCTGAACTTGAGCCTGACTGCCCTTTGATCTACTGCCCAGCTATGGATCTCCCTCCATTTCGACACGTCAGATTGCCACAATGGACCACTGAGAACCTGTCATCCAGATTCTCAGATACAGCCTCGGTCTTAGTGGTAACTATTCAGTTTTATTTCCTCTCTTGGGCATCCCTCCTCTTTTCCTTTAGTAATATCAAAACAAGCGACGGGAGTTAAAAAGACTTAGAAAATATAGAAAACGATAGCCACTCCCCAGCCCACTGTGCCCTGGCCACCACGCCGCAGCCCGGACCCTGGAGCCTCTGCACTACTCTGCTCCTGTAGGGATACTGAAGGGCAGCATTTGCACTCCCTGGGAAACTCCTAATGAAAAGTCTGTCTCTGGAGGCCCAGCGGCACAGCACTGTGGGCAGGCTGTGTGAGAAGACCTCTAACCTCTCTCCTGCTTACCTGTGGTAATTTTTATGCTGGAATCTTTGCTCATGTTCCCCAGTTGGACAATGATGTGGTATTTCCCGCCAGGTTCCAACTTGTTAAGGGTGTATTCCACAGTACTATTACGGGATTTTACTTTGTAGCTCCTGTCAGTCTTTCTTATTAGATCTTTAACTGCAATTGCATACAACTAGGACCAAAAAAGAACATCTGAATGATAATCAGAAAGTTGACATTTTTCACTCTTTGTAGTTCAATGGCGGACAATGTAGTATATTAATAGCTGTGACCCACGGCAACAATAGTTTGAGTCCCGAAATCTGACTCCATTCTTTGGAAGGCGTTTGGAGTGACCAGATCCAATCTTAAAATAACTATTCACTCATAGAACTGCACATAGAGTTATCAATTAAAATTTTTTTAACCCTCTAGGGAAGGCCACATTTATTGTGACATCAGCAGGTAGGTTGGAACAAGCAAGCACGTCCAAACTCAGTACTCAACTTCCACAACTTCACCACTGCAATAGTTCATGGATGTTGTTGGTGGAGAGAGAATGAACCAAAGTGTTCAATCCTGGCTCTAAAGGGCAAGGCTCTACTTACTTTCTCCCGGGCTGCTTCTAGGTATGGGGGGCAAGGGGAAAATAGCAGGGCATATAGTAAGCACAGGAAATTCAATCATGTGAAGGAAGTGGAGAGTTGAGAGGAGTATTAGCAACCAAGCATTTTAAACCAACCACCACTGGATGAAGGGGAGTGGAGAGAGGAGAGAGGGAAGAGCAGCCCAGAGCAAGGAAAAAATGGCAGTTTTTTTTGTTTTGTTTAGGATCAATGCTCCTTTTAAAGAGGGGTCAGAAACTTTTTGTAAGCGTCCACACACAGTAATACTGTGGGCGTTGAGGGCCAGATAGTCTCCACCACAACAACTCTGCTGATCATCGCACGAAAGTGGTCAGATATAATATATAAACAAATAGGCATGACTTGGTTCCAATAAAACTTTATTTTAAAAAAATAGGCCATGGGCTGTGTTTGGCCTGCAGGCCTTTGTTTGCTAATCCCTGTGTGAGAGGGTCAGGGAAGGAAATGTGAGCAGCAGAGAAGAAAGAGGGACAAACCAAAATAGCAGCTAGGAATAATGGAGAAGTGCCAACTAAGAAGAGGTCCCTATACGGACCCCATCTTTGGTCAGACAGAAATGGGAGACGGACCTCCTGCTGAGCGCCAGAAGCCAGGCCTGTGTTTCTTGCCCCATTAGAGGACCCCCTTCCATCCCACCCCATCCTAACCAGGCCAGGAATAAACAAAGAGGCCTGGAAGCCCAGCCCACTCACCAAGTCCTGGTCAGGGGAGTCATACGGTGATTCCCACTTGATGACCACGGAGGTTTTGCCCGTATGAACCACATGCAGGTGACGGGGTGGAAGCCTGCTATCCGGGATCATCTTCACTACAACGTAGTCAGAGGACGGCCCCTGGTAGGGTACCACTACCCGGACCTGAAGCCCAAGCACACACGTAGGAAAAAAATATATCATGGCCTTATGCAATCTTTATTAAAGTATTTTTTCAACAAAATAATGACAATTAAAATTCAGTTAGTACAAAAAACCATAAAATATAAAATAATTTCCCACCTACCCCAAATCATTTTCCAAGAGGTACCACTGGTAAGAGTTTTTGTGCTTCCTTCCAGAAATGCCCTATGCATATATAAGTATGGATATGTATGTACATGTATCCTTACACATATATGCATGTGTACCTGTAGCCTATCTTCCTCAAATATTTTTTATACAACTGAGAAAATGGGACACATATTATGCTCTTGGCTTCTTTCATGTAATAATATATAGCTTAGAGATTTTTCCATATCAGTACATTTAGAGTTGTCATACTTCTTATGAATGGCTGCCCTGCGTTCCATTGCATGAATAAACCATGATATGTTTAACCAGTCCTCTCTTGATAGACATTTAAGTTGCTTCACATCTTTTGCTATCATAAGTAAGAATAACGTACCAAGTATCTTTCTCCATATATCTTGGCACATACATAAAAGTATGTAGGCTAAATTCCTAGAAGTGGAACCTGATAAAAATTTTTGATTTATCTATACTTGTGATCATCTGCCAAGTTATCAATCCTCCATAATGGAGCTGCAGTTGGTGAAAGTGGCCATTCATTCTGTATTTCAAGCAAGAACCTGATGATGCTTATGAAGAAGAGGAAGTTGCCTCTCATCACACACATCAATCCTGGAGTCCAGGTATGCGAGCTCCCCAGGTCCTGGGTTGAGACCAGAGCCCAGAACTTAAGACATCCCTTAAAAAACTGAAATGGTACGGGAAGCTTACCAGAAACAAATACTGCTCATCCTTACTGACAAGGACCGTCTTGTTATGGAGTGAAGTAGTCAAGCTCCTCGGGTTGCGATAGAGGTCAAGAAAGGACGTGGCATAGAAAATACCATAAACCTGGTAAAAGCAGAGAACGGAAGAGGACATCAGCTCATGGGCCGATGACCTCATTTCCTTGAAATCCCCAATTTAAGACCCTGGAACTGCTTCAAAAGAGCTCAGAGAGAAGTCTTCATTCAACGTTTATTACATTTACAGCATTTACAGAGAAGGCACTTGGGCCAGGCACTGTATGTAGAGCTACAAAAATAAATATGATGTGGTCTCTGTCCTCAAAGAGCTCCTTCTGGAGGAGAGGCGGGCAGAGAAGAAAAACATACATAATTATAAATAACAAGTGGCAAACATAGAGCGTTAGATGCTACACCAGAAACCCACATGATGAGCCAGCGAATGGGGGGGGCTATTAAAGAGGGGGTGTCATTCTACCATTGGCAGCACAGACGTGGGCTCCAAGGGGATGTGCTGAGTGGGAGCTTGCACAGTGGATGCGAACACCCCAGGAAGTATGTGGAGCGGGGGAAGGAGGGCAGACACAGCTGGCTGTCTAGCAGGTACCCATCCTCCCTTTCTTCCTCAGAACTCTGGTTCTGCTTGAGAATTGCTGCCTGGAAAAAGTCTACACTGCATACCTCCCTAAGCTAGGAGAGGCTAGACAAGGAGCTTCCAGCCATTGAGATGCAGAAGTGTCACACGGAAAGCTTTAGGAGGGCTCATTACAACAGAGGGAGGAGCCCTTCTTCCTGCCCTCCGGCCGCCTGGAATACAGATCATGACTGCAGCCCCAGGAGGCCTCTTGCACCATGAGGTGAGCTTGAAGACGCATGCCACAGGCTGGAGATGACAGGGCTCGGGTGCCCGATCAAATCGTGCTGCCGCGACAGAAGCCCTGCACTGCTCAACTCTAAACTTCTTTTAATTACAAGAGGAAATAAACTGTTCAAAGCCACTGTTACTGTCACTTCCTCTGCTCTATGCATCCCTGCTCAGTCCTAACTGGTAACCGTTGGAAACTGAGGGAGTTTCAAGCAGGGAAGTAGGAATGGGATGAAGCTTGCAGCAGAAAGTGGAAGCTGAGGGAGTTTATAACTGGAGGGTGGGAGCTGAGGAAGCTTTCTTTGTAAGGCACAATCAAAGAGCATTTTCTCCAAGAGTTATGTGCACATGTAAGACAGGGGCTTGACGAGAACTGTAGGAGCTGTAGGATCCACAGGCTGAGCAGGCACTGAACGGGCATCCACAAAGGGATTTCCAAGTCCCAGGCAACAGGGTGACTTTCTCCAACACTGCTCAGCAGCTGTGAGGACTAAGCTCTGATTTTTCCAATCTTGCCCAAATTCCTATCTAAGGGGTTTGGGGAGTCATGTCCTACAAACCATAAATTCTCATCAGGTGGGTTTTATTGAATCCTATATATCGTGACTTACTTTCCAAGTTGACTCTGGCATAACATTATGAGACAAGGATGAAAATCAAAATATTTTACCCCAAAACATGTTTCTTTGTCATATCTTGAAATGGCCCTGAAAAGCTGTCCTTTGTGGGGTAAAATTCGCATCTGTAAAGAATCTCTATTAACATAGCTAGATCTTTTTCTTCCAGGCCCTCCCAATCCTAAAGACATTAGCTAAAAGTCTTGTACCTTTTAAAGATCTGGATAGGAAACATTTGTCATCGATTTCCCCTAAGGGCAGCCACTAAAAGATGTCAAAAGAACCTTGGTCTCCACAATCTTTTATCTTAACCTGAACATCTCCTTTCTGTCAATCTCAGGTCTTCAGACAAACTCATCCAACTGACAACCAGAAAATGTTTAAATTTCCCTACAGCCTGGAAACCCCCACTTCCCCATGCTCACTTTGAGTTGTCCTGCCTTTCTGGACCAAACCAGTGTATTTCCAAAATGTATTTGACTGATGTCTCATGCCTCCCTAAAATGTATAAAACCAAGCTGCATCCCGGCCACCTTGGACACATGTTCTCAGGACCTCCTGAGGGCTGTGTCACGGGCCATGGTCACTCCTATTTGGCTCAGAATAAATCTTTTCATATATTTTACAGAGTTTGATTCTTTTTGTTGACAGCTGAAAAAGGACAGACAGACGGGAGGGCACAGACAAACAGGAAGGGAAGCCCTGAAGGGGGTGATCGCCTGGGAGGATGTAGGAAAGAGAAGCGCTGAGGGACTCAAAGGGGTCCCAAAGCAAATGCAAGTGGAGCTGCAAAGCATGAGGTGGGAGTAGGCCAAGTGGGGGCTTAGAGTACAGAGGTAGGATGACATCACTGAGAATAAGGCTGGTGACCGCCCGGGGTGGGGTGTCTCTGGACAGGAAAGGGGTCCACAGAGCCACGGGAGCCAAGGGATGAGAGGTTCCCCATACGCACAGTGACAATGGCACTTCTCACAGTAGACAGGAAAATCATGAGAGCTGCCAGGGTCCTCAGTGAACTAAAGAGGGGCAGAAGCAGAGAGCTTCCTACAGGTGATCTCATTTGCGCTCTCACCTCTGAAAGCCACCTTTAGTGTGACCAGTGCGTGAGCTGGGATGAGGTGCAGGAAGCCTCCTCCAACTTCATGCACAGTTAGAGGCCCTAAATCAAGTCAGGCTTCAGTGTTCTGTGCAATTGCCCTACTCTGGACAGATAGTTGGGGGTGATGAGGCGGTCATGTGCTGCCGGGTATATAAATGGAAAGAAAGGGTTCTTTAGGAGTAGACTCAACTTCCAGGTAAAAGAGAGCTCCGGGATGGGTCAGAGCTTCTCATCACTGTCCCTGCCTCAGCATCAGGTGCTGGGACACACAAAAGAGCAGAGGCTGTTAAATTAGCCAGACCTGAGCTGAAACTCAGTCTACTGCTTGTGAGAGCTTTAACTCTGGCAAGTTACTTCGCCTCACTGAGCCTTAGTTTCCTCGCTGGCAAAATGGGAACATTTACCCACAGAACCAATGAAAGGAATAAGGGGGAACATGGGTTTATCAGATTTTATATTGTTCCTGGCACTTACCGGCTGCTCAGTAAATCTTACTTCTCCTTCCTTCTTCTTCACTGATTTTACAGACAACTACTTGCAAACTTTGGTTATTTCCCTGTGAATCAGCCCTGTGCCAAATGCACACTGAAGATATCCTCAGAAGACCAGACCTAGGCTAGTTCCTCCGCTAATCACTAAGGATTTACTAATTCCTTATTATAAATTTACTTCTGTATGCTTTTCCATTGAGAAAATCCAGAAAACAATCCTTCCCTTCAAGGAACTTATAAACTAGTTAGGAAGGGAAGAGTAAGAGACAAAAATTATCAAATAGGGTAAAGCTGTATTTAAGGAAACATCATGCTATATGGAACCAACTATAAATATATTAGGAGTTCACAGGGAGAGAGATCAACTATAGAAGGGAGGATTTTCTTGCATAGCAAGAGGAGGGAAGGACACCAAGGAGGAGAAAGGGCATAAGTCAAGTACAGAGGCAAGAGGGGGACGAATGTGCCAAGAGCCTTGGGATGGTCGATCTAAAAGCAAAGGGGACACAGTAGGGAGGAGTGGAAAGTAAAACAGTAGACTCAAAAAGGAGCACAGATCTGATCATTGTGAATCATAATGCACACATGAAAACAAAGGAAAAAGAAAGGCCTATATCCAAGAGCAGCAGGGGCACGGGAACATTTGCAAAAGAGAGAAAAGCCCTGGAGTTGTGTGGTGGTGTAGCACTAGGGGACAGTCCACACCCACTTTGTGATGGTCATTCTGGCTGACTCACCACATTCCGGGGGCCGGTCCAGGTACATTCCACTGCAGTCTGGTTGATGGCTTTGGCCTTGAGGCTAGGTGCAGGTGGGCGAACCCCTCTGGTCACGACATGTTCAAATGCCAGAGGGCTATCCCCCAAGTCAGTCTTGGCCCAGGCAGAAATCTCATAGGACGTATGAGCTGTCAGATTGCCAACTGTGAAAACAGGAAAAGGAGATTTCAGGAGGAAGTTGGGGGTGTGAGTCAAGAATGTGTCTTGATACCCGCACTCTTTTTTAAAAAAAAATAGTAATCTCTTGATTTAAATGAGTCCCATGTGCTGTAGGACTGTCATTAGATGACAAATTCATTCAACGTTTATGTACTGATGATGACGGTACGTAACACACTGCACAGGCACTGGGTAATTTCTTTAAAGCTGCCCATCTGCGGATAGGAGTTGGTACAACGCTCCTGGAAGCCATTTGGCCTTGTATAACAAGAACCTTGAAAATCATACCCTTCAATCCAGTTATCCCATGAAGTCAGAGAAAGACTCAAAAGTGTGTTTAACAAGGATCCCCATCACAGTGTTACAGTAGGAAAAAACTGAATGTAATTTGATTGTCTAGTAACAGGATAATAATTAAATAATGTGCATTCCATGAACTACTGTGCAGGCACTAAAGATTGTTTCAAAAATATTTGATGACACTGGAAAATTCTCACAATTTTATGTGAAGTGAAAAGGGCAGGATACAAGACTATATATGGCATTATTCTGATTTTAGAAAAAAGATAAAAAGAGATCAATCCATGGAAAAATATATTAGAAGATATCTGAAATGTAAAAGTGAAATTACAGGCAATTTTAATTTTCATTACACTCTTTTTGTTCTCTCAATTTTCTGAAACAAATATGTATACCCTTTCTAATCAGAGGAAATGCTACTAAAACTAAAAAAAGAAAAGTGAGAAGGGGGAGGCTATGCTAACAGGATAGCCTTTGGAATCAGAAGAACTGGGGTTTAAGGCCTGACTCTACAATTTGTGGTTGTATAACCTTGGATAAAGTATTTAAACTCTCTATTTCCTTGTTTGTAAGATGGAGAAAAAAATAACAGCACTTACAGCAGCTGCTGGCTGGCAGGGAGAAAAAAAGAAAATGCTTATAAAGTGCTTGGCATAATGCCTAGCATCACACTAGCCCTAACAGATTTCAGACAACAGCTAGTTAAGGCTTCTGCTCCTGACTGCCAGTTTCTACTGGGGCAACACTAAGGCCATGAGATCATAGGCTCTGGAGTTAGAAAGATGTGGGTTCCAATCCTGGCTCTGCCACCGTCTGAGAGTATGACTTATTCTTTCAACTTCAGTTTTGCCTCTGTAAAGCGGGCATATCTCACGGAATTATACTTGGGGTTATGTAAATAATATGCATAGAATGCCTATGCAAATGCCCGTACATGGTGGGTGCTCAATGTGCAAAAGTCAAAATAACGACCTCCTCGGGCACCTTGTGGACTTTCAGTTAAAAAAAAAAGTAACAATAGAACATTTGTAGTCTCTATTTTATAAGGCTGTGACAAGGACTGAATAAAAACATGACTGAAAGTGCTTCACAGCCTAGAAGGAGACAGGAAGAAGCTCCCAAGTCATTCTCAACAGTTACAGGCAGCTTTTGCCACTTAGAAATAAATTAAGATCCATCCTTTAGCATGTATTTAGATAGAGGAATTTTAGCTGAGACTTGCTGCTGGTACATACGTAACAGGGACTGGACCACTCCTCCCTTGGTTTGTTGTCCATTCCTCCAGTCAACACGTATTTACTGAACATCAGTTATGCATAAGGCCTTCTGCTGTCTCTCATTAGCAACGGGAGAGTGAACCAGACTAGAAAGGACACACAGGTAACTGTCTACGTCTAAGAACTCTTTCTTTTGGAAATCAAAACTCATCTGCAGAGAATTAGTCTTGCCTCTGTCCAATTTTCCTCCTTATGGCCCCCAACTTCCACTAAGGGTCATGAGGTTGGAGGAGGGCTCGAGGGGCCACCGAGTGAATCCCTCTGCCTAGGATCAGCAGCACACTTACAGGATCCTCAATGCACAAGAACCTGTCAACACAGAACAGCTTCCAGAGAATACCTCCCCTTCCCTGGCACCCCCAATCAAGCTCTACAGCGGGAAAGCGTTGGTCCAGCCTTACCCCTTCCTGCTCACACACTGACCAGCACTGAAGTGTTACCTTTGTGTGACAATATGCTTCCTCGGAAGTTCAAAGTTCTCCTCTCTTGCTTGTGGGTGTCAAATGCCCAGAAAAGGTTCACCACATAGCCATTCACCTGCCGAGAACCAAGAAGCATGTAAGATGAACAGCTAGTCATGGGCACATTAAATACAAAAGGCAGGATTAAAAATATACCTCTTTTCTGTTCTTTCCTTGGGTATCTCATTCTTACAGTGAACAGGTTGTTTTTCAAAAATTTTAAACAGGTTCTATTTGTGCTACCATTAGCTAATATTTAGTTATACTCCACCTACTTCTAAAAACAAACGAGACCATATTTAATTTATAGATTCAATTAAACAAAAAAGTGAATGAAGAATAAAAGGATGAGAACCAATTAACAAAGGTAGAAAGAGGAAACACTGGAAAGATAATTAGGCTATGGAAATTAAGGATAAATCCTTGCAGTCAAGGCCAAGAAGCCAATCCATACAAAACAGGCTGGTTAGATCTCATTGTCTAACTACAGAAAATACATCCACCCATCAGGAAAGACTACCTTTTCCAAGTCCTGAGCTCATAAAAGGATTTGATCTGAAGATCTTTAAATATCAGACAACAAACAAAATATTTTCAAGATCAAAGACTACAAGACAAGAAGCACATAACGCCATTTCTTTTTTTCTTTCTTTTCTTTTTTCTTTTTTTTTTTGAGACAGAGTCTCACTCTGTTGCCCAGGCTGGACTGCAGTGGCATGATCTTGACTCACTGCAGCCTCCGCCTCCCAGATTCAAGCAATTCTCCTGCCCCAGCCTCCAAGTAGCTGGGATTACAGGCATGCACCACCACACCTGGCTAATTTTTGTATTTTTAGCAGAGACGGGGTTTCACCATGTTGGCCAGGCTGGTCTTGAACTCCCGACCTCAGGTGATCCACCCACCTCAGCCTCCCGAAGTGCTGGGATTACAGGCATGAGCCACCACACCCGGCCAAGGCCATTTCTTATATCAACCCATTCTGAAGCCAAGGGCATGACACTAAATGGTAGTTAAGTAAATGGCACAAGGACTCTGAAGGCTGCTTGTCCCAACACAGCTTCATCAATGGAGAGGCTGTGAGGAGGGACAGATAAGAAGGAACACTATGGAAAGTGGATCTCAGCTTGAGGAACCACATGGGCACAGATAACAATGGTGAAGTCGGCTATGCGGAGAGCCAGGAGAGGGGATGGCAGTGCTGGAAGAGGAAGATCTTAGGTGGATGGAAAGTGAATATGTTTCCAAGGCATCCCACTCTCCCACAAGAAGGCTGTTCTTCCACTGTGAGCGCCTCAGCATTAGCGCTTAGCACCAGGAAATCCAATAAAGCTGAAAATTACAGGGCATACGTATTCTGTTAACACCAACTCTTTATCTGCACTGTAGCTGTGAACCATTTAATTATATGGTTAAGGAAAAAAAGGCACCAGGCTGAGGCAGAATAATTATATGCGAAGACTCAAGTTGTTCTTCGTGGAGGAAGGAACCACCCTAGTTCTGGTATTTTAGCTTCACTAGATCTAGCCGTTCGTTTTTTTTTGTTTGTTTGTTTTTGTTTTTTCGAGTCTTACTGTGCTATGTCCTTTCAGTTCCCATACAAAATAAAGCCCCATCCAGGTGCTGGCTTGAAATTCCCACATTACCTTGATATCACTCTCCATGGTCAGGGTGAAGCTTAGATAATTTTCACCATAGCTGTCAATGTGGATATCTGGTGGTGGGATCACTGAAAACAAAAAGGAATTCAAAAACAGAAGCCACATGATGAAAAGCGAGGAAGGCAGGACTTAATAGTTTTCAACTCAACGGACAAAGCCATCTTTCAGTCGGGGAAGAAAGGGCATTTCTTTGGCAGTGTTCCTCATCGATCTTTTTTTACCACTGTTTTCCTGAAGCTAAGGTTGGTCCACAGTTGCTTGGTGAGCACAAAACTATCTTGGCTCAGTCGGCTATCCTGGCAATTAGGTCAGGCAGAAAAGTTCCATTTTGTAAAGGTCCCAAAACAGCCCAGCTTCAGCCTGGTTCTTAAAGGAATAGGGATCGTTCACTGCGAGTGGCATCTTGATTGGCACTAACAAAGTCCCACCAATCTCAAGCCCTTTTGGAAGGCTGACAATGGTGTAAATCATAAATGGTAAACGTGCGTGTGGCAAAATGGAAAGAATGTGGCCTCTGGAATCTGGCAAACTTGAGTTCGAATTCCTGTTCTGGCAGCTGTGTAACCTAGGCAAGTTACTTATCTTCCTGGAGCCTAGTGATGTTATCTGCATTTCACAGAGCTGGGAAGATTAACTAAAATAATGTATGTGTGATACCTAGCACTCAACTGATACTCTCTTTCTCTTCCTTTCCAATATAGCCTCACATATGGCCAACTAAACAACTAGAAACCAACTGGTGCTCTCAAAAAGACTGGAGCTCAAGCTGAGAGTCAAGGGGGCAAAGAGAAGTGGCCAAGGAAAAGACGCCTTTCAGTTCAACCAATGAGCGCCATGCTTGTCATCTGGAAGGTCTTCCCACCAGAAGGCTGACAGTGCTTGGCCCAGCATGATCTAAAAGAGCTCAATGGATCAATATTATCAGAAGATATTACTTAAACGACAACTTGCATATTAGACTCTCTGCACATATGCCCCTTCTATAGACTGGGCAAGAGAGACTCAAAGGAGCAGATAAGATTTGGTGGCAAAAGAGATGTGTCAAAGTCTGAAGAGGTCTGTCCAGATGATCAACCATATAATAAAATTAGGCTTCAGGAAAATGCAATAACCGGAAGAAGAAAGGATATTGGAAGCTTCAGGCGGCCAACACAGAGCAAAACAGGGCGAGTGCTGCATATGGTAAAGCTGACTTGAATTATAATCATGGCAACCAGGGACAAGTCACAATCCACTCCAAACCCCAGTTTCCTCCGCTACACAATGAGGATAAGGATACTTATCTCATAGGATTCATAAGAGATCCATTCATGAGCAACAATAGCACAGTGCTTAGTGTATAAGAAGTGCTCAGGGAATGGTGGCTTTTCTCATTGTCATTACTAATCCACTACATTCACCAATTAACGTGGTGCATCTGGCTGATGCCTCTGCTGTCTTTGTCCTTCATCTTAAAGCGTTATTATGATTCTAGGTCACAGATATTTCACAACAAACACTTTTTGGATGTGGCACACAGCTGCCTTCTGTACAAATCCTAGTCCAAATATATGCAAGGAGCTGAGATTCATCAAAATCACAGAAAAGAAGTTAAAGAGAAGCAACCATCCACTGAGATTTTCAAATGCAGTTGTGACTTGTGCCTTTGGAATTCAAGGTATATGATTTTGGTTGCTCTTCCAACATCCCTTCTTCTTGGTATGTGTGGTCAGTGTTTTGAAACAGACTTGTAGAGAGAAGAGATAAAACAATAAAAACTCTAGGAGAGTGTGAATTCAGCAGGCTTTCTCTAATACCTGCAAGCATTCAGCTCCAAAGACCATCTGGTGGCACTACATTTGGCCGCCTTGGGCCCTGATCTCAAAGGCTCCAGATTTTAGAGGGGACTAGATAGTGACTCTCCATGACCCAGAGCCTATTCCTCATAGGCTTAGGTTAAAGTAAAATCTTCCAGTCCTATTGCATGCCACAGCGTCCATCTGGTTTTAATACCTGGAAGTCCAGAAATGCAAGTCCCCAGTGTGAAGGCTAAGGTCAAGGAAAACCACTCTGGAAAACGAGTGGTAGTCCATCTCCCAAAGTATGCCAGAACCCTTCATTTAACTGCTTCGATTCACTCATTCATCAATTATTTCCTTAATCCCTACTAGATGCCCGTGATAGAGTAGAGAAAAACAGACCAGATCTCTGCCCTCATGAGGCACTCGTGCAAGATGCTGAGCCCGCCACCCCCGGCAAGCAGGACAGTCCAGTAGGCCGCATGTGTCTCAGCCCAGAGAGAAGCGTGGAGCACAGTGGTTAAGAGCACAGGCTTTGGAGTCAGGCAGATCAGGTTCCAGTGCCAGCTCTGTCACTTACTGATTGTGTGGCCTGGGACAAGTGACATAACCTCCTTCCAGTTCCTTATCCTTTCTTGTAGTTGTTCTGACCATTCAATTAGATGAGCTGATGTACAGAAAGCAGTGAACACTCCAGAGTGTCCTGCCCTTGGCAAGCCATCAGTTATTACTAATATCAGCTCTAGTACAAGATAAAAAACCACCTACACACAGTTTGCCAGTGCCACTGGGAGAATAACAGAAGTCAGCATGGTGCTTTCTTTAAAACCCCATAAATGAACATGCACAAAATCATCTTCAGCTTTGGCAAGAAGGAAGGACTCCTTCTATTTTAGATATTGTGACTACTCACAAAGCGCTGCGCATGACGGCCTTTGGAAATCCCTTTGTATGTCTGCATCAGAAGAAATGCTCAATACTAGGAGGGAAAAGACACTCAGTCACCCCAAAAAGACTCTATCTAAAGCACTACAGAGACACCCAGAAATGTGCGTGTGTTGGGGAGAAGGAAGTTGTGTGATGTTTTTCTAAACTATGCTTCTCCATTTTCCAGTCATACTGAAAGTCATTTGAAAGGGTTTCTATAATATTTTTTCTAAATCTGCAAATGCTGGGATCATTTACCTTTTCCTTTTATGGTGGTAATGGATTTAGAATCGCTCCAGTTTCCTATTCCACGACTAGTCACCGCAGCCACCTTTTCAAATCAGAGGGTGAATTAGTATGAAATAAAGGCAATACACCATACAGCAAGAACACTGAATGAGCTAAAGGGGTGAAATTTTGGCAGTAAGGGTGGAAAGATTTTATACAGAGTGATCCAGAATATTCAGAGGCCCCAGCATCTGAAATAAGAGGGCAAAAAAGCCAAGGGAAGGAGCTTGGGTAAAGGGCATTATGACAGTCCTAAGATCAGAAAATTTCTATTGATCGACAAATATCAAGGTTCTTCTAAAAGGCAGGTGTATGGGGGGTGTGTTCATAAATACACACATATATAAAAAGGGTACTGACAAAATTATCAGTGTGAGAGTCACAAATGCGTACACTTAATGGTCTCAGCAAACATGTTGTACACAAAAATCTATCTTTCTGCTAAAATTAGTAAAAATATATTTCATAAGAACCTCACAAAATCAGTTTAGAAAGAATACTTATCATAGCTCTGCATCATCCTGCAGCTAAAGATAAGCAGAAAAGAGCTGAGTGTAAAAGTATAGGAGCTGGAGAGCTAGCAGAATATCGGAGTTAACAGCAGGGAAAGCTGCATTCCCATAAATGCCCGGTTATCTACAGAAACTCTGATGTCAAGCTCTCTGTGGTGTCCATTTAAGAGACTGAAAGAAACTCTGAGCTCCCCCATCCCAGGGCAAGAAGTTGGGTATTTTGCAGATTACTAATACGCATCTCACAAAGGTGAGTAGAGAGTTCTCACAAAATAGCAGCAATATCGCTCAGTTCTAAGACTGCATGGATGGCTGGAATGGATGGCGACACTCACTCTGACGGTGTATAGAGTGTTGACCAATAAGTTCTTGATTTCTGTAAAGTTACTAGCAGCCCTCTGGGAGGCCCACATCTTGGAGCCACTCCTGCTGTATTCTACCTAAAGGGAGAAGAAAAAAAATGTGAGTAAAGGGAACCAAAGGTCCAGGGCATCCTAATATCTTGCAAGGAGGCGGGAGGAGAGAAAAGAAGGTGAGGAGCAAAATGTTCTGACGTATGGGTCATCACCTACAAAGCTAAACCAAATCAACCCCTAGTCACACAGAATACCCAGAAATATCCTAGCACCCCCAACACACATATGGCCAACTCCTGGAAGGTACTTACAATGTACTCACGGATGAGGCCATGGGTGTGGATGGGAGGAGCCCAGTGGCCTACAATCACACCTTCTGCTTCCCTGGGGAGTGACAGCTGGAGATTTCGAGGGGCATCTGGCACTAGAAAAAGAGTCACCTCAAGGTTAAACCCATCTGCATAGCAGCCAACCAGAGGAATTTTCCTGGGCTTAGAACAAGGACAAGAAAGACTCCACAGCCGGCATTGAGACTATCCACTAGAAAGCCTGCTGGCTTGGTCTTCACATTGACAAGACACTCTTCCTCTTCTTCCACAAAGCAAGGTGTGCCATCCACACATCACATCACGGCTCAGCTGAGTGTGTGGTAAATTTGTGGCTCATAAGGGCTGCAGGATAAAATCACTTAGGCAGGCTGAGTCACCACTGACCCTGAGACTTCCATGCTGAGATCTTAATTGTCAATGACAGCACCTGCTGCCTCTGCTTCTTGTACGACAAGAACTGTACTGTAGGCCTGACTACCAAAAAATAAGACTAATTTTGTAACATCACAGAATTTCTATATCCAAATGAATTTGATCATCTTCAAAGCAGGCTCCTTAATGAGTTTGGCACTAGCACATTCAAGATACTTTAGGCAATGGAAAAAGATGACATTCAAGCAGACAGTTGCTCATGTCAACTACTTTGAAGTGGGGAGGAGGTGAGGAACTCTCTTAGACACATAAATTTGGTAAATTTCTTAAAAACTTAGCCACAAAGCCAGGTGCAGTGGCTCACACCTATAATCCCAACATTTTGGGAGGCTGAAGTGGGTGGATTGCTTGAGCTCAGTAGCTCAAGACCAGCCTGGGTAACATGGCAAAACCCTTTCTGTACAAAAATACAAAAAGTTAGCTGAGCATGGTGGCACACACCTATAGTCTCAGCTATGCGAGAGGCTGAAGTGGGAGGACCACCTGAGCCTGGGGAGACTGAGGTGGTGAGCAGTGATTGCGCCTCCACTGCCCTCCAGTGTGGGTGCCAGAGTGAGACCTTGTCTCCAAAAAGAAAAAAAACTTAGCCACAAAATTGCTGATACTCCTCATATTTTAATGACGATGACCTCCTCCTAAGTACCAAGTACTAGGAAAGATCTAGAGAAGGAACGTAGAGGTAGAAACTAGACAAAAAATGCAAGAGGGCAATACTCTGACGCAGTAAGAAGAATAGATGTTTGACAACTCTGGCAAGACTATAAAGCTTAGCCACAATACTTCTGTACATGTGAGGCACACGTATGTTGCCACATTCCTGAGAATACTCAGAAAGACACTCACAAAACCCCACCCGAGGTCTTACCCAAGCCATAAAAATTAACTGAAACACTTACATCCCTCCGGGGTCCTCAGGGTCACAAAGTCATTGGTGTTGTGTGCCTTGCTGAGACACTGAACCTGTACTTTAACCTGATACGTGGTATCTGGTTTCAGGACTTTTAATACAGTGTTTGTCTTATTGCTGTGGGTCTCCAGAGTCTTCCATATGCTCTCTCCAACCACCCTGGCCCAAAAAACATAAAGATATTGTCACACTGGAGCAGCATGGGGGGCTGAGATGTCTGACTCAGTTAATAACATGGTGCATGCCACTAGAGAGTTTACAGAACATCCTGGGGCAACGTAGACATCATTTTCATCTCCCGTGACAAAGATGGGACCCACCTGTAGTAGACATTATATACACAAGAAGCAGAGGGCATTTTTTTGGGCCGCATCCAGGTCAAAGTCACATCCCCAGAGAAGTCAGCTGTCCACTGAAGATTCTGTACTTTGTACACAGTCAACTCATCTAGAGAAATAAGGGAGAAAAAGTCAAAAAAAGTTACATCTTGGCTGGGCATGGTGGCTCACGCCTATAATCCTAGCACTTTGGGAGGCCGAGGCGGGCAAATTGCCTGGGCTCAGGAGTTCGAGACCAGTCTGGGCAACGTGGCTAAACCCCATCTCTACTAAAAATACAAAAAAAAAAAAAAAGTTACATCTTACAAATCCTTAGATTTCAAAGGACTCCTGCTTTTAAACAGAACTACCATGATCTAGATTATCAGGAGGTCATAATCATTATCTGAAAAGAAATCTCAGAAAATGTAGTTGAAACCTCCCTATACAATCCCTCCTAGGGTCTCTTAACGATTCCAGTCATGATATTTTCCCTTGAATTTCATCTTCCTCCTGCCTATGACAATTTAAGCCTATTTCTCAATAGAGAATGCTACAAGTCCAAGGACCATGTCATAGGGTCCATTACTAGACACTCCAGAGATAAGAGCTGAGTTAATCCCACCAGCAGATTGAGACTGTGAGAGCCATGGTGTATGGGCATGAGGTGGGAAGTCCATAAAAAAAAAATCCAAGACTGATGGCCCGTGATGATGAGCATTTTTGCATGTGTTTTTTGGCTGCATAAATGTCTTCTTTTGAGAAGTGTCTGTTCATATCCTTTGCCCACTTTTTGATGGGGTTGTTTTTTTCTTGTAAATTTGTTTGAATTCATTGTAGATTCTGGATATTAGCCCTCTGTCAGATGAGTAGGTTGCAAAAATTTTCTCCCATTTTGTAGGTTGCCTGTTCACTCTGATGGTAGGTTTTTGCTGTGCAGAAGCTCTTTAGTTTAATTAGATCCCATTCGTCAATTCTGGCTTTTGTTGCCATTGCTTTTGGTGTTTTAGACACGAAGTCCTTGCCCATGCCTATCACTTCACTAACAGGGAGGAGACAGCTGCATGTTATATCAGAGTCTGGCCAAGGCTCACCTCACTTGGGGCTCCAAAACTAGGCACAAATCTGTTTTATCCTTAGATTGAGGAACAGTTCAAAAGGGTCCTAGCTCGAGGTCTACACAAGAGGGGCCCTGGGGTAAGCAAACCTCCCAGCCCAGCCCAGCCCAGCCCGTGGACCGGCACTCACCACTGCAGGCCTTCTCGTCGCTCTCGTCTGAGCAGTCCAGGAAGCCGTCGCAGCGCTCCGAGAGCACAATGCAGGCCTCCCCATCCTCGCACTGGAACTCCCTGCTCATGCAAGTCAAGGTGCTGTGTGTGGCTGAAACACAGAGAGGCTTCTTAAGTCCACGGGGAGGGGCCGTATGGTACTGAAGGCTGGGCCCAAGTTTATTCTCATTTAGACAAAGTACTAAACGGCTTCTGCTTCAAAACACACCTCTTGAATGACCAGTGGTGGTGGAATCCATACCAGCACTAAGGTGCCATTTCACCTAACATTAACAATTGGAATCTGCATTCAGGAAGAGTGAGCACTTTGGAGTCAAACAAACTAGAGTTTAAATCCTAGATCTGCATGAGCTTGAGCGAACCGCTTAACATCACCTGGGTTCAGCTGCCCTATAAAAAATGGAAGTAACAATTCTGTCACTATCGTGTCTGCACGGATCTAATGAGATCACACACCTGGAATAGTGCCTGGCTCCTGGCTGGCATCAACAAACTGTAGCTATTACTCTACAGTACTATTAATTATTCTGCTACTATTATTAGTTTGCAATCTAGAAAGAGGAGCTGATTTCTGGTTTGAGTAACAGAAATAATAATGAGATGAATCCCAACAGTATTAAGAGGCATGCATACTTTATGTAGTATTTAAAGTTGTTTGGCTTTTCAAAGTACTTTCACAGAAAATGAAATAATGCACGTAATGAGCACTGGTAAGTTAAGGGTTATGCAACTGTATGTCTGGGCTATTGACCAAAATGCGATGTGCTCTCCAGTTCTGAAAGTAGATTAAAACTGCATGGGAGGCTCTAAAAAGAAAGCAATGACCATATAATTGCAAATGCTCCTGAAAAGAGAAAAGGTGAGAATGGCTGTAGACAGCACATCTGCTATGCAGGCTGTGTACCTGGGTGGTACAAATCTGCTATGTACCTGGTTGAGCCCAGGAACAGTGACTGGAGGCCTTCCTTATGCAGACTCACACCTGCCTGCCCAGTCCTGGACAAGGAAGGTCTACATCAGAAATCCAATCCCACCAGTGATGAGGGTCGAAAATCAATCTTGCTCCCCTAAGTCAAAGATGTCCACATCCTAAACCTTGGAACCTGTAATATGTTACCTTATGTAACAAAGCAACTTTGCAGGTGTGATTAGATTAAGGACCCAGAGGTAGGAGAGTTCAGCCTTGATTATCCAGGTGGGCTCTGTCTAATGACATGGGTCCTTAAAAGCAGAGACTCTTTTCTGGTTGTGGTGAGAGAAAGAGAATACAGAAGAAAGGTGAGAGACATGCAACATCACTGGCTTTGAAAATGGGGAAATTATAACAGACAAAAGGAGGCCGAACATGAGTGGCGCCATTCTGCTCCCCGCACCCTACCCCCTGCCCATGGTGACATCTTGTAGGTTAACGGCCTCTGCTTATCTCTGCACGTAGGCCAAGCTAACTATGGAAGGAATTTTGTTTATAGTTTAATTTTAAAGCAAGGATGATAATAGTCCCTTCCTGAAACTAACCCCTGAGGAAATAAAGAGAGTGTACACACAAGTAACAAAATTATGTTAAAGGTGATATGAGCATTGTGACCTGAGCAAGCAAGCTTCATATGCCCCATCTCAGACCCAGGCAGGTGGTCATGGGTCACCTCTTGACCTCGACCCCCTCCCTCTTCTCCTTTCTCCTAACATAAACAACCAAACTTTGAGATGCAGGTAGAGAAACGGGATAATGTTCCCATGAGAGCAACCAGGATGGTCAAGAGGAATGGATAAAGGATCCAGGGATATCTTCCTAGAGATGAAAAGATACAAGGATGGGGGGAGGTGGTGAGAAGATGTGCAGACCACTCTAACAAGTGTTCTCCACTGATGAGTTTTCATGAGAAAGAAGAATTAAGACTTCTTTGCACGAGTCTCCAGGATGGAGGTACAGACTTCAGTTCACTACTTATTAAAAAACAATTCTGATACAGAAATTGTCAAGAGGAGAAGGGAACTATCAAAACTACTTATGAGGGTTTTCACAAACTATAATCCCCCATTCTCCAGGAAGATCACTGCATTTCAGAATTCTATTATATACTGAGCCGAAATTGGTTTGCCATGGTGGGGGGAAACTCATGACAAATAATCGTGTATTCAAGAATTAGAGAAAGGTTTGAGAACCACTACTCTAATAGTCTCAGAAGCCCAAGGTGGAATTCTCTGAACATTCGTGGAGGTCCTACCATGACTCGGGCACTGCTCCAGATGCTAAAAATATGGGGATATGTAAAACAGATGAAGGACCTGTCCTCATGGAGGTTATCTTCTATTGAGAGAAACTGCAAACAAGTAAATTAATCTGATCAGGTTATGCCATTTTATATAGGATTGCCGAGGAGAAACTCTGCTCAGAGGGGATTATTTTGAAAAACACCAAAACCCCCATCACAGGAGTATTCCACTGGGTAATAATGTTATAAAATATAATCAAACAACAGCTAAGCAGTAGAGCTGAGGACGTTGGAGGTTTCTTTATAAAGTATGTCTCAAAATTTTAAGAGCAAAAAAGCATGGGCTTTAGACTCTGGAAATAAGCTGGGTGCGGTAGTGTGCACTTGTAATCCCAGCTACTTGGGAGGCTGAGGCTGGATTGGTTGAGTCCAGGAGTCTGAGACCAGCCTGGGTAACATAACTAGATCCTGTTTCTTAAAAAAAAAAAAAAAAAAAAAAAAAAACAGACTTAAATTAAAACAATAGAATCTGGGAATAAGATTGTCATTAACTGTGAAAATTCTTAAACTGATAATTAACAGATGATTAATAGGCACTTAGAACAGAACTTAGTAGCCTTCAGGGGACAGCTTCTCTAAAAAGAATCGCACTACACTAATCTCATTTCATTTTTAGATAAGGTTATCAAATTAAAGTTGGAAAAAAACTGTAGATATAACACATCTTGATTTTAAGACCCTTTACTAGGCAACATCCCTGTGAATAAGCCACATTGGAAACAGGCTGAAAACACTGATTTGAAGAATGCCAATTAATGAATTAATGTCACCCAGGAGGGAGGTCTCATTTCTTTTCTCTTTCTTAATTATCTCCAATGTTCATCTTATTATGTGGTTGCTTATTATGCTCAGACGTTCCCACTGTTATTTTGGTGAGTGTGGGGTCAACCTGTCCCCGTTGGTTTAACACTCTAGGAGTCCACTTTCTTCATTCTTTTAATGTAAGGGTAGAATTGTACACTAATCCCTATTCAGTTCATCTGTGTTAGTTTTGGTGTATTCTTCCCTGATGAGAACTTTCAACATGGCTTTCAACCTAAATAAATAACCCAATTTGGTACTGGCTAGGTGATTCTCTTGGAACCTTAATTCTCCTATCTCGACATAGGAGATAACACCAAAATCACAGTTATTTTGAGAATTAAGTGGAACAAATACATGATTTGCTTGAGAATAATGAATAGCACATTAAAACCCACCATGAAAGTTTAGCTTCCCTTTGTAAATCCTGAGTGTTTTGCCAGAAAATAAGCTATCTGGGTAACTTTGTATTACTTGCAAGTATAACACGCATGCCTTCCAAGTTTTCATCTGGTCATTAATGACTTTTTAAAGAAGATAGGGCCAGTTTAAAAAGCATCAGAAAATATTATCACAGCAAATAGAAAGAGCAAAGCAGAAGCAGCCTGAAAAAGACCACTTATGATAAAGCAAAGTGAAAAACAAAACACCCAAAATGCAAGAAAGCAAACAGACATAATAACGAAAGAAGTATATAAGGCGATAGAATGAGAAATAAGAATCTTTTAAGGCTTATCAAAGGTTGCTGCATCCTGCTAAACACCGAAGAACTTCAAAAAAAAAAAAAAAAAGTACACAGCAGGAAAATTAATTATATTGAAGACAAACTCCATCAGCAAATCCAAACACTTAATTGTGCAAACTTGCATTAACTTTGAAAGTAAATGACAAAGCTCAACCTTACAATTGATAGACATGACAAATAAATGAGAAAGAGACGTAATATGGAAATGTTAACCAAGGAGATTAAAATATCCCTCACCATCTGAATTTATTTGGTTTATTTTTTTATTTATTCGACAGAGTTTTGCTCTTGTTGCCCCGGCTGGAGTGCAATGGCCCGATCTCAGCTCACTGCAACCTCTGCCTCCCAGGTTCAAGCGATTCTCCTGCCTCAGCCTCCCAAATAGCTAGGATTACAGGCATGCACCACCATGCCCAGCTAATTTTGCATTTTTAGCGGAGAAGGGGTTTCTCCATATTGGTCCGGCTGGTCTCAACCTCCCAACCTCAGGTGATCCACCCGCCTCGGCCTCCCAAAGTGCTGGGATGACAGGCATGAGCCACCGTGCCTTGCCTGTTTGGTTTGTTTATATAGATTCATTTATTTATTTCTATCGATTTATACACAAATATCAAGAGATATCAAATTATCTTAATATTTTTGGTTCTTGGGTTCCAGATAACAAGTGGCATGTTCTGGACAGAGAGAAATCCATCCCCAAAATGGATCTGAAACTACTCAATTCCTGAGTTCCAATAGAAATCGTTTAGTAATGAAAGATTCCTTACGATTTTCCTAAACTAAAATAAATAAATAAACGAAACAAAAAGAAATCACCCTATCTTGGAAATTGAAGAATTGGAAAGACTCAAAGGGTGTTTCTTGAAAAAAAGACCCTAGGTAGCAACTTATCCAATTCCTTGACTTTTAGTCAAAGAAAAGACCCTTCGGGCAGCCGAAACAAAAGCAAAAGTGACATTCCTGGAGAGGAAAGGACGCACGAACGATGGGGGTCCTGGGACCCCTGCCGAAAAACCAAGTGTTAGGAGAAAAACCTATGCATGGTGGAAATAAATTAGTTTCATATTTCAAGTTAAGGACGTGGCCAAGATGATTTTTCTCTCAAGTCAGAGCACATCAAGGCCTAGAATGAAATTCATCTCCGAAAGTCCATCACTGTACAGATCATCACAAGGAACAACAAAAGTGAAAATTGGCAAAGACTCATTCCAACAGGCAAGCGAAGATGACTTGCATGGGCAATTAACATAGTAAAACGAAAAGGAAGACAACAGTGCCCCAGCTTCTGACCTCCCCTTTTCAGTTTCTTCCAGGATGACTTGCACTACCTCAGATGCTGATGTCAATCAACGAACCCACCACCAGGCCTCGCCCCAACCAGGGGAAGCTGCAACTCCTCATCCTCAGTATCCCCCGCATAGCTGGTAGCATCAGCTTTCACTGTCATCCTGGGGAAAACCCTCATTCTTCCTTCTTCCTCATTACCACAGACAAAAAAACTCACTGGATGCTGTTAATAGTACCTCCAATATACAAAGAGATCACTCTTCCATTTTCATCTTCACCATCCTATCGAATTAACCTCCTAATGGGCACCTGGCTTCCAATCTCACCTCAGCCTTCTTCTAACCCACTCCCCCCATGATGAAGTCCAAGTGATCTAAGATATAAACACCCCATCTCTGAAATCTTCAATGGCTCCTTAGGACCAGGAAAATAAACTCCAAGCACAGGGGCCGCCCTATCTACCTCATGCCTACCTCTCTGCACTCACCTTTGTCCCACCCACAGCCACTCTACAGATCTGTTTTCTTATGCCTCTGAGCCTTGGAATATACATACTGTCCCCTGTGTCTAGAATGCCCGTCATCTGCCACCTTGTCCCACCATTGTCCAGGCACCATCAATGAGGCTGCCTCTCTTGGTCTGTCCCCACCTCTCCAGGAAGCTGGCCCACCTGCGAACTATGCCAGTTCCTTGGATAACTTCTGCTACTGCCTACACCACACTGTAGGATAGCTGCTGACTTGATGTCCCTCCCACTAGAATTTGTATTGCCAGTCACTGGGCATAGTGGCTCAGGCCTGTAATCCCAGCACTTTGGGAGGCCAAGGTGGGCAGATCACTTGAGGTCAGGAGTTTGAGACCAGCCTGGCCAACATGGCAAAACCTGTCTGTACTGAAAACATAAAAATTAGCCAGGCATGGTGGCGCATGCCTGTAATCCCAGCTACTCAGGAGGCTGAGGCAAGAGAATCACTTGAGTTCAAAAGGCGGAAGCTGCAGTGAGCTGAGATCCCACCCACCCCTGCACTCCAGCCTGGGCGACAGAGCGAGATGACATCTTAAAAAAAAAAAAATTGTATTGCCAGAAACCTGATCAATGCCTGCCATACCATGCAGGATCAACAAAACATTTGTCCAACCAAACCAAAGTTGTTACTGGATCCACACTCCTTCCTCTTAACCAAGCCTCTCCAGTGAGAGCCCGGTCAGGCACCCTGTGGAGAACAACGCTACAGACAGAGAAGGGACAGCCGACTCCCTCTTGCCTTTCCCCCTGAGCCTTACTGGGTGAGCTATTTAGGACAGAGCAGTATTTGCCAATCTTGTCTGATGCTAAGAATCAGACGGGGCACTCCTGAAAAGGCTCGGGTTCCCGAGCATCTCCTCCTCCATTGCTCTTGATTCAGTGGTCTGAGGTGAGATCACCAAATTCACATTTCTTATAAGCACTTCCACATGATCCTGCTAAGTCCCATAAATTCTGTAAATACTGAATTAGAGGAATTAAGAGACGACTAACCTCCACCTCTGATTCTATTCCATCTCTAAATGGTAAGACTTGGTAGGATTCCAAGTGAGGCTCAGGTTTTCATTGGTTGAGGAAGTCATTATTTTAAGATTAAAGAAAAAAATGGGACCAGAACAGGGATCAGAGTGGAGGAACTGAGGCGTCTGCTGCTTACGGTTAGAGCTTGGCAGCAGGGGGGCTCTCAGCGGTGAGTGAGAGGGGTGTCTTCTACATTCACCAGGGCAGGAATCAGGCAAGCATGGACGAAGCCCTTATCCCAGCAAGGAAGGGAGTGTGATGGGCCAGGACATCTGCTGTCTGCAGCCAGCAGGAGACTGGATGGAGGGGAGGCCCACAAAACAGGGATCCCTGAGCCAGAGCAGCACCCAACCATCAGAGGGGCAGGCTGGTGGGGGGCTGCATAAGCACCGTCCAGCCATGCCCTCCCCAGTCCGCTACAGTAGGACAGACCAGCCAGCGGTGGCATTAGCATGCAGCCAGGGACTAAAAAGCGCTGACTGGTCACATGAGGATAAACACTTGCAGAAGCCAGTGTCTCCCTCCATCACTCACTGCAAAGATCCTCCCTGGGTACATCAGAGGACCAAACACCAGGACCCACCAACTCCAAACCCGTAGAGAATACATGCATCACCTCACACTGGGCTCAGATGGCCTTGCGATTATTCCCGATGTGGCTCGGCACACTATCTCACCAACCGTAATTACCTTAAGGGCTAAGAATGAATTTTCTTAATGGGGTGCTAGAGGCAAACCCTCTAATAACACAGCCTCTATGCCCAGTAAGTGCTCACTAAATACTTCCAGAAGAATGAATGCACATACCAAAGAGCTGTGGCTTTCCCCACGGGCGTTTTTAAAGAGTTAAACACGCTTATGAAACCTATTTAAAATATTTATCTTAGTCATTCAGAAAGTATTTTTATTGGACATGCTCCTGGTACTTAAAACGCAGTCAACTTATTAAAAAGAAGGTGACTAACACAATGATATGGGTGCACGTGGCAAAGTGTTTGCGGAGAATGCGGTAAGAGCATGGTTAGGCAAGTACACAGACTCACACACAGGCGTGTGCTGATCCAAAAATGAAGCAGAAGCACCGGAACTGTGCTCTCTGCAGAAATGTGCCCAGGGGGTGAAGGGCTCTCTGACTACTCACGGCAATTGGCCTCGTCCCGGCCATCCTGGCAATCTTGGTGGCCATCACAGCGCTTCCAGTTGGGAATACACTTCTTTGGTTGGTGGCATTCGAACTCAAATCGGTCACATCGTCCAAGTTGGGTGGGAGTGGAGGCAGCAGTGACATTTGCTAAAATAAAAGATTTTTAAAATTTACTTTTTAGCATTGAGGGAGCTGGCCAATAACAGCAACCAATCAATATGCTAGGAGATTATGGTGCTTTAGAAATTACAATGGGAACCTGAAGACAAATGCGAGTTCCGGACAGAGAGCAGAGTAGATACAGACATCTAATGTTGCTTCCCCACAGGATCCCACTAAAGCCACAGTCAAGAGATTGTTTTCAAAGACCTAAATCCACAAGGACATGGATAACGAGATTTGGGGGCTGGAAAGAAGACAGATAGTGGTATGTGACTCAAGAGGCCAGCGAAGGCTGCATCCTACCCTAGGCTGTCACAGGAGAAAGCTCAGAACCAATCAGATCAACAACACACAGTCCTCCGAAAGTTCAGAAACTAGTATCTCCTAACTGGAAGTGAAGAAGAAGGAGTTAAAATAAGGGAACTGACTGAATGATGTTTAAGACGCAGCTACATTCCCTATATCCCCTCCTATCAGTCCCACAAGACAACCAACCCATACATTACCCCAATAGAAGAATGGAGGGCTGTTATTTGGAGAGAGTAAAAACAGAGAGTTGTTTAGATAGGCGTAGTTGACAGCAAGTATATCTTACTGATAAAAAGGGGATTAAACCTACATATAGAAGCCCCAGTCCTCTTCTCCGAGGATCGTAGCAATAAGGTAATTATTGTCCAGGCAGGAGATCTAACAATCTTCTCTGGGGAAAATGATCAGCTTCAGAGACTAACCCTGAAGTAACCAGGATTCAGAGTTCCCCCATGTTTCCCAGCCATGAACCTCGAAGTTGACAAGCCCACCCATGTGCTCAGAATTACTTACCAGCACCTTAGTCACCAGCCTTAAATATAAGCAGCAACCAAGGACTATCTGAGAAAAGGCTTTGACATGAAAGGCAGAAAGCCAAACAGAGCCCCAACCCCCAAAAAGGCCATTTGGAGGAAATAGAGGCTTTGCGAGAAGAAAACTTCAAAAACAAATATCCTTAATATGTTCAGAAAGAAAGAATATATATTTATCCATGGGAAAAAAAAAACAGGATACCATAAAAAGGGATAGCGGTAAAAATGGAAAAGCTCTTAAAGTTAAAACCATGATAACAAAGATGAAAAACTCAGCAAAAAGTTGAAATATAAAGTTGGGTAAATCTCCTAGAAAGTTGGCGGGGGTGGGGAGGGAATTTTCAAAAATATAAAAGATTAAAAAAAAAATAAGGAAGAAGACCAGATCAGGAGACAACATAAGAATGACAAGAGTTCCAGGAAATAAGATAAAACAGAGAGGGAAATATCATTAATAAAAACTTCAAGAAAAATTCCTTGAACTAAAATATATAAACTTCCATAATCAAAAAGCATGCAAGTGTCCGCTACGTTGGATGGAAAGGGTCTCAGAGCAAAGCACATCATTGTGAAATTTTAAAACACTGGTGCCAAAGAGAAGATTCTACAAGCTTCTAGAGGATTAAAAACAGGTTACATACAAAAAAAAAAAATCAGAATCAAAATGGCTTTTGGATTTCCGAAAAGCTGCTTGAAGGCAGTGGAACAAAACTTTCAAAATTCTGAAGGAAAATTACTTACAATCTAGCTGCCAAACCCAGCCCAACTATCAATTAAGTCTGAAGACAGAATTAAAACACTTTAAGACAAGCAAGACCTCACAGAGGCCTCCCACATACATTTTCTCAGGCATTTTCCATAAAACGTGCTCTACCGAAACATGGGATTAAACTAAAAAGAGAAAAACTGGGACATAGAAAAGAGGAGTTCCAACAGGAGATGGAGGTAAAGCAAATCCTGAGGATGATGATGGTGCAACGTCCTAGAAGGCAGTTGTGCCCCAGGTGTACAGGGCAACCAGTACAAACCAGAGCAGCAAAATTCAAGAGACAAACACCTGAGAGCTGTCATCACAGTGTCCTTGGCCACTGCGTCATCATATTCACCTGACAAGGTTACTGAAGGATGCACTCCACCCAAACAAGGGAGTAAACCAAGAAAAAGCAAAACACAAGATCCAGGAAACAAGGAATCTAAACTGGGAGAAAGGCAAAGAGAATTCCAAGGAGACAGTGAAAGTCCCCGGATAACAGGCACACAGCAGGACTAGAGAACGATCTGTCCAGAAAGGAGAATCCAAGTTGTTAGAAGGAATATCTCCAAGAGAAAAACTGGAATTGATAAATCCCTCGAAATGTTGACCTGTGGAAAGTTATCATGAGTGGCGATTGAAAGGCAGAAAGCATTGGCAAATGGTACAAAACAACCTAAGCAAACAAATGAAAAAGGCAATTATTAACTTCAGGATATCGTGCATATTCTATAGTTTTAATTAGATTTTCAAAGGAGCTTTCCCTAAATCCCAGAACCACTCTGCGGAAACACAAGGTACATGGAGACAGATGACAAAAAATAAAAAGGGGGAGAACGCCAGGCCAAGGCAAATCATGCCACTTATTCCTGGACAATAAGGGAGGCATCAGAGGGCTCCAATACTAGGGAAGACATGATCATTCATCAGTATGGGCCTTATCAGAAGAAAAACTGAAAGGGGGAGAAATATGAGGTTGATAAACCAGTTAGGAGACTTCTACGCTAAACAAAGAAGATCCACGAGCTACAGATAACAATGAGTTTAAATTTATCCCACCACTGTGCACAAAAAAGAAAGTACAAAAGCTGAACAGGATATATAAACAGAGATCTGCTCACTGTATTAGTCAGAATTTGCTAGAGTCTATTAATGTCCTGGTCAGTTTCAATAAGCAAAAACAACTTGGAGAGGATAATCAAGTTATTCAATAAATATGTAGGCCTTGAGGGCAAACGACAGACACAAAGTTTTGTTTTCTCTTTTACAATTCATTTTAATTTGAGATGCATTTTAGGGGATACTGACTATTTGCCTATTATTGTAGGAAACACAGAGCAGGACTCAAAGTAGTAGACAGCATGATTCCCAAACAGGAAACCCACACAATGGCTATGGAAGCAAAGATCAACACGCATGAAATAATCAGGAAGCAATATATGACAGATCATAGTGAAGAATCAAAAGGTCAATGGGTAAGGTTAATGAGACTGGAAAAGAGATGGAAATCAGTTAAAGGAATCAGTGAAAGCACCACAGAAGTGGAGCTTGAAAGGAGAATAATACCCTACTTGTTCAAAGCAGAAATCCCAAACTTTTGCGAACCTAAGAATCATATGGGGATCTCCTGGGCTCCACACAGAAATTCTGATTCTGTTTTTTTATAAACACCCCAGGCGATGCCATTAGGGTGGTCTTTGCACCATATTTTGAGACGTTCTGATGATATTAATATATCAAGGTCTCTTTTGCTATAAAATCCATGCTTCTGTTTGCACTGGTGGATGGTGGGTTTCAGTGATAAGGAAAGTAGGAAAACAAGGTTGAGGGTACAGGAGCTCCTGCTGAGGGCAAAACCTTGCTGCAGGTGCACAGGCAGGAAAGAAGCAAGTCTGTCTGGAGAAGATGAGGCACCCAGCTTGGCTGATGTAAGGAATCCAGGGGGGCAAGGAGGAATCAGCTCATAGAGAGCCTGGAAAATAGAAATTGTCAAAAATTGATCTTCTAGACAGGAGAACAAGAGGAAACTCGATATGGCAAAAAGACCACCCTAGTAAAAACATCATTTTTATAATGTTTTATAAAAAACATAGAATCAGAATTTCTGGGTGGAACCCAGGAGATCCCTATATGCTTTAGGTTCACTAAAGTTTGGGATTTTGATGTTTTTAAACAAGGAAGCAATGGAATGAACATGGTCACAGAAGAAGGGAAAAGATCATGCAAAACATGCAAAAAATTATTTGTTCTCCTATTATAACTGAGTTTGAAGTAGACTCCTGCTTAGGAAAGAACACACGATCCTTACCTCTGTTCCGCCTGCAGTTAAGAGCACACACGAAATGGGATTTCAAGGTCTACCCCACCTCCAACAATATGGTGACTACAGACCTTCAGCTGCCTCTTTGAGTTTAGCCACTAGATGGCAGTGCTTACCCTTCTTTTAGTTGGACAGGCCGGCCAACTAGCAAGCTGAATTGGGCTCTCTCCCCAGAGAGTTTAATACACACACAAAAAGTTCCGCATTAATTCCAATTTGTACTTTCCCGCTAAGAAGTTAGCAAAGGTGCCACAACCCCAGCCTGGGTGGAAATCAGGGTGGCTGGCATCTTGCAGGAAGGTCAGAGGCCAGTTATAGAGGATGAGATGCCCCCATTCCAATTTCCTGTGCATCTTTGATCCAGGAAGAAATGCTAGAAACCAGCCTTCCCTGGAGGTATGCCACTAGTAACAGGCAACCTGGCCACACAGCACAGTCCCAGACAGCAGGGCATGGGGCCCGGTTGGGTTGTGCCCAGAGCGCACCCCCAGAAGGTCCTCTCCACAATAGCAGGTACCACAGGAGAGACCTGGGCCAGAACTCACCAAGCGAGGGGCAGGCTTCCTCATCAGAGCCATCTGCACAATCTCGGTACCCGTCGCACACCCAGGTGTCCATCACGCAGGTCCCACTGCTGCAGCGGTAGTAATTGGGCAGACACGTGGAGGGCCCAGGAGTCGAGAAGGGAAGAATATGTGAATCTGAGAAAAACACCAAGCAAGGAAACCCAAAACATTAGAAGCAGCTTGATCTTAGACCAAATGCGTCCCAAACCTAGTGCGGATGTCCCAGTTTTAGCTGTACCTGCTGAGGGAGGCCAGTGACAGGCACAGCTCTGAGCAGCGGCTAATCTAGAAATCATGTATCATGGGTTGTCAGAAGAGGCAATATTCTTTTCCCTTTTGGGGAGTAGATTTCCCTTACTTACTATATTTGATTTCGGCTAATATTCAGATAAGTTTGCTTTTGCAGGGGCTGGTGAAAGAAACAGGTGGCTGAGGGGGCACAGGGTGGCTAAGAGAATTCCTACTGAGGCGAAGCACTGTGTTCTAGTTAATTCAACTGCAACTACCCCACGACCTGGTTCAGAGATGAGAACGCCAGAAAGGAAAGGGGCAAGTCTGCATTCCACATGAGTGCTCCTCAAATGCACTGCGGAGCACACAGGACCTGGGGGCTTATTAGCATGCAGATTCTGACTCTGTAGGTCTGGGTTGAGGTCAGAGATTCTGCATTTCTAACCAGTTCCAAGGAGATGCAGATGCTACTGGTTGCAAACCACACTTTGAGTAGGAAGGCTCTAGACTTCTCCCTCTGCCCTGAAAATACGGAATAAATAGCCTGAAAATAGGAGAAACCAACCACACTTATTTCAAAATGAGAAAGAGGAACAGAAAAAATTTGAGTCACTCCTCTCACAAAAATATGCCCCCCAAAACACGGAATCAGCCAGGCACATCCTGCATAGCTGGTGGAACTATTCCGGTGTGTCTTGGTTATGGGGCTGACCCAGGCCCCAGGGGCCTCTTACCTCCACAATCCTTCTCATCAGACCAGTCCCCACAGTCGTTCTCCCTGTCGCATTTCCATCTGTTGGGGATGCAGTGGCCATTCTCACACCGAAACTGGAAGTAGCGGGAGCAGTTTGGGGCTTCTGTGGGGTTTTCTGCGGAGATGAACCACATCATCAGTTGCTTTCCCTGCACCAGTGTGAACACAGGGCTCTAACTCTATGCATCCTCCTCCAGACCCAAGTTCCAGGGCAACCCACACTTCCCACCCATAAAGAGATAAGGCAGCTTCATGGATCCAATGGGGAACAAAAAATACATCTACAAAGTAAAACAAAACCCCATTTTCCCAGCCCCTAACCCATGTTCCTCTGATTTATACTACGATATCCTGAGAATGATCACCTGAATTTTAATTCTGACATTTTACCAAAGGAATAAAACAACTATTGATGGTAATCCAATCATGACAATAACTATTACATTGTGGCCTGTCACTTTTAGGGGGAGGTCACTCCATAATATTTACCATAATTCCTTATCTACCACCTTCTTTATACATAATGTGGTCTTCCCAACTGCAGAAAGGAAAGGAGATCAAATAAACTTTTCCCTAGCACCTGCTGGGTGCCAGCTGCCCCCTTCAAGACTCAACTCCTCGTATGAGTATTCAGGAACTGGCAGCAACTGCTGCTGAGTTACGGGAAGGCCAAGTCTGCAGTGGGGTTGCCGGTGAGTGTCCCTGTAACTGCAGGCATCACTGTAACTAGAGGATTAGGATGCGAGGAGGCAGATTGGACATCTTACCACAGTTGGCTTCATCAGAATAATCGCCGCAATCATCCATCCCGTCACACTTCCAAATCAAACTGATGCACACTCCATTCTGACACTGGAAACCGAACTCATCACAAACCTTGTGGAACTCAGGATCTTGGGCTACAGAGGGAACAAACATCCGTGAAGTCCAGGAACTTCCATGCTGAGGGGTGGAAGCAGCAGTGCTGCCCAGAAGCAAGGGGGAACAGCAGTGAGTTCTGGCAAGGGACTGTCTGGCTAAACCATGCCTTGAAAGCAAAAGCCAAACCTAATCAAAACAGAGCACGCGCTTTGTTAATTAATCCATTCCATGAATCTTTACCGAATCGTGTTATGAGCTGAGTTTATCCACCCAAAAATCATGTGTTTCAGTTCCAACCTCCAGTCTCTCAGAAACAGGATTGTATTTAGAGATAAGGGCTTGAAAGGGGAAACGTTAGAATGAGGTGATCTGGGTGGCCCTAATCTAATAGGCCTGGTGTCCTTACAGAAGAGGAAATTTAGACACAGATGTGGACAGAGGAAAGACCGCATGAAGAGCCAGAGAAAAGGCAGCCAGGCAGCCGTCTATGAGCCCACGGAGAGAGGCCTCGGAGGAATCCAACCCTGCCGACACCTCGATCTTGGACTGCTGGCTTCCAGGCTTGCGAGAAATAAATTTCTGTTGTTTGAGCCATCTGGTCTGTGGTACTTTCCTACAGCAGTCCCAGCAAACAAATATAAGAGCTACTCCAAGGAGGGCACTGTTTTAGGATAAGGTCATAGCAATGCACAAAACAAGCCCCTGCTCCTGTGAAGCTCAAGCAGCAAAATGAATAGACAGGTCCAAAGTGGGGCAAGTTGTGGGAGGATCATCAAAGCAGGGTAAGGGGCTAGGGCACGCTAGGAGTGCCATCGGATACAGTACTGGCAAGAAAGCCCTCTCACTTTCAGCGACCCTTGAGCCAAGACCCTGGTCACTCGCCATCCTGCCCTTTATACATACACTCACGACTGAAAAGCAGGATTCCTTAAGCAACAAAGGAAAGTCTTTCTCAGAAAAGGCAAGCTTGGACGCTCAACCTAGACATATAAGCTAAATAGAGGTGCAACTCCAGGGTGGCCAAACCCTTGACACTCAACCAAGACCTGTGAGTTATTAAATAGAGACACAACCCCAGGGTGGCCAAACCCCCATGCAAGTTCTTTAGTGATCGTGAGTCACCTCCCCTGCCTGCCCCAACTCACAGCATCCCGCAAACGCTGCATCCTCATCGGACCCGTCGCGGCACTGGATGATTCCATCACAGACCATAGAGTGGAATAGGCACTGCTGGCGGTTCTTACACACGAAGTCCATGAAGTGCGTACAGAGGGGCTCTGTAAGGGATCCAGAGAGGGCAAGAGGCCATGAGCACTGCGGCTGGCTGGGCCCTCTAGCCCTGGGCAAGTGCACACAAGTACAGATGTGGCTTCAGGAAGCAACAGTAAAAGTCACCATTTATTGAGCACTTGTTTTCTGCCAAGCCTAGAGCTAAAGCACTTGACATAAAGTGCATCATTAAACCCTCAAGACAACATCAGGAGAGATTTTATTGTCGCTAATTCAAAATGAGAAAACAAGGGCAGTAGCATTAAGTATTTTGCCAAGAGTACACTGCTGATGAAGATGAAGCCAAAAGTGAAATCCAGAGCTGTCTGGCATCAAACCCCCGATCTCAAGCATGATTAATAGATATTGACTCTCTAATATGGGGGTAGGCAACTTTTTCTGTAAGGAACTAGTATTATGGAATGCACTGTGTTCTCCCAAAATTTGTATGTTGAAGCCCTGATCCCCAATTTGACTGTATTTGGAGATAGGGCCTTTAAAAAGGTAATGGAGGTTACATGAAAACATAAGAACGGGGCCTAAACTCAAAAGAATTAGTGTCCTTTGAGAAGAGAGAGACACCAGGAATGCCCACACAGAGAAAGGGCCATGTGAGGACACAGCAAGGAGACCTTTGTACTTGAATTGCAACTGGCTCTCTCCAAGGTTTGCAGCCTGATGGCCTTTGGACTTGAACTATAGCCTCAGTGTGTCCCTGGGTCTCCAGCCTGCTGGCTCACCTAGCAAATTTGGGACTTGCCAGCCTCCAAAATTGCATGAACCAATTCCTTAAAATAAATCTCTCTCTCTATATATATACATATGCATATCCTATTGGTCCTATTCCTCTGGAGAACCCCAACTAACCCCAACTAACACAACTGGAAAGCAACTATTGCAGGGTTTCCAGGTCATACAGACTCTGTCACAACTGCTCAAGTCCACCACTACAGCATGAGAGCAGCCATATACAATATGTAAACAAATAGTAGTTACTGTATGCAAATCAAACCTCATTTAATAGAGCAGGTTAGGGACTGGATTTTGCCCACAGGCTAGTTTGCCACTCCCAGCACTGATACATTAGCTCTCAATCCGGACTGCACAGTAGAATCACCAGGAGCACCATAAATGTCCCAACGCCCCAGCCACACCTACGCTAATTAAATCAGAATCTCTGGGGCTAAGGTCCAGGCACCAGAAGGGGTTAAAGCTCCCCAGGTGATTCCAATATATAATCAAGGATGAGCACCAGTGACCCAAGGCAATCTTTCCGGGGCTAAAGAAAACTGAAGATACAGAGGGTCACCTGGCCTAAAAATGCCCACCCACATCCCCCCACTCTACCCCCAGTGATACTCAGCAACACTAATAAAAACCAATCAAGTAGAAATAAGTGGCCAATTCAAAACAACTAGTCAATTAATAGAACATATTTCAACTAAACAATAACATTCACTGAAGTTCGAACTAATCCCACCATCGCCCCCAACCCTGCTTTCTTCCTTCCTGCTCTCCTTTAACCAAACCATGTCTCTCTGCCACGATCAACCTCCAGGAGTCCTAGCCAAGTACTCGGGCATCAACTCAGTTAAAAGCTAACCACAAGCAGGTACTGAGGAAATGACAGGATTTGGTCCAATATACGCTCTTCACTCATAATCACCAGACCTGAGTGCTTCCTGGGGGCAAGGAATGAACTCACCGCAGTGCTGTTCATCGGAGCCATCAGAGCAATCACGCAGACCATCACAATGTTTGCTGGATGGGATGCAAGTGCCATTTGGGCAGCGGAATCCATTGCACTTCTTCTCTGAAATAGAATTCAACAATACAGAAGAATGACGAGGAGGAAACAGGCAGGCACTCACACACAGTGCTGGTGGGAGTATGCACTGGTACCACCACTGGGGAGGGCAATTTGGCTATAACTAGCAAAATGACAAATGTATTTACACTTTGACCCAGTAATTCTACTTTTGTAGAAATGCATTCTACTTCACAACTGAAAAATAATGTAAATAAAGGTTTACGACCTTGTACTTAATGTAAAGTACAAGGGTTGCATTACAACACTGTTTATAATAGATTGAAAACGGCCCACAAGTGTTGCATTGCAAAACTGTGTAATAGATTGAAAACAGTCCATCAACAAGAGACTGTTTAATAAATTACTGTACACTGGAACACAGACAGCTATAAAGAGATGCAAGAAGTGCTCTATAAAAATTATGCCCTAGATAAACAGTTCTGTGAAAAAAACAAGATATAAAACAATATGCAAAGTTAAACATTATGGGTATGAAATAGGACAATAATACAGAGTATACTTAAATTTGTTTATATACGCACAAAAATATTCTGAAAAAATATACAACCTGGTTTCCTATTAGGTAAAAGTGGGAACTGGGCAGGTGAGGAGATCAACCTTTAACTCTATACCTTTTTGTATCTTTTCCATTTTGATAAGTGTGTGTGTGTGTGTGTGTGTGTGTGTGTATATTTTGTTTGTTTGTTTTAAGGCAGACTCTTGCTCTGTCACCCAACTTGGACTGCAGTGGCGCGATCACAGTTCACTGCAGCCTCCACCTCCCGTGCTCAAGCAATCCTGCCACCTCAGCCTCCTGAGTAGCTGGGATCACAGGCATGTGCCACTACGCCTGGCTAATTTTGGGATTTTTGTAGAGATACGGTCTTGCCATGTTGCCCAGGCTGATCTCAAATTCCTGGGCTCAAGCCATCCTCCTGCCTCAGCCTCCTAAAGTGCTGGGATTACAGGCGTGAGCAACCGTACCTGACCTAAGTATACTTTTTAGAAGAAAAAGAAAAGCTTCAATGAATAGAAAAAGCACAATATGAATCTTTAGTATGAAATCCTAGTTTTATAAAGCTCTTTAAATCACTCACCACCTTAATTCTGGAGGAATTCTAAAGCAAAGCTGTTTTGGAGAAAGTTTGCCTAGAAATGCTAAGAGTCTGAGGTTTCACAACAGTTCCAGGGGAAATTAAACTAGAACTAAGGTATCTTGATCAGAATCTTTAGTACTAGGTCACCCTTTCTCCCGAGCAAAAAGTTATTGCCAGGAATTGGACTTGAAAATCAGTTCTGGCTAGGCGCAGTGGCTCATGCCTATAATCCCAGCACTTTGGGAGGCCGAGGTGGGCAGATCACTTGAACCCAGGAGTTTGAGATCAGCCTGAGCCATATGGCGAAAACCTCATCTCTACAAAAAAAATACAAAAACTAGCTGGGCGTGGTGGCCCACCCCTGTGGTCCCAGCTACTCAGGAGGCTGAAGTAGGAAGATGGCTTGCGCCCAGGAGGTCGAAGCTGCAGTGAGCCACAATCATACTACTATATTCCAGCCTGGGTGACAGAGTGAGACCCTATCTCAAAAAAAAAAAAAAAAAAAGAAAGAAAGAAAATCACTTCTAATGAGGCAGTCATAGATAGCCTTTGCAAACTGAGCTCTGTGTAGAATAGTTCCTTGAGGATTAGGTATAAGCATGAAAATGTGTTTTAATCCTGTAAAAAGTAATCATTTCTGGGAAATTAGCCAAAGGATATCAGACAGAAACAGTAAACAAGCACCACTATTTGGAGAAACGGTTAATGTCACTAGGTAGAAAAAGTATTTTAAAAGAGGTATAAATGAAAACTACATGAGGCAAACACACATATTACATTAGTGGAAGCAACTAAAAAGATACAAATCTAATATCAAGGGAGACTTGGGGAAACATGCACCGTATTACTAGTTGAGACACATTTGATGTAATCCCTTGGAAACCCAATCTGGTAACAGAGAGACTCAAAAACTGGTCAGAACCTTTCACCTTACAACTCCATACTGAAGAGCGCCTCTCAGAAAATATCTCAAAGAAAAATCAGGCCATTTCCAAGGACACAAATAGTGGTACTAGCAAACAGTATAAATCTAAAAACCTCAAACACCCAACCAGGAAGCAACCATGTAAACTAGGTTATGGTAGTATAAAGTGAGTATGCATCTTCCATGAAAATGCTTACTACAGAAAAACAGAGTCGCATAAACATCTTTACTTAAGGAGTAGAATGTATAACAACATGTAGACAACTAACATCCCCTGAAAATTTGGAACGTTTGGCAAAAGGATAGAGAACCTTAAACATATTCGGTTTCAAAAAGCATTTTATATATTTTGTTTACGTGGCAGCATTTTATATAGTTTGTGTGTGGGGAAACTGCTTGCCTGCAACTCTTAAGACTATATAATATAATCTGATACATCATATGGCAATATAACATAGAAAGTAGATGGGTTTATTCAGTTTCAGACTGTAAATATGGGCATAGGAGAACAGCATTTCATCCCCTGGCTCTCTGTTGCCTCTCTTCCTGAACAGCAGACACTGGGGAGGCTCAGGGAGGGAGCTGGGGAATTCGCATTTACCACAGTTGACTGGATCCTCATCGGAACCATCCTGGCAGTCTGTATCCCCATCACACGCCCACCGCTGGGGGATGCAGTGCCCATTTCGGCACTGGAAGTTGGAGGCCTCACAGGTGTGATAGATGGCTGTAACAGAGAAGAGAGACACAGTCGCACACCCCTCATCTCCATCCCCCGCCAACTGTCCAAGGTGGTGGGCTGAAAAGAGGTTTGCACGAGGTAGGAATAAGGTCTGAACTGTGGGAGAACCTGGGTTTCTCCTCGGCTGGGAATTGGGCACTTGGGCTGACCTTGGGCAGCTCCCTTGATGGACTTGAGCCTATGGATTTATAAACATGACCCAGGCCATTGTCCAGGCACAGATGAACACGTTAAAAAATCACTTGCTCTTCATGACAACCTATGAGGTAAGGATTATTCCCCTTTCACAAATGAGAAACAGGCTTAGAGAGAATAGGAAAATTAGAGATCATTAAATAGTAACACCAAGGCAGTCCAAGGCCCAAGCCCGCACTTCTTCTACTATACCCTAGTAGTTTGCCTTCTCACCTAAATCCTTTTACTTATCCAGATGCTGAGAAATAAGGAGCAGCAGCCTGTGCTCAGGAGATGGAGTCCTGGACGTGGTGCAGCCACTGTGTGGTGACCTCAAATTCACCATCCTTACGGTGATACCTAAGGGCCCTGCCCTGTTCTGGAAGGCCATACATTACAATTTAAAAACAAAACCCAATTTCAAATGTGAAAAACCTCAGGCCAAAGGAATATAAAAGAGTCATCCAAAATCACAATGAAAGCAGGCCTAAGAACCTGAAATTGTCTTTCTGTAGAGTTGAGAGCAACATCTACCAGCCAATAATATGTTGTGTCCACTATAATCACTAAAAGCAAAAAAGAAGCTAGTGAAACAGAGAGTCACTGTTAAACATGAACAGCCTCCTCTGCACACATGGGCTGAGGCCACCTGGAAGTCATTTAGAACCACCTCAAAAACTCAGTCAAACACTAGTTCAAATGCATAATATGTGCCTCCAACCCAACCAACACTCCTAACGGTCCTCTCCATCTGATTTCCTCTTCCTCCTCTGAAACAGAAAGCTGTTTGTGTCTGTTCACTGCTGAATGCAAGCCAGGACTGGCCTTGTTTACAACCAGCATAAAATAATAGAACCTAGATAGATGGGCTCTCTGTTAGTTTAACTGTGTGGAGAGGATGACTCCACAACAGAAAGAAACAAAACACACAGAAGTGGGTTGCTGAGAGCAAACTATAGTTTTCTATTCAACTGGGATAGTTGGCAGTAATCTGCCCAAGGACTGGGGAAATTGGTTTGTGATGTCCTCAGGAATTTTACTGCATTTGAGGCTATTTTTTGCAATGGTCAGAAATCCAAAGAAGCTGATTTTTCAAACCACTTTAAAACAAGTGGTGGCTCATTATCTATGTCTTCCCATCTCTCCAAGGACCAAGGCTGTATTTGGCAGCATGTATATACAACTATAAGAAGTTTCAATATTTACAATCTTTGGCACTCAGAATCCATTAAACATCTTTAAAAACTATACTTATTTCTGATAAGAGGAATAAATATATCATGCATGTTACATGAGTTTCTGCCCCAGTAACAGCCATCGCCTGGAATACTTTTGATTTATTCGTGTCACAAGTCTGACAGCCTCTCAAAACATCCCTCACCGACACCTTGCTCACATTCATAAAATATAAAGTTGCCTAAACCAATTGCCATATTAATCTAGTTATTATTCAGCCTCTGCATTTCATTTTTAATTGAAAACCACTTCAGAGCGCTAGTGAAGTTTCCAAATGACAATTCTGGGAGGCATGGCTGAGATCTCCAGATTCTATTACAGAAATTGAGCTCAGAAAGAGTAATCAATTTGCACAATTTCATTCAAGTGGCCATGTACGGCTGGAATGCATAATGCATTATCTTTTTCTAGATTTTTCTATCTTCTTAGTAACTTACTAGCTCCGATTTTGAGTGCCCGGTAAATACTGCATGCTTAATACATAATTTTTTTTTTTAATTACAAGGATGGAAGAGATGGACTTTAATCCAGACTGAAGAATTTAGGGAAGAAAAAGAATCTTCTGTATGGTAGGATTCATTGTAACTATAAGAATGGTGAGGTTCATGTGGTAAACAATCATGGAAATCTAATATCAGGTTTCTAATACAGGTCAATATCCTACAACTTAATCTTTGACTCAGGCAGAACTTTCCTGATGCATCAAGACCTGCTGGAACACCTGATTAAAAGCATTAACCAAACATGGGCGGAGTAGAATGGATGAAATAAGTACTATAACAGGGAAAGTACTGCCTTATTTCTTATAAGGCACTAGACTATTAAGAAGTGCATGAGGCATGGTAGCTCACACCTGTAATCCCAGCACTTGGGGAGGCCGAGGGGGGTGGATCACTTTGAAATCAGGAGTTAGAGACAAGCTTGGCCAACATGGTAAAACCCTATCCCTACTAAAAACACAAAAATTAGCCAGGCCTGCTGGTGCACACCTGGAGTCCCAGCTACTCATGAGGCTGAAGCAGGAGAATTGCTTGAACCTGGGAGACAGATGATGCAGTGAGCCAAGATCACACCACTGCACTCTAGCCTGGGTGACAGAGTGAGACCCTGTCTCAAAAAAAAAAAAGTGTATGAGAAGGGGACCAGGTGCAGTAGCTCATACCTGTAATCCCAGCATTTTGAGAGGACGAGGTAAGAGGATCACTTGCACCCAGGAGTTCGAGACCAGGCTGGGCAATATGGTGAAACCCCATCTCTACAAAACATACAAAAATTAGCCAGGCACGATGGCACATGCCTGTAGTCCCAGCTACTCAAGTGGCTGAGGCGGGAAGATGGATTGAGCCCAGGAGGTCAAGGCTACAGTGAGCTGTCATCACGCCACTACCCTCCAGCCTGGGAGACAGAACAAAACCCTGTCTCAAAAAAAAAAAAAAAAAAAAGTAAGCGCATGAAGAAAAAAATTACTATCATCACAATTTGAATGATTAATGACAGAGAAGAAAAAACATAAAGTATAAAAAAAACACTGAAAAATAAAAGGCAGATTTGAAAAAGAACCAAACATAAATTCTAGATACAAAACATGTACTCATGGAAATAAAAAAAAATAGCTCCATGTATATGTGAAACAGCAGATTAGAGTTAGCTGAAAAGAGAATTGCTGAACTGGAAGATAAATCTAGAGAAGTCGCTCAGATTCTAGCACAGAGTCACAAAGAGACAGCAAATATAAAAACAGGAGGGAAGAGAACAACAGAATGAGGCAGTCCAACGAATGGCTTGGAGTAAGTGCTGAAGACAAGACCAGAGAAAGTAGCCAACAGGTATAGTTGAAGAGTTAGTAGCTGTAACTTCCCAGAGTTGTCTTTCAAAAAATTCTCAGATCTTAAAACAAACAAAGTCTCAAGCAGGATAAGTAAAAATAATTCCACACCTAGGTAGGTAAAACTAAGAGCAATATAACCTAAAGGTAATTAGAAAGAAAAGAATGTCTGTTATTATTTGAACAGACAACTAAGAGCAGAATTCAAACCAACACAAAAGAGGCCAGGAAGAAATGGAAGAATTCTACGAAAATACAGAAAATTACTAAAAACCTAGAAACCCAAACCCATCTGAATTCAAGATTGAGGATTAAAGATATGTCTATACTAACAAAACCTTGAAAGAGTTTGCCACTCATAGACTCCTGCTGCAAAACCCCTGAAGCACGTACATTGGTGAGAGGCATTAGCAACAAGACACAAAGGTAGTTGGTAATACCTGTGTGCCTATGCAGAAGTGTGGTTATTTAAAAAGAGTTACAGTTAAGCTTAGGATTTTTTAATATAAAACTAAAATACTAAATATTTCGTGTTTAAAATACTAGGTATTTTAGTACTGAAACTGTAGGCAGAGATTTGGATCAAATTCTAAAGTCCCCATATATCTAGGAGGAGGAAAGATGTTAAGAATACAAATAAAATGTCTACAGGTAATTGTCCTAAAAAACACACAGAAATCAGATGTATATGTTTAAAAACAATAGCGGTGGGTTGAGGCGAATAAACAGCTCTGTGGAAAGTAAAAGTGAGGAAAAGAAAAGCAAAGAGGACGCACAGCAGAGTGCGCATCCAAGCTGATGCCAACAGGAGGTCAGCTACCTTGACCTATTTCTTTTGGCACTGTACGCAGCTTAATTTAGCAGGTCTGAAAATGAGGTGTCATGCCACACATCACCATGAGCTCACATCTGACCTCCAACTATTTTGAGATGACAGAGAAGGTGGATCATCCTTGAAAGTTTCAGAAGAACAGCCCCTTGGAACAAGGCTGCAGTTGAGCAGCAAGGACTCTAAGTTTTCTCCAGCTTCCCTTGCCGAAAGAAAATCAGAGAAAAACCCAGGAGTTTATACAAGCTTGCCTACAGAAATGAAGTTATCAATTCATTCTGCAAGACCGCCACACACTGCTGAAACGCAAATTTGAGTAACGCAGTTGTGTTAACAAGATGTTCAATCATACTGCAATTTACAAACTGCAATGTTCAAGTGCACCCTTCTAATCTATTAACTAATTATCCATCCAAACCCGAAGCTTCCAAACAGCATTCACATGTTTCCTGTGCCAACGGCAGCTCCTTTGTGGGCCTCGGTTCTTCCTCCTTCTGCAGGCCAGGCTTATATACAGACAGAAGCATCTTCCTGCAGTCTTTTCAGAAGCAGAGGTGCAGACACAGAGGCTGCGCCGGAAAGAATATGGGTGGACTTTACAAGCGAACAGGATTTGGTAACAACACAGAATATCCCCTGTGATGTATACAGCATTTGAAGAGATCCATTCACTCCCTTAAGGCCATATGAGGTCACCTCCAAACTAAAACGAATAGAGGGAAGCAGTTGCGCAAAATGACTCAATCCACAAAGGTTCTCTGAGCACGTACTCTATTATGTGCTGGACACTGCAGAGAGTACAAAAGAGTAAAAGAAGAGGTCATCTCTCTCCTTGGGGAAGCAAGTCTAAGCCAGAGCGTAATGCACAGTTATTTATCCTTAGGTTTGAGATATAACAGATGCACCTTCTTTGTATTTGCTTTTACCAATTAGTAGGCGTGCTTTGAGCTGCCAGATGCCGGGCAGTGTAGGAAGTGCTGCGATGCTCTGGGGGCAGAGGAGGTTAAGACATGAGATTCAAAAGTCCAATAATTCACAAGATTAATGACTGGCTTCAGATAATTGAGAAGTTGACTCAACAATGAATTACACAATGAAGTCTGAATTATCCAAGTGTAAAAACAGATCTGTCCTTACCATGAAATGTTTAAAGGAAACATCTTTATTTCCCTAGTCCAAAATCACTAGAGGGGTTCAAGACAGAATTGGATAACAGCTTCTCAAGGAGGCTGTAGAGCAAATTTACTCAATGAGTAATAAAATCTGGAACAAAAATTCCTTAATTTTTGTTTTTTTGACAAATTATAATGGGGTGCAAAGTGACGATTATAAAATGAAATTTGTTTTCATTTCTCCACAAGCTTCTCAACTCCTTGCACTACCCACTGCCTATCGCACCCAGTCTGCCCTGCCCCATCATAACGTATATGGCCACCATTCATCCACTCATTCATAAAAATAATGTAATGAACATAAGTGAACCCAACAAAAGAATGAAAACATTACCCCTACCTTATAGCACCTAGCACATTCATGTTGTTTCCATCTTTACTTTTAATAAAATCTTACCCAAAACGGGTACAAACACAGTTTACATTTTCATTGTCTGGGGAACCCCCTAATGCTCCATTTAAAAAACATGAACTAGTTCAGTGCTTACTCAAAGTATGGACCCCAGCCGAGGGGCTGATCTGAAAACTGTTTAACACTGGTCCTGAATGAATAAGAAGCTTGAGCCAGAACATAAATCAACGATATCACTCAGAACACTGTTTAGTTAGTTGAAAGCAGGGTGTTGATTTACATTCTGGCACAGGCTCCTTATCTCATCAAAGAACAGCTCTTTGAGAAGCATGAAACTCGTTGATTTCTAAGGTCCAAGCTAATTCTCAGAGCCTAGATTTTCCGATCGTTTAAAGCTACAATGTTAACCACTGCATGAACGCATGAGTGCTGTCAACTGAGTCCAGGAAGTACTGACCGGTACAGTTGGCTTCGTCAGACCAGTCCCTGCAGTCGTTGTCCCCGTCACATACCCAGGAGGAGCGGATGCACATGCCGGAACTGCAGTTGTACTCGTCACTCCGGCACTGGTGCATTTCTGCAGGTGAGACCATAAACAGAGAGGTGAGGACAAAAGCTTGTTCAGAATTTTGTTTCTGGTGTCAAAGCTCTCATAAAGGATGGAGATGGACACATGACCACCAATGATCCATAGAGACCATGAACAAAGAGACTTTTACCAGGGACATAAGGTCATTTAGCAGCTTCCAGTCAGTGTGCTGCAAATGGGTTACAGGTGTGCCGAGATTCTGAGACCCTCAGACCCTCAGAGCTGCTTGCCTCTTGACAACAGCATCCTTGTCCATTCATCCCAGTGCTCTCCACATATATTATTTTCTATGCTTGCTATGATGGGAAGAAGGTTAGGAAGCAGTGATAGAGGAGGCCAGGAAGTAGAACTTTCAAGAAACAGAGGACTTCTACAGACACAGCCTGTGGTTTGAGAAAAGGAGTGCCGAGAGGTCTGCATGTGCTGATCACTGTGAGACGCTCAGTCAGAGAGAGGAAAATCAGTGCTGAGCTCCCAAAACGGAGGAAACATAACTCAGGACTTTCTGTGGGCAGAGCTCCAGGGACGTGGGTGGATGCGCTGTCTCTAGAAGGGTGGGGGCCTGGTACGAACCAACCAGCAGAGCTTGACCAAGAAGGGGAAGGAGGCTGCCCTGGCAACAGCCTTCAAAGCTCCTGGGGAGATCATGAAGACAGAATGCTATAGACTGAGCTTATCAACAATAGCAATTTATTTCTCTCGGTTCTGGAGGCTAGGAAAATTCAAAAGTTTATACTTCATATGTTGAAACTTCAAATTCGTATGTTGAAACTTAATCACCAACGTGATATTATTAAGAGATGGGGCCTTTGTGAGGTAATTAAGTCATGGGGGCAGAGCCTTCATGAATAGGGTTAGTGTCCTTATGAAAGAGGTGGGAGGGAGCTGTTCACTCCTTCTGCCACGCTTGTGTACAGATAGAAGCATTTCCCTGCAATCCTTCCAGAAGCAGAGGTGCCATCTGATGATGCAGTGAAGGTACCATCTATGAGGAACAGGCCCTCACTAGACAATAAGTCTGCTGGTACCTCAATCTTGGACCTCCCAGTCTCCAGTACTGTGAGAAACAAAATACTATTGTTTATAAATTACCTACACTAAGTATTTTGTTATCGCAGCCCAAATAGACTGTGGCATAGAACTTTCACATGGAGCTTACAGAGCCTCAGAAAACAGGAGCAGCCAAGCATGGGGCCCAAGGCAGCCATTTCAGTCATTCTCCCCAAGAGGCTTGTTGATGGCAAAGCTAGCAAGTCAGATATTTTTGAGGAAGAGTTTGGAAACTTATGAAGAGCACCTGCATCAGAGGAAGGCGCTAACTGGGACCCTGGGATGAATTCAGGACAAACTAGTAAGAATGGGCCATGAACAGAGGATCCGGGGGGCTGAAACTGCTTCACGGTCAAACATGTGCCCAGTACGTGAGCCTGATGATACCAGAAAGAGGGAATCATGTGGAGTTTCCTTCTTACTAGGGCAAAACTAGCCGCACATTTCAGCCTTTTAAGAGTGCCGGGAAGGAAATGGCAGGGATGAAGGGAAAATAGTTGCACATTCCAAGGACATGTTTTCAGGCACTTGAAGAAGAAAAACTGGGAATTGTTTAAAAACCTTCCAAGAGCCAGGCTAGGGGTATTTTCTGTGTGGAAATGACCTAGGCCCTGCTCTGCTGGTTAACTTGCATTGAGATGATTTACAAGCTGCCCTTGCTCCCCTTATTTCAGCTGCTGTGAGTCAAACCACCTGCTCGTAATCAAGCAGGCTGTGTCCATGTGCATAAGCACAGCATGGCTGGACTTGCCCCCCGTGGACAGGGAGAGAGGGCCCAGTAGGGCCTGGCCAACTCATCACCATGTCTGGGTCAGCGTCTGGCCTCCACTCTCACTTCCCTCTCATGCCTCAATCTGGCACACCATGCTGATTGCATAACATCTCCTTCAGTGGTCAGCAACTATGAGTCTGGGACCAGGGACTGTTAACTAAGATGGGTCTCATGAAACTGACAAGGAGGTACTGTGCAACAGAAATAGTGGTGGATTAGAAAACGGGAGACATGGATTCCAGTTCCCCATTCTGACACAAACTAATTGTGTCACCTTGAATAAGCCCCCCGACCTCTACAGACCTCAGTCACTTTAGAAAGTAGAAATTAAAAGGATTGGACCAGAGAATCTCTATCATTCCTTGGAATTGTAACCCACTGTTTTTCTAAATATAAAAATGTCCATTCAGAAAACAGATGCTCACTCAATGCCTATACCATCTGCTAACTTCTAATAATAACAGAGTTGAATGAATTAAATTGGTTAAAAAAAAAAAAAAGAACAGTTCACAGAGGTGCAGATTTGTGTCTTCAGCAGGCTAATCTCACACCCACTGAGACATGTGGGCCAAGCCTGTAGAGCTGTTAATAACCCCCTGAATTCATTCAGAAATTTACTTCCTTATCATCACCTTTCATCCTTATAGCATCTCTCCAAGGCAAAGCAGGGTCCATTTCCCCATTTTTCAGATTAGAAAACAAAGGCTAATCTAAGAGTAGGTGACAGGAGCTGAGTCCAGGCTCCATCTTTTCTGACCGTGAATCATGAGGATTCAGTTCGCTGGAGACACTTGATCCAGGATTAACGGGACCCTAGATTCCCATTAACTCTGGATCAAGTGTCTCCAGCAGAACTGAATCCTCATGAAAAGCAGCAAACAAGCTCTTTAAGAATGGACAGAGAAATGACTCAACCCCACCATGTGGATGGAGAAAGCCATTCAGCTAGAATATCATAAATCCTGAGACGGCTATCAGAAAACCAGTACACACCAGTACAGCCCCGTGAGGGAGCACGATGACTGCCCTCTCCAGAGCAGGGTTTCAGGATGTGGTGTCCCCTTACCACAATGACTTTCATCACTGTTGTCTCCACAGTCATCCTCAAGGTCACATTTATAAGAGAGTGGGATACAAGTCCCAGACTCCTGGCAACGAAACTGGGTGTCCAGGTCACAGATGGTGGTAGCTAAAATGGGAGAGAAAGACAACATATTCCTTAGGTACAATTCATTTTCCACAAATGTAAACAACCTACTGGAAAACCAATTAAAAAATAGAAGAAAGCAGATACTAATTGTAGCAACAGAAATTAAACCTAGACTTATAGAAGAAATAAATTGCATGAGAGCCTGAAATTTACAACCAAGAGAGATAAGGGCATATCTTTCTGCGGACAGCTTCCAGATCAGAACAGGACTGAGAAAAGTGAGAAACTGTCATCTGCTGGGGAAAGAGAGTGACAGGCTAGATTACCTCCTAAGATCCCTTCAGACGTGAAAAGTGTCTTCCTAAATAAGTGACAGAAATACCTTTATCTACAAAACTACCATTAGAGAAGCTCAATTTCACACAAGAAGTTAGCACTTCATTGTACAGATGGTAAAGGCAGCATGGAGGTAGAATTCTACATTAGAAACATAGGCTGTGTCTGCAGTCGGTCAAGACTGGGCATCAAATCCCGGCTCTACCTCTTCCTGGGGAAATTAATTTTAATCTCCCTGCGGCTCAGTTTTCTCAACAGTAAAATTGGGTAAGATAACGTGTGCTAGTGCTTGAGATTACAGTCAGAGAGACTAGATTTTTTTGTTTTTTGAGATGGAGTCTCGCTCTGTTGCCCAGGCTGGAGTGCAGTGGCACAATCTCGGCTCACTGCAACCTCTGCCTCCCAGGTTCAAGCGATTTCTCCAGCCTCAGCCTCCCGAGTAGCTGGGATTACAGGCACCCACCACCAGCCCCAGTTAATTTTTGTACTTTTAGTACAGATGGGGTTTTGCCATGTTGGCCAGGCTGGTCTCGAACTCCTGGCCTCAAGTGATCTACCTGCCTCAGCCTCCCAAAGTGCTGGGATTACAGGCATGAGCCACCACGCCCAGCCAGAAAGACTAGATTTGAATTGAGTCTGCTACCTACAACTTACTTAACCTGCCTTTACTTGGTAGCATTATTATGAAGATAAACCAGGGAACAAGTTTAGAACCAGAGCCTGTTAAATAGGATGTAAATATAATGGGCTCTAAACAAATGTCACTTCTCTGCCTCACCATTCCTCACGTCCTTCTGGCATTAGAAAGGATATAGAATTAGATTTTTCTTCCTCTCCTAAGTAGATATTTCCTGTGCTTAAGCACAGTCCCTGGCACCCCATGAAACACCCTCCAGGAAAGGCGAGGGGAAGGCAGGCTGCTCTCAGGAGCAGTGAAAGGCTGACCCAGGAGGTAAAATGTGGCAGAACAGAATCCTGGCACGGGGGAGGGGTTGTCGTGCACGAAATGCCAAATAGCAATGCTGCTGTTAGACATCCTGGCAGCTCTTATTTGAGGCTCCATTTCTTCTCTGTAATTGAGCTCGTGGTGGGAGGCAGGGGATGAATGCAAAATGACAAGACTGCAGGGATTCACGTCAAAATCCTGAGTGCCTGACAGCCACCCAGCTGGAGGAATCTGTGTAAGAGGGAGGGAAACCCACTGACAACACCCTCCTGCATCCCTGTGTCCCCCCTCCTCCACTGCTCCCTGGCAGCTGGCGGGGTGCCTCACTTAACTCCCCACATGGCAGTATTCAGTCACGGCGGTCCCTCTCCTGCAGCCCTGCTTAGAAACAGGGAACCTCTCTCCTCCACACGCAACCTCCTTGATGAGGGAGACACACATGCAGGCACAGATAAGCCCCTCTCTCTTGATTCCCAGGCTCTGAGTTTTAAATCCTTCTGGTTCCTCCTCTCCACACCTCAGTTCCATCTGACATGTGTAGACCTGAGCCAGGTGAAATAGGGAGATGACGGAGCAGAAAGTAGGTCTCGGGGTTTCTGGAAAGTGAATCCCAGTTGACATTCACACCAAGCCGGGAGGAGGGCAGGGCCAGCTCCATACTTCATGCATAACTGTGCAGTCTGCAACAGAGCTCAGGGGCTGGGTGGGAGGAAGCCACTGGGGGTAGCAGGTGCCTCCCAAAAGATGCAGGTATTCATTCCTCTCAAAACTCAGAGCCAATACAAGATTCGGCTTGTCCATTTAGTAGAAACCAAGCCCAAGGGCACAAGGAGGAATGCTGTGCCACCTGTGTCCCTCACTCTTGGATATGAGGTCATCTGGTTTGTATCTCGCTGCTTCCACTGTGCCTAATTATGTCTGGGCAATTTCCTTGTAACTTGTTAATTCTAAGAAGCATCTTCCATCCCATCCAGATATGTAATAAACTCCTTTCCATTATCTGCTTCAATGCTGTTAATAAGCATTAATGTTTTTAAAGAGCTTTGGCTATTCCCCCACAAATATCACACCTTCCTGCAACTCTGAGAGATAAAGGAGGCTTTATAGGCCTTATTTTATGCAGAAAAGACACAGACAGAGAGGCTAGTGCTTTCCCAAATCTGCCATTCAGCAAATAAGCTCTTCTCCCTCGGTGTGAAAGGCATCCTCTGAAGCCAAGGGAAAACGATTAAGGAAAGGCTTTGTACATAACCCTCTATCAGCCAAAAGGGGTAGTCTATAGGATTGCAGGGCCCAGACGTGTTTAATGAGCTGGACATTTCTCAAGTTGCTTTCTGGGTGAAGTGGCAGGGGAGCCAGGCACAGGCCCCATGGGTGACTGGCTAAATGAGTATCTAGAGCTTCCCATTAATCTGTTCTTATAGTATAAATGGGTAAATGAGCCCATGGGTTGCCAAAGGTAAAATATTTAAAAGAGAAGCCTCTGACTTGGTTCCTGCTTCTGGTCTCTCTCCATCAAACGCATTCTGCCCACTACTTATCCTTCCAAAGATGAACTTTTATCACATCACATAAGTGGTTCCCAACTGCTTCACCGATAAAGTCCACAAAGCCCTTGCTGCCCTGGGCCCTGCCCACTCATCCAACTTCACCTTGGCCCCTGTGCCCATGTACATTCTCCACAACTCAAACCAGTTTCCTGGCCATGCCAGCTTCCCCACATGCTGCTCCCTTGCCTGTGAATTGATTCCCTCCACCTCGGCTTGGTTCACCGCAGACACTCTCCAGAGCTCTTTGCTAGGGCCTGCCCAAGTTTGCTTTGGGTGCCCACCCTACATGCACATGACACTTCCGCATCGCAGTGCCCATCACTCTACTGTAACTGCCTATTTTTCTGACTCCTGGGAACTCCGTTTCCACCTTCATCGGCAATATATATGCAGGCCCAGCACAGAGCCTGGAACACAGGGTGTATAGCAACTGCTTGTTGAGTGAATGCATGACTGACAAAAGGGCAAATCATCTCCTTACAAGATAATGTCGAAGCTATTAAAATTAAGTGAAAAAAAGATAGTAAAAATTTGTGATTAATAAACTATCTGTTATTTGTGGTTGTTTGGTTTTCTTTAACTTCTGCTAACCACAGTCTTATACTTCAGAAGTCAGACCTTAAAAATTATACAGCCTAAAGATGACATTTACATGGCATGTACACCAATGGCCCCACACTGTAGGCCAAGCTATGCATTACTAACCAATGAAAACAATCTCTCTTGAGCATGGTAGGTAGCCAACATCAACCAACTAGAGTAAATACTCATTTCCCATCCCTAAAAAGGCTGAATATTGAATTTCCAAATCAAAGAATATCACCTGTTTAGTCGCCCCCAGTCACCAGCTTTATTACAGAGCCACAGCCAAGATTAGAGCCCAGATTGCCAAATCAATTCAGTTTCAGCCATGTGATGCTTATTTATAAATCTCTTGTAATGAGTGGTACTTCTGGGGTGGTTAAAAAAATATTATGTATATAATATCAATCCTATATATCTAATATCTACCTGTATATGGAAATATGTGTTCTCTGTCATCCAAGCCCCATCAACTTAGATGGGCATCACCAATCATGGGTGGCCCCCACCCTAGACCTTAGGCCCTCAGCCTGGGAAGAGCCAACTAGCCTTCTGAGTAATGGTAAATGCTTAATGTCCAATCCAGAAGACTCACGGCAGTTTCTCTCATCACTCATGTCTCCACAGTCGTTGTCGAAGTCACACCACCAAATGCTGTTGATACAGTTCCCGTTGCTGCAGTGATACTGGTTGCGGAGACAGGTGTTCTCTGCCCATCAGAGTGCGGCAGGGGAGGAAATGAAACCAATATTATTCTTACTGCTGGATCATAGGACTTTCTCTTTTGAGTTTCCCTTCCTTTAGTAACTATCGGGAGAAATTCAGCCAGATATCGGGCACAATTCACCCCTGATATTTCACGTAGGTTCTTCTCTATTTTCCCTAAGTGTTGGCCAGTCTGAGAAATAAATGGACAGAGTACAAAAGAGATAAATTTTAAAGCTGGGTGTCCGGGGCAGACATCACATGTCGGTAGGTTCCGTGATGCCAGGTTCTGTGAGTTGAGCCTGGGTAGTTCAGTCAGTAGAGCATCAGACTTTTAATCTGAGGGTCCAGGGTTCAAGTCCCTGTTCAGGCGCCAGATATCAGGGGAAATTCAGCCAGATATTGGGTAAAATTCACCCCCGATATTTCATATAGGTTCTGTTCTATTTTCCCTAAGTGTCGGCTGGTCTGAGAAATAAAGGGACAGAGTACAAAAGAGAGAAATTTTAAAGTTGGGTGTCCAGGGGACACATCACATGTCAGCAGGCTCCGTGATGCCCCCTGATCCGTAAAACCAGCAAGTTTTTATTAGAGATTTCAAAAGGGGAGGGAGTGTACGAATAGGGTGTGGGTCACAGAGATCACGTGCTTCACAAGGTAATAGAATATCACAAGGCAAATGGAGGCAGGGCAAGGTCACAGGACCACAGGACCGGGGTGAAATTAAAATTGCTAATGAAGTTTCAGGCACGCATTGTCATTGATAACATCTTATCAGGAGACAGGGTTTGAGAGCAGACAACCGGTCTGACCAAAATTTATTAGGCAGGAATTTCCTCGTCCTAATAAGCCTGGGGGCGCTATGGGAGACTAGGGCTTATTTCATCCCTACAGCTTCAACCATAAAAGACGGCTGCCCCTCTAAGCGGCCATTTTAGAGGCCTACCCTCAGAGACACAATGCATTCTCTTTCTCAGGGATATTCCTTGCTGAGAAAAAGAATTCAGCAATATTTCTCCCATTTGCTTTTGAAAGAAGAGAAATATGGCTCTGTTCCACCCGGCTCACTGGCGGTCAGAGTTTAAGGTCATCTCTCTTGTTCCCTGAACATTGCTGTTATCCTGTTCTTTTTTCAAGGTGCCCAGATTTCATATTGTTCAAACACACATGCTCTACAATTTGTGTAGTTAATGCAATCATCACAGGGTCCTGAGGCAACATACATCCTCCTCAGCTTACGAAGATGACGGGATTAAGAGATTAAAGTAAAGACAGGCATAGGAAATCACAAGGGTATTGACTGGGGAAGTGATAAGTGTCTGTGAAATCTTCACAATTTATGTTCGGAGATTGCAGTAAAGACAGGCATAAGAAATTATAAAAGTATTAATTTGGGGAACTAATAAATGTCCATGAAATCTTCACAATCCACATTCTTCTGCCATGGCTTCAGCCGGTCCCTCCGTTCGGGGTCCCTGACTTCCCGCAAGAAGTACCATGATGGTAAAGGGGGAGGAGGAATGCCAAGCACACATGTATACAGGGAAGGAAATGTCCCATACTAGCCTCTTGCTTTCCTCTTTTAGTTAAAATCAAAGGAGAGGAGGAGGCTGGAAGAAATATTTAGAAGCCGATACAATGCTTTAAGAAGGATAACCACGACACCAGTTGAGTCTATTGGGTAGTGAATACAGTACATCAACATTATAAAATACTAATTACACACAGAACTCCTTAACGGACTGTGTCTACACAGAATTAAAACATATAGATTCAATATATCTATAGGTATGTTTTTATATATATAGTTATATATATCCATATATATTCTATCTATCAAGCAAATGAGTTATGAAGATTTTCTCAATACTCTGAGAATTTTTTCTGCCCCATGACTACTTTAAAGCAAGCAATTAAAATTCCTTACAGAAAAAAATGTATAGTTTGGCAAACTGCATCAAGGACATGTGATGACTGGTCTCATATTTGGATAATCAAAGGCATTCTAATGGGAAATATGGAGTAGTTTTCTTCCCCTTCTCTTGGAATTTAGTGTTGATTCTATTTCTTTCCAAACAGTTTGAAGATTGCATCCACAGCCTGAAAGAAAGTCTCTTGTTTCTGTTTATATTTCTTAAGGAAGATTGACTAAAAGGCTTGTATTGTGTGTTTCATTGCCTTGGACTTGGGCTGCTGTGAGAAGTAGGGTTAGGATTACAAAGCAAATAGAGTAGGCACGGTGGCTCATGCCTGTGATCCCAGCTCCTTGGGAGGCAGAGGAGGGAAGATTCCTTGAGCCCAGATGTCCAAGACCGGACTGGGCGACAAAGTGAGACCTCGTCCCTATAAAAGAAATTAGCTGGGCTCGTGCCTGTAGTCCTAGCTTCATGGGAAGCTGAGACAGTAGAATCCCTTGAGCCCAGGAGTTTGAGTTGAAGGTGCAGTGAGCCGTGAATGTGCCAGCCTGGGCAATACAGCAAGACCCTGTCTCTTTCTCATCTCTTCAAAATGTAAAAAAAAAAAAAAAAAAAAAAAAAAAGGCAAATAGAATCATAGATAAGGAAAAGCAGAAATTCTGGCCATCAATCCATGCACTTCATGGCAAGGGGCCCTTGCAGGGGTTCACCTCACTCACAGAAACATGAAGCTGGAGGCTGGGGAAGTGGTGATGGTAAAAACTACACAGGAAGGAAAAATTTTTAAATTTCGGAGGAAATTTTAAATCTCTATATTCAAATTCAGAGGGGGAGTGGGTACAAGGCTGCTATTGCCACTTGGTCATGGCATGAAGGTCTAGACTCAAAGTGCTTTGCAAACGTTGGTCTGAAAGTTCAGGACACACGGGGCTACGCCACGGTGAGAGGACGGACAACCGTTAGGTGACAGTAAGTCAACGCGGAAGGAGTCACACTGGTTATTTTTCCCAGTCAGGTTGGTCCAACTTATGCAAAACAGAAGGTAAGAAACCTGGATGTGAGGGATGGGTGAGGAGAGGAAGAAGCAAAAGAATAAAAAGGGAACTCCTGAAGAAAGTCTGTGCCATCCGACATGAAACCAAAAACCACAGCTACTACTTAGAAAGGTATAGCGTCGGCCTTTTCTGAGTGAGGACTGAAGGGCCTCTTTGACCCTTACTAGGCCTTAGAACCCAAACCAGTATTCTTGTGAGTATCTGGTAGGTTTGATTTTTACCTTGCACTTTTTCCAATAACCCGAAAAGGTTAGGAAACAGAGAGCTATCCCTCCCTCCCCTGGTGGGGAGCAGGAAACAAAGGAAGGAGGATGACAGGCAAAAAAGAAAAAGGGAAGTACCTTCTTTGACACAGGTATTGTTCTTGAGCTGATAGCCCTGAGGGCAGTCACACATCAGGTCCCCTGACGGAAGCACACTGCTGGACACGCCCTCTGGACACCTGCAGCTTCTACTGTTGTTGGCCTTGGGCAGGCACAGCAGGCTGCATGGCCTGGGCACACAGGCATTGATTCCTGGAGGGAAGACAAACAGCAACAGATAGGTTAATACACACCACGAGGGAGGTACTGAATACAAGAAGGAGACCCACTGCAACCTCCTCGTCTTACGGAAAGGACAGCTTTTACAGAAAGGACAGCGGGAAGCTCTCAAGGGTCAAGTGGCAAGCTTTGGGGCGCCTACTGTGCTGAAAACTTCTGCTCAGTATAAACAGTGACTTGCATCCTGTCTTCAGCCAGATCAGACTGCCCCAGAGCCAAGCCAGGCAGCAGGGTTCCTCCTGGGAATTTGGAATTGGGTTACTGAAAGACAAGTAAGCAACCAAGGAGCTGGAGCCAGGGAAAGGGTCATAGAGTATGGGTGTTGAAGTGGCACATGGCAAGCCAAAACCATGTGGAAGTCAAAACTCTGGGTATGCAGATAAGCTCAGTCTGCAGATGGTCAGGAGACTAAAAGAGACTTATGGAGCCCAGGCCTGGCAGCACGCACCTGTAGCCCCAGCTACTCAGGAGGCTGAGGCAGGAGGATTGCTTGAGCCTGGGAGCTCGAATCCAGCTTGGGCAATACAGCAAGATCCTATCCCTTAAAAAAATTTTTTTTAATTTAAAAAAGAATCAGAATGTCTTTGGTCTTCTCAATCACAACCCTAGTGGCTATAATATAGTTGAACATTGCCTTCAAAATTCTGAATGATTTTTTTTTTTAAAAAAGAAAGAGACTTACGGAGAGAAGAGGCCTAATGAGAGGGAAAGGGAAGGAACAGCTCCAGTCCCCATGAGGCTCTCCTAGACTTTCAGCTTTGGGCTCCTTTATTCATTCCATAAAACCATTCACTTGAGCTAGCTTGAGTGGATTTCTGCTCCTTAGGGCCCCAAAGGCCTTAATTAGAACATACACCTGGTTAATGGTGGGCCCAGGACAAAAATCCAGACCTCCCCTTCTCAATTCCTTTGTGCCAGAGTGCAGCTCAAGAGCTAAAGGAGGAGACAGCCACAGTACTCATCAGCCACGGCTGTGCAATGAGTTCATGTAAGGACTGGTTCATGCTGATCTAGCCCACTCCTGCCAATCTTTTCTCTGGTTCAGCTTACTAAAGGCAGCACCAGAGACAGTTCGTAAAATCCATCACTGCACTCTTGAGAAGGAGTCTTTGTGGATGAACAAAGATGGCAAAAGTGTCATCCTATCCCCTACATCGTTCCGGAGATGGCAGGTAAGAAGATGCATAAACCATTTTATAACAATCTGAAACATGATACAACTATGGGGTCACAGAAACTATGAAATCATGTTTTTTCTTTTGACTGCAATTATTAATCATGAAAATGGGAAAAATGAACATAAAAACTTATATAAAACTCAATTGCTAATTCTTCATTTGTGCTATGTCATGGACAGAGACGCCCTCCCACACATCAGCACCATATCCAAATCATCTTTGCCACCCAGCCAAGCATTCATCTAAGCCATGCCTATCCTGGCCTACAGGTTAGACGAAGTTCATTAATGACAATCAGTGTCAATATGGATAATATACTCAGTAGCTTTGGGTGTGTGGGCACATCATTGGTTAATTTACATTACAAATAAAAATAAAAATCACACTGCTATGGCAACAATGTTATTATGATGCCAAGGAAAAGAGTAAGAGGTATTACCAAAGAGAGAAAACATACACGTCCAGAGGAAGGGAGGTTCATATGATGCAACATTCCAAATGGTTCAGTAAATAGAGAGAAAACATACACGTCCAGAGGAAGGGAAGTCCACGTGATGAAACAGTCCAAAAGGTTCAGTAAATAATCAGTCATAACAGCTTAATTACCATAGCAGACTAACCAGTTGACTACAGCAGAAGTCCCAGACATCCCTTCACTCTGATCCATTAGTGGGCACAGATTGCTCCTTTAGTTCAAAGGTACAGGCCACTGGCTACAAGAGGGAATGCTGAATTGACACAGAGCCACCACTCATGAGAAACAATTCAAACAAGGATGTGGGAATATGTGTTTTGTATTCAAAGGACAATATATCACTCAATGTTCCAAGATCCTGAACAATAATGGAATATGATGTTATTTAAAAATAATCTATTACTGGCTGGGTGCAGTGGCTCACACCTGTAATCCCAGCACTTTGGGAGGCCGAGGTGGGAGGATCACTCGAGCCCAGGAGTTCGAGACCACCCTGAGCAACATAGTGAAGACCGCCTCTACAAAAAAAATAAGCAAAATTAGCTGGGTACACATCTGTGATCCCAGCCACTCCAGAGGCTGAAGTGGGAGGATCGCTTAAGCCCAGGAGGCAGAGGCTGCAGTTAGCTGAGATGGCGCCACTGCACGCCAGCCTGGGCAACAGAGCCAGAGCCTGTCTCAAAAAGAAACAAACAAATTAAAAAAAACTACTCTATTACAGGATGATTTTTTTCACAGGGATCGTGTCTGTAAAATAATGTAACTAACATTTTCATATGCAGAGCAAATATTCCTATCCAAACAAGCAAGAAGAGCTAAGAGTAGAGAACTCAAAATGGGGTATCATATTTCAGGAGGCTGATCTAGGCAGAGATGTATGAAACTGTACTCTGAGGCAGTAACCAGGGGCAAATTCCAAAACAAGCTAACCAAGTCCCTGATCATGAGAGGTAGGCAGGGGCAGGAATGTCTAGGCTAGTATGAAGCCAGAGAATGGAAAATGGGAGAGCTGTATCAGAGAGAACCTGGAAGAAGATGGAAGGGTAATTCACCAACTCCTATGATGGCAATTCTACCACAGCCACAGACCCTTTATACAGGATGCCAATTGTCTTGAGTGGACCAGACAATATGAAAACCGTCATCTCAATGTGAAGAGTGGACAATCACCTTCAAAGACATTCCCTTAGAAGATCAAACATGTAGCCCTGTGATGTCTTCACTGGGCATGTTCAGAACATTTTCACATTTCCTATTTGGAAAATTCCTCCAGGAATACTTTAGGAGCCAAAAATGTCATCATCTCAAGTATCTATACACTTGGCAATTATCAAAATCAAATCTACCTCAAATAATAAATACATGCCCTCATTATAGATATTTAAAAGCATGTACTTCCTGCAGGCTCTAAAGGAGAATTCCAAAACTGCAAAAGAATTCCAAAGCTCCAAGAGCCATTGCAGGAGCAACTGAATCCATCAACAATCTTGTAAAGTAACCTCTTTAAAGAAAAAACACACTTCACAAAGAATAAATTCCAGTTATACCATTTAAAAACCAGCTAGTGGCCAGGCACAGTGGCTCACACCTGTAAATCCTAGCACTTTGGGAGGCCGGGGTGGGCAGACTGCCTGAGCTCAGGAGTTTAAGACCAGCCTGGGCAACATGCTGAAACCCAATCTCTATTAAAATACAAAAAAATTACGTATAGTGGCACATGCCTTTAGTCCCAGCTACTTAGGAGGCTGAGGCACGAGAATTGGTTGAACCCAGGAGGCAGAGGTTGCAGTGAGCCAAGATCACGCCACTGCACTCCAGCCGGGGCAACAGAACGAGACTCTGTCTCCAAATAAACTAAATAAATAAAAAATAAAAACCAGCTAGCTATAAAGGAAAAATGCATTTTTTGTTATCCATTTATAACCAAATATTTCAAATTGATAAATGTTGCAACCGAACAACATTTTTATTATGAACCATCACCAATCAAAATCTAGAACAGTACTTCTGAACTGCTGTCGTACTACCAGGGCACTGCTATTCCAGCAACACATGACAGAGGGAGCAGAGCCTGGTGGTTTTATCAAAGTTCAAGCTTTGAAGTCAACGGGCCACGGTGCAAATTCTTACCACTTACTAAAAGTGTGACCTACACAAGTTACTAAACCAGACTTTCATATTCTCATCTATAAAATGGAAATATTAATAGTACACATAGAAGTCTTTGGGAAGACGAAATGAGGTTATACAAGCCCACAAAGCACATTACTGTGGTACTTACAACACAGCAACCCCTCAATAAATGTAGTTACTATCAATTATTATTATTTAACACTTGGTTAATATAGTAGTCCCCACTTATTCCAAAACCCCCAATTCCAAGACCCCTAGGTGACGCCTGAAACTGCAGATAGGACCAAACCTATATTGTGCATGAATTTCTTTTTCTTTCTTTACAATTTCAGAGATAGAAGGTTCGTTCTTACAGCAGATCTTAGCAAACTCGGTGTAAGATTTTTTTTTCCTCCCTTATTAAGTCTAGAACTTTCACCCTTTCCCTAAAGGAAGCACTTTATGACCTCTCTTTGGCATATCCAAATTACTAGAATCACTACTCTTGAGGTGTAGGGTCATCATGAAGTAAAATAAGGGTTCCTTGCTACAAGCACTGCAGTACCTTGACACCCTGAGAATCCAGCCAGCTCCTAAAGGGACTGATGAGCCGGCAGCATCAACAGCATGAGACGCTGGACAAAGGGAGGATTCACATCCCAGGTGGGACAGGGAGGAGACAGTACAAGATTTCAGAACAGCAAGCAATTTAAATCTTATACATTGTTTATTTCTGGAATCTTCCATATATATTTTTGGACAGTGGTTGACCGCAGGTAGCTGAAATCACAGAAAGCAAAATGGCAAATAAGCAGGAGACTACTGTGGAAAGTCCCGAATGTGTTAGGAGGAGACAACAAAAATAATAAAGATGGACAAGAATCACATTCTTTCTTAGAGGGGGCACCTGTTTTAAAATAAAGAGAGATGAAGGAATCTTGCTTCTCAGCTCCAGTGACTGAAATCTTCAGGCCTTCGCTTGATGGAGGACATCCACCCCTACTGATCTGACTTGCTAGCTAGCAGAATAGATTTTTAGCATTTCTCCAAGTGCTAGATCCAACACACACCGTGGATCTGTAATACAATGTCCAAAAAAGCACGTGTCCTCTCACCGTCCAAAAAAGCAAGCACGTTAGAGCAAACAAGTTAAAGACCAAGAGGTGCGGAGTGCTCACAGACAATGCTGACAGCCAGACACCACTGCAAAAGCTTTGATTTGACCCAAACTGGGCTGGAGAGAAAGACAAAAACGTCTTTCTCCAGCCCTGGGTTTGGAGGCAGTAGGTCTCCTAGAAGTATCCTGCTCACAACCAAAGGAGAACAAGAGAGAATCCCAAAGGCAAACAGAGAAAGAAGCAGAGAGGCGATAACTGGCCATGGCCAAAGGGACGGTCACAGCCGCCCATGCACAGGTCCAGGTCTGTGTTCTACTCATTCTACTCACCAACACAGATCTCCCCCAGCCTTTTTTTTTTTTTTTTTTTTTTTGTGACAGGGTCTCACTCTGTCACCCAGGATGGAGTGCAGCAGCACGATCTCGGCTAACTGCAGCCTCAACCTCCCGAGCTCAGGTGATCCTCCCGCCTCCACCTCCCGAGTAGCTGAGACTACAGGCGTGCGCCACTATGCCCTGCTAATACATATCTCCCTTTTAAACCAGCCTGTCATCTATCCAGACCTCACTCTGGGCCCCAAAATGACTCTGGCTAGCTTAAATGAAGATGACTCTTTGAGGCATGAAAGGGAAACTACATCTAAGGTGAGGATTGTAGGCCTGTCTAACTGGCACCAAGACACCATGTTTGCACATGCTGAGACCACAAACTCTCTCCTCCCGCACTGCCCCTCAGTCACAGGTGTGACTGCATGGCAGCTGTGCCCAAGTTCTTGGGATGAAGTGGACAGTCAAGACTGGGAAGTAAGTTGTGACCGGGTAGCCACTGGCTTCATCTGCACACAGTGTTTCAGAAGCTCCTGTGTGCACATCAAACACATGCATACAAGCACTTGTAAAAATGAAGACCCACTCTTCTGGACTAAGTGGTAATGTGGAGAAATGCTAAAAATCCACTGGAGAAATGCTAAAAACCCACTCTGCTAGCTAGCAAGTCAGATCAGTAGGGGTGGGTGTCCTCCATCAAACAAAGGCCTGAAGATTTCAGTCACTGGAGCTGAGAAGCAAGATTCCTTCAACTCTCCTTATTTTAAAACAGGTGCCTCCTCTAAGAAAGAATGTGACTTCTCCATTTAGCGGCAGAATTGCAACAAAAGGCCAGCTCCTAAACTAGTGAGGATATTTTGGGAAAGCTAATTCATATCTGAGATTTAATTCCCTAATCTATAAACCATGGATCATAATACCAGCCTTCCCTACCTCACAGGTCAGTGGTGAAGACATAACAAATAATATCGTCTTACATTTGTAAGACACTTTATAGTTTTCTAAGGGTGTTCTCATGCTATCTTCACAATCCCAAGAGGATAACAATGATATCTATAAGAGTATTATTTCCCCTGTCAATTTTCTGTTAGTATAGGGTCAGCCAAGAACCATAAAACAAAATCAACATTCCCGTTAAGAATAGAAAACTTAGCAGTTTGTCAATAAAGGAGAATCAGCAAACCCAGGATGCTATTTAATCCTGCTGAGATAAAGAGGGAAATTCTTAAAGGGTCTATTCTTCTTGGTAATCCTCTGATCTTTCTCCTCTAGAATCAATAGTATGGCTGGGAGATAAGCAAAATTAAAGAGCAGTCATGAAATGATAAAGGCTTTTTACTGAATAGTCTCAGACTCCAGGACTAGCAGGTCAAAGCCTCATAGCAGTTCTTGAAGCCTCACCCAACTGATCTCTAAGACAGCTACTGTCTGCACTCACTGCAATTCTTCCCCTCCCTTTTCATCGCTTATTCTTTCAACAAATATGAATTGAGCACCTACAAAGTGCTAGACACTGATAAAACTATCGGGGAATAAAAAAGACCATCTCTTTCTTCATGGGGTTTAGAGTTTCATGGTGGGAAAAGTTAATTAAAACAACACCTAACTACACAGCGCCATTCCAGCAGAGGTACATACGGTCAATGAGCAATAGGTCATCTGGGCAACCAGAGAACAAGCAAGAGGCCCTGTCAGGAAGCAACAACTATCTGAGCACCCAGCACAGAGCTCTTCCTGCAAGTGTGCCAAACAGGGATTAAGCACATGTTAGGACTCTCCCAGCTGCAACAGAAGCCGCGCCACCAATCAGTCAGGGGCCAAGGGCAGGAGGAGGGTGTAATTACCCACCAAGCACCAACACTCTAGGCAGGCAAAAGCATGCTGTCTTCCAGCTGTTTGTGTATCATTAGAAAAGAAATTAAGATGTCATTAGGAAGAAATTAAATAATGTGCATGTTGTCGTGACAACAAAGATGCAGGCTGCCAGCTCCTACTCCGAGCAGAGATTGGCCACACGCAGCCCCTTTCTTGAGATCAACTCTACAGAGACAAAAGAAGAGACTCTGGCTTACCAGTGTTCTTCCCCTTGTAGAAAATCTTCATGTCCATGAGCCCCGTGAGCTGGTTTGCCAGAATCTCCACCTGGGACCCACTGTATTTGGAAGCTCGGAATATGCTGAGCTGTGACCAGTCATCCCAGTAGATTTCATTCTAAAAAGAAAACCTTTGCCCGTTAGTCCAGCTCTTTAGTTCTTTATTCTGGTCCTCTCTAAGGGTAAGAGCTCCCCCAGGCAGGAGACAACTAATATTTATTGGCTGAATGACTGGCCTGATCAAGATTCTACTTAAATACAAAGGACAGCGATTTTATCCAAACCTCACCATACAACCCCACAGAAGAAACTGGCCAAAAGAAACTATCTGATAAGCATTCAAGTTTATGACACAAACCCAACCCCCACAGTTTGAAATATGCTTCCCAGAGTTGGGAAGAGCCACGTTGCTCTCCAGAGTCGACAAAGAACTGCAAGGCACCATAGCGGGTGCAGAGCTCACCGGAAGTCATCAGGGAATCAAGTGAGCAAAGCGCACAAGAAATGAAGACACCACGCCGAAATGAGGCTACGGACACTGAGGCACAAACTGGGAATGTTCATGGGAAGAACCTTCACTTTTAACCTTTTGAAATGTGAACAGCAGGGGAGACTGGACCCTTGGCGCCTCTCCCTGGCATCCCTCCATAGGACTGAAAATAAGTTATCTCAAATTTGGAAAAAAGGCAACCATTAAGAAGTTAAATGGCTTCTCTGCAAAGCCCAGGGGTGCAGGCTCCTGATCTCATATGCCTTCCACCTGCTCTAGCAGACTGTCGGGCGGCAACAAATGGACTCACCTTAAAGACAGCAATGGCATAGGGGTGCGGGAGGTTGTCCAGAATGACAGAGCGCTGCTGGCCACTGAACGTGATCCGCTCTATGCAGTCCAGGTAGGCGTCCGTCCAGTAAATCCACTGGTCATCCACAGAGATGCCATTGGGCCACTTCACATCCTCTGACACCAGGCGATAGGCAGCAGAACCATCCATATTACTCCGATAAATCCCAGGCTTCAGGTCTCCCCAGTCTGTCCAGAACATCACCCTGGCGAAAATGGGGACAGAACACATACCTCATCAATACTAGAGAAATGGGAGTTCAAATACTGCTCCAGAAAAGGTCAGAAACCCCTTTTGAATGATCCGACTGGTTATTTCAGCATTATTATAACAATATGTAATGACGACACCTGAAACCACTTAAATTCCTTCACCTGGAAATTCCTTTACTAGAATTTATCTATAGATAAAATCAAATTATGCAAAGATAATATACAAAGAAATGTATACGTACGTATATTAAACTAAATGTTAATCAGCAGAGGAAGTGACACATTTTGGTACATAGAATACTGTGAAACCTAAAAATCTATATGTGCTCACACAAAACAATCTTCAATACGTATTAAGTTTGTTTTAAAAGGTACAGAATAGTAACTATACTACAATTCTATTTGGCGTGTATGTGTGTGTATGTGTGTGTGTTTTAAAGATAATACTTGTACATAAGTAAAAGCAATCGTGAAAGATACACAAGACATTATTAACAATGATTATCACTAGGAAGTGTGACGGTAAAGGGTTAAGAATGAAAAGAAAGAAAGCAAATTTTTTTCACAAAGTTCTGTTCTCTCTAAATATTGTCAACCAAGTACATACATTCCTCTTAGAATTTTCCTTGAAAAAATTGTGCCAATTTCTATCATAAATGCTAAGAGAAAGGAAAAGCCAGAATGTCAAATCCAGAATTTCCCTCTTAATTATGTTTCCTTCAGTTAATGAGTTAATAAAAAGCAACTTTGCCTTCCCCAAGTGCACACTGATTGTAAGTAAGAAAACCTACACATGCTGGGAAGGCAGGGGAAAGATGGATAAATTAAATGTTAGTACCATGCATGAAACTCAAGAGAAAGTCCTCACAATATCCAAGCAGGCCTGTCTATGTCTACAGAAGCTCTCTTTTAACATCAACTTTTCTAGAGAAACAACCCACAGATGCAAGACATCCGGATGCCTGAAAAGACTCTGACACTGGCTAACAAAAAGCTAACGGAGTTACCTGACCACGATGACTAAGCTGTGGTCTCAAACTTCTCAGTTAACAGACCATTTCAACCACCATCATGAGAAACAGAGTTTTTGTCCTGCAGTTTGTGTTTCCATGAGAATCTATTAGTGTAGCATTGGATGCAAGACTGATTTCCTTTTGGGGCAACACTTACCCCTCTTGGGGCACGAGGACCAGAGCCCTGGGACGATCGAGCACAGAGGAATTGACGATTGTGAGTCGGAAGTCGCCATCTGGATTAGCTACCTGACAAAAACAGGGGGAAAAGAGGCTGAGATGGATCTGAGCTCCTTAAAGACCCCCATTGCCAAAGGTGGCTACTCAGCTTCTGCTACAGACATGCCCCCCTCCATGCCTGCCTGTTTCCCTGACCTGACCCATCTGGGAAACCCGCCCCAACTTCTAGTCACAATGCACTGTTCCTTCCTCTGACTCATGGGACAATTTTCAAGTGGTCTGAAACAGGAGCTAGAACCATGTATGCCCCAGTTTCCAAGGCATGATGATCTGGACAAAGAAATATCAATAAGTAAATTACTCAAATAAGTAAATAAGCAAATAAGCATTTAGTTATTTCACCATCCCATGTCACTCCACGTTCCAAGGCAATCGATGGCTCCACACTCCCATAAAACAAATTCTCAATGTCACAGCCTTTCAATGAAGAGTCCACAGGTGGGACTCATATTCTTGCTCCTTCCCGTCAGCCAGGCTGGTCATCTCTTGCTTCTCCAAGCCTGATGTGGACTCACTCCTGTCTGCTCTTTCCACATCCCATCCTGGGCCTACCTGCCCCACTGCTTACTCTAATCAAGGCGTAACTCTCCTTCAAACCTCACTGCCAGGTCTGCCTCCTTTCCTAACTCTTCTGACCCACCTGGACCAATAAGCATCAGTAGCTCTGCACCTTGGCTCATTTGACACCATTTTGCACCAACAGTATTTGAGTGGTGCAGTGGTCACCCCACAGCCTGTGAAAAGGTGGGTGCTTGTGCACCACCTGCGTTGTTCTAGCCCCTAGCCAAGTGCTGACCACACGCAATTAAAGAAAGGACAAAAAGAGCAATAACACAACCACTGAGGCAGCATTTAGTAGATGCCAGTTCACTTCTATCAGCATCCCCATGAGGTGGACACAAGATCATCCTCTTCTCAGCCAGGGCTCAGCTCAGACATCAACATCAAGTTGCCTGCTCTGTCTGCCAATTCTAACGTTGCCCCACTCTCCAAAAGCGCAATCACACTGCACTGTTTCAGAGTCTTTGCAGCATGTATCACCAACAGAACTGATTTATTATTTTGCTTCCTCCACTAAAATCTAAGCCCTACCGGAACAGGAACGTGTGTGTCCTGCCCACTGCTTTATCATCAGAACCTAAACCACATGTATCATGCAGAGAACCCTTGTCAAATGGTTGCGTGAATAAATGAATCTCCATCTAACGCATGAAGCAACTGAAGTTTAGAAAGCATAAGTACCTTGCCCCATGTCGCTGAGCTAGTAGAGTCAAGCCTACACCTGGGTCTATCTCTCAAGTCTGTGTCTTTCGTCTTGCAACTCCTCTTAGCTCTCTGCATCTCCCTGCTTCTACTGCACTTCCCACTTCACCCACATGCCGTCTCTCCATGCGGAGTCAGTATAAAGAGGTGCTGAGGCAGTGAGCTGAGCATACTACATTCCCCCAGACAAAGATTTGGCAGTTTAGAGGTCATTCATTATCCTTGCCTTGGGTATATAAGGCGGGACAGGTTACTAGGTAGCCAAGTTGCAGAGAAATGGGGATTAATGACAGTGATAATGATGATGATGATGGTATTGTTGTTATCACTCTAATCGACTAAAATAATACTAGACTACTATTGTTTTAGCATTATAATAATACCATGATATTAGGTTGATGCAAAAGTAATTGTAGTTTTTGCCATCATGTTTAATAAAAGTAGTAAAATAAAACAAAAATAATATATAAATAAAATAAGTACTACATAAATAAAATAAAAATATTACCATTTATTGTTATTAGCTAACTTCTGCTAGCCAAAAGATCAACTCCCAGGTACTCACCCCCTTTTCTCTCATCTCCAGAGGCTCAGCTGGTCCATTCTCTGGAAACTCGCAGGAAATTTCCAGAGTAATCTGACACACTGGCCCTTGCCTCTGTGTCAAATCTGGCTCAAAGCCCAGGTGCCCCGCCTGCTCCCTTAATTAAGAACAGCACGAAAATACACATACCTCAATCTTTTTGAAGCCCGCATCTACCCAGTAAAGCAGCTGGCTGAGGGGTTCAAAAGCCAAAGCTTCTACTGTCTCCAGGCCAGAATTGATGATCACCTCTTGCCCTGTGCTTCCATTCAAACACAGGCGCTGAAGAGAGAAAAGTAATAATAAATGCTAGGAACTGTTCAAATGACCCCCTGCCAAGTCAGTCCCATGAAGGGTAACCCTTTATTCAACTGGCAGGACTGGCAAGGGATGAGATGTTTTACGTTAGTAAACTTTCCAGACACATGAAGCCAGGTTTTCATGAAAGCATTTCTAAAATGTACTACATTTTTGTTTTTTAAGCAGAATAAAGAGAATTTAATCATATATATTACTCCGCATTATCATTATGAACACTGGTTACTAAATTATGCTGTATTGCAATAATAAAGTCGGAGATTATTGAGATGTATGAGTCTGTTTGCTTTTAAAATAAGTGAAACCAGACTGCTGTTATATTTAAGTTCTGTGTCTGCTTTTATACTCCTTCTTCCCTATGAGGCTCTTAGCCACCAAGTGCTATTGTTGGACAGCTCCATTCAGCAACCCCGCCATCCCCCACCCCAACCCCCTCAAATACCCAGGCACTGTAAAATTTCTGTTGGGTTGGAATCCAGATAAAAATTTGTTGGAAGTGCTTTTCTAAAAGGATTAAGTAGACAATGAATAAAGATCAAATAACTCTCCTTTAAATGCATGGGTTTGAGCATATGGCTATCTACCTGGCCTGTCCAGGGCCCTTTAATGCTTACTTCCTGGTTCTTATCTATGTTCAGAACAGTTGAAGTGGATAATTATTTGAGCTATGGGTAAGTCAAGCGTTACTGTATCATGGCTTGGGAAGAAAGATGCTCAAGAGGCAGTCGGCACAATAGGGGGCAACTAATCATCCTGCATTACTAGTCCCAACACCTTCCCAGCAGGAAAAGCAAGACCTCACTTTCAAGCAGGTCTGTGGATTTAGGGCTTTCTTTATCCTTCCTATATGAACAGATGAAGACAGAGAAAGAAAAATACTAACACAGAAGACTGGAAACTTTCACCTGTCGGCCCTGAGATGAGTAACACTTACCAGCTTCTAACTGCCCACTTCCATAGGCCATTCTGCATGAAGCTTATCAGGACGGGGCAGTCACGATGCACAGCCCCCACAGTGAGGCCAAGCGCTGACTCACCTGGATGATGTCCAAGGCCAGGTCGGACCAATACAAACAGTTGTGCTCATAGTCAAAGTCCAGGGCCACTGCTGCCCGTAGCCCAGTGAGAGGCAACTGCTCGGTGGCTCCCGAGGCCAGGTCATAGCGGTAGATGGATTTCCGCACAGCATACAGAATGAACTCGTTCTCTTCTGCCAGACACACAAGACATGTGGGAGGTTGGACCTAGGGGATGCTGAAGAGGTCCTAGCACATCTGACCTATTTGTTTCTCACACACAAACCTCAAATCCATTGGCATGTGGTGTGGACCAAGTGAAGAGCACAGAAATCAAGATTCAGGAGGTGTGTAATGGAACCACATTTCTGCCTCAGGCAAGTTAAACTCCAGTGAATCTGTTTCTTCATCTGCAGGTGTTTCACTTATTACGTTTTTCTTTAATCTAAATCTCCCAATATGCATGCTTCAACAACCATACTTCTGGACTAAGCCTACGAGTCTTCAAGTCACACTTGCCAACCTAATTACACCAATCGCCCTGTTCTCCCTCCTCACGTGACTGTATCACCACAGCACCATCATCTTGTTGACGAGAGACCATTAGTCACTGAAGCTTTGTAACTAAGCTCTCTAATCAATGTGCTCACTTATTCATATTGTTCACAACACCATATGGCAATTCTATGAACCTCTTAGATCTTCAAAATAATAGTAATAATGCATTTGTTCTTGGCTATTTACAAAATGTTCCACAACATAATTATCACAAAAATTCTGTTTCTACTCAACAAATATAAATTGTGTACATATTGTGTACAATGTGCTTACTACGTATCGGGTATTGTTTAAGACTCATAACAACTGCCTGATGGTAGAACTCTTGTTAACCAAATTTTACAAATGAGAAAACTGAGACCAGAGAGGTTAAGTAACTCACCCAAGGTCACACAACTAGCAAGTGGCAGAACCAAGATCGGAACCCAGGCACTCTGGATCCAGAGTCTATGCTTTAACTGCTACACTGTGCTGCCTCTTATGATACAGACACTAGTGTGGATAATTTTTAAGATGTAGAAATGAAGGTCCTGAGTGCTCAGACAACTGGAAATAGGAAGACCCAGTACACTCTCTTGTCCACTTACGGAACAGCCTGGGAAACATCCAGATTCTTCCCCAGGAGTGGACACAAGCAGCACACCAGCATCTGTGTCTAAAGTGTGCATCTTGACAGTGCGTTGCATATGGAACCAAGATGCGAATCCGAATTCTTTTGCTGCATGCCTGGGTTAGCCACTCCTGCCCACTTCCTGATTCCATACACTCAGTGACTTAACATGTACCACTCACCTTCTTTATAAAAGCTGTAATATAGATAATGCATCAAAAAATAAACCTACCTACAATTTTTAATAAGGTAAGTTTTCCTTCTTTTCCTTTGGTTCCAGGTCACTTTAGAAGTATCTATGTTACCATCACATGGTAACCTACCTCCCCTTTTGGTTGTCAAAAAAACCTTCCCGCTGTCATTCCCAGGGAGGGGACCAGCTAAGGTATAGGGACATGAAAGCTACATGTGCAGCAGCAAGGCTTTTGCCCCACATCTCTCTCCAGCATCTATAAACCTCATTCTGTCACTCTGGGCTTTTTTTTCCTCTAAGAAACTAACACCCATAAAGTAGAACCTGAATCCAGAAATACTTGTCTTAGGATTATGTTCAGAGCAGCATGCGGCACTCCAGCATGCAATGCTTAACCTGGAAAAGGAATGGAATTCTTGGCTGGTCCTGGCCATACATACAGCCTAGGAATGTGTGTTTTCATAGTAATCGTAAAGGAAGAAAAATTCTTACATTTAAAAAATCCTTCCAGATGCCCAGATTACCTCATCTTTGCAAAGATATTATGGCTCCCATTAGTCCTGCGAAAGCATCTTTTTCTTTCCTCGTATATCCCTGCCTCCTATTCCATGCCTTTTTTTTTTTCTCTTTTACATAGGAGGTGGCCCACAATGGAATGAGATTTCTCCACTTCATTCCCTGTTCTATCTTCCAGTAAAAGAGAAAATAGCTTTCCTGCCAGTTTAGATGGCTTTAAACAAACTGTTTTGTCCCTTGCTGAATTATCTTCAGAAATATTTATTACGAAACTAGGCACTCCAGCCCCTTAAGAGCAATCACTCAAACCCTACTAACCCACGCCCTCATCAATAACAGCTCTTGTGAGAGAAATATTTGAATATTATCTGCTCATTTGTTGGAATTTGCTGAAGTGGCGGTTCTTTTTAAGTCTCCACAGTGAGGTATGTTAATTACTCTGGTAATGATGAAAGATTAAATTAAGGGACTAACGAACTTAGCATGAAAAACACCAGGGCAAGCTGGCAGCAGTGAGCAAAAGAGAGAGCTGCCCTGCCCTGCCTGAGGAGACCACACACTTCTTTCATGATTCATTCGGTGCTTATGGGCTATCCACGTAGACACCACCACCCACCGCAGATGGAAGTTAACTCCAGCCATTTACCTTCACTAAGAGGTATGGGCAGGAAAGAGGGCACATAGGGAATAAAGAAGCTTTTAATGAATAAGAACTGGAAACAGAGTGAAGAAAAACAAGCAACTAAGAGATTATTTTTCAAAGTATCATAATTTCATGTCTCTATTGAAAAGACCCCATGTTACATCGCCACTAAATCTAGCAGAAATGTGTTTTAGAATACACTATACCTTTATAGCATGTGAATCATTTCAGAGAAGTTTTTCTTAATTAACATGCATAATGATTATCTAAAATAGTGAGAATGGCATTTATTTGCCATTTGGGCAATGTCCAATGAAGAGCATGGGGCTTAGAGTCTGAATTTCAACTTTGTCACTTACTAGATGTGTGACCTTAAGCCATTTAACCTCCTCTGAACATGCTTCCTCATGAAAAACAAAATTGACAATATCTGCTTCCCTGAGTTGTTAAAAGGGTTAAACTGGCAACACATAAAAAAGTACACTGAAATCTATAAAATTCCATTAAAATTTTAGTTATAGTTAGTTTTATTATAAAGTTAACATAGACTACTTAGCTACTTCCTAAGAAGCCACATGCCTCTTTATACTCAACTTTGACAAACAGATTAAGGAACACACAAAAGCCTGTGGGCACCTTTCTACCCCAGTGGATGCTGAATAAATATTTTTCAATTAACAAAGGGATTTCCCTCAAAGAAACTGAGCTGACACAAAGTACTTTCCATTCCTAAAAAAGGGTATGGCTATGTATAAGTTCAGCGTGGAAACCAACCTTAGGGAAAAGAGGAAGCCCTGTGATTCTTGTGACGGCCATGGTTTTTCTCCACTCAATCAGAGGAGCCACAAGCCCGGACTTGGGTGAGATCGTGATACTGCTTCAGCCATGTCTCAAGAAATGAAAGGGAAGAAACCAGCTCTCTTACCTGCCAGGGGACAGGGGACCAGCTCTCCTTCCAGTCGTGCTTCAACATCTCCTCCGCTGCAAGTGTCCCCAGAAATCTTCCGGTAGCTGTCACCCCACCCCAAGAGCAAGAGGTCAGAAACATGGAAGAATAGCCACAAAGGCATCCCAGCTGGGAATACATTTACTACCCACGGCCAGTAGAGTCCATCCACTCATTTCCCTTTAGAACTAGAAAGAGGATGTTCGTAGTTCTGAGTCAGTTCTGCTTATAATTAGACTAGGCAGGCCCAGACAATTTAGGGCACTGTCCTGGCCAAGATTTTTAAATATATCTCTTGAATACATTCCTCTGAAGATGTTTCCCTGCTGAAGTTGATGACTTAAGATATTCCTAGAGTTTCAGGGATGCTTACAGACTTGCAATGCTTTTCTCACTGGAGGTAGGGCAGTTTACAAATACCATAATTTAAAATGTTGCCCAAACTACTTGCAGGCTATTAACTTGGAATTCTAGAATTTAGAGTACAGAGCAATCCAGACGGTCCTCTATGCTCTCTCGCTCCACGTGCAGACCCCTGAGAACCTGACAGGGCAACCTCTGTGATACATACCCTCTCGTTCTCCTGTAAGTAGAACCCACAGGGCAAGGCACAGGAGGGGAGTATGACTTTCCAGAAAATTCCAGATCTGGAACACAAACCTCTAATGACAAATCTTCACTCATCTTGAAACCGAAGTCACTAAAAAGGCAATTGGGCTTTGTTAAACCCACTGTTTTATACATTTCAGGCATTCCAGTACCAATTCTGCTGACTTTACCTTACTACTTTTCACTTTTATTATAAGTTATTTAACATGTCCTTTTAAAGAATATTTACTTTTTATATAAAATACATCTTCAAAAGAAGATTTATATCAGAACCACAGCTGGAAAAACACAATCATATGCCATAAATAGACCAAAAAAAATACAAATCATCATGCCAAATCAAAACAATATTAAATTTTAGCCAGATCCAGTTCCCTACTCTAAGACTGCACCTGCCCTCTCTGTTAAAAGGGATTAGGCAAATGTTACAGAATTACTAGCAACCAATGAGACTTTCTCCTTGACAGAATCTGAAGAAGTAAGAGAAATTTTAAAAGAATAACCTTTTTAAAAAATTATTTGGGGCCGGGCATGGTGGTTCACGCCTGTAATCCCAACACCTTGGGAGGCCAAGGGAGATATATTGTTTAAGCCCAGGAGTTCAAGACCAACCTGGGCAATATGGTAAGACCCTGTCTCTACAAAAAATAATCAAAAAAAATAGCCAGGCATGGCGTTGCACACCTGTGACCCCAGCTACTCGGGAGGCTGAGGTGGGAGAATCATTTGAGCCCAGGAGGTCAAGGCTGCAGTGAGCCATGATTGCGCCACTGCACTCCAGCCTGGGCAAGAGAGCAAGACCCTGTCTCAGAAAAAAAGAAAAATTTTGACTAAGGGTTCAATGTTATTTAAGACTATGTCCACATACTAGCTAAATCATCTTGTACTTTGAGATGTACAAAGTAGGTTAGATGTACAAAGTAGTTAGGTTTATGAGACCTCCTGTGATCTGGGGTCACATCTGCCAAACCTCCCAGCTTGATGGGCAGCATCCTGGAGTAGGAAGCAGGAGGCCTCAGTTGAAGACGATTCTAAAATGAGATGACTGTACTATGAATGTTCTAAGGCCCTTCCAAAGCTGTAAATTCTATAATTCAATGAATTATAGAATATATTCAAAGAATTATAGAACAGAACACATATTCCACATTCATGTGCTCTACCGGAACACATTTATTTGTTCTATTCAATTCAACAAATATTTAGGCCCGGCATGGTAGCTCATGCCTGTAATCCCAGCACTTTGGGAGGCTGAGGTGGGTGGATCACTTGAGGTCAGGAGTTCTAGACTGGCCTGGGCAACATGGCAAAACCCCGTCTCTACTAAAAATACAAAAATTAGCTGGGCATGGTGGCACACACCTGTAATCCTAGCTACTCTGGAGGCTGAGGCAAGAGAATAGCTTGAACTCAGAAGGTAGAGGTTGCAGTGAGCCAAGATTGCACCACTGCACTCCAACTTGGGTGACAGAGTGAGATTCTGTCTCAGAAAAACAAAAAACAAAAAGAAAAACTCCAAATATTTATTAAACATTTCTGACACAAAAAGTATTAACAGATACACAGAGAGTGGTTTGTGTGTATTATATCATAATCCACATTTAATAATTTGTAAGAATTTTTCAAAAGGCAGTAGTTTTGTCACTGTATCAAACACGCCTCTTTCATTACCTCAGTTCGTTATTACTGAATGGCCACTTTAAATCTTTTTAGGAACCAGGTAAAGCATTAGCTAATTACTTATTTGCCTCCAATAGCAAAGCACTCCTCCTGGGCAGCTTTCTTTGACCATAGGTCATGACCTAGTGGACTCTGAAAGTACTTGGGAGGCCCAAGACCAGATTCTTCCCCTCCCAAAAAAGAGCAAAAGATTGCAAAAGGCCCCATCATATATTTAAAAGTCAGTGTTGTCTCCTAAACCTTGTGTTTTAATTATATGCGTGTATCTACACATACATATGTAAGTACAGGGTCATAACAGAAAATGTATTATTTACTAGGGGTTGCAGTCAAGAATGTGAAAGCTGTACGACTTGGCAATGTCGAGAAATATAAGAATATAAAAGAATCTACCATGGAAATCAGGAAACATGGGCCAATAGCTGGGCTGCCCAGTGTGGTCTAAAAGGACTATCAGAAATAACCTGGTGTTCAAACACAGTTGTCAAACAGTACCTGAACTAATGGAAAGATACTATAAGCTTGCTCGTTCTCATCTCATTTCCTGACGTCCATCTTGGGACCATTTTCCTTCTCACTGCCATAGTCCAATGCCATCAAACATCTCCAAGAGCCATATAGTTGGGCTGGCTGCTTTCCAGCAGCTACAGCAAGCAGAGAAACAATGGGGGGTGGAGTGGGGAACAGCTGAGATCCATATACCCCTTACCATTTCAGAGGGTCATCACCCCACAATCTCATTTGGCCTGCAACCCAACTCCATGAGGGGCAGAGCAGATGGTTTTACTGGTCTATAATAAAAAGACTCCACATACAAGCAGGGTGAGCATACAGCAGGTTCCAGCAAGGCACATGGGGTGGGCATGGTAGACCAGCAGGACCCAGGCCAGTTTACCCAGGAGGGCACACCAAGCTCCATTTCTTTTTTGTTTTTTTGTGAATTTTTTTTTTTTGGTGGGGGTTGGGGAAATGTAGGGCAAGAGAGAAAATTTTAATGTTATTTGTTTTTAAGCCTAAATGTCATGGAAAAAAAAAAACCCCCCAAAGATTTGTTAGACTTTTTACCTATTTTTTACTTAGTCTTAATTTTATTTTGAAGTACATATTGGGGATAGGAAGAGGGGAGACAGAGGGCACTATGATCTTTTCAGGGATTAGGACCTCTCCAGTCTCAAGCTGGTCTGGGGAGGACTACCTGAGGCCAACAAAGCTCTCAGATTAGATTAGACTATAATGCAAAAGTGTCTAAGAAAGAGCAGAAGGCAAACAGCATGGAACTGACGTCACCAGGAACATCAGCCAGCTCTGTGCTTTTGCTGTTAAAGAGTCTATGTCGTTACCTTGGGAGCACACACCTTTCTAATGAAATGACTGTCTTCTATGTTCTAAGCCTTGCTGCTCAAAGGGTGAATGTACAGATAAGCAGCATCCACATCTCTTGGGAGCTTGATGGAAATGCAGAGCCCCACAACTCCTGAGGCAGAATCTGCATGTGACCAAGGCACAATCTGCAAATGATTCATATGCACCTTAAAGTTTCAGAAGCACTGGTCCAGAACAGAAGTGGCCGAACCTGGTTGGTCATTTTTGTAAATAGAGATTTACTGGATCACAGCCACATTCATTCATCTAGAGCTGCTTTCATTCACCCATGGGCACTGCCATGGGCAGAGTGAGGAGCTGTAATGCAGATCATAGAAACCATATGGCCTACAAAGTCTAAAACATTTACTATATGACCATGCTCCAACCTCTGGTCTAGAACACATCAGAGGTTTCTGGCTTTAGTGAAGACAAGTACAGCTGCCCAAAGCAAAATCTAGTTCCTCTGTGCCTTAGCAACCACTGAAAGATGAGTTGTGTATTTATATTAAATACCCATGACTCTCTTGGTGCTCCTGACTAAACTACAATGATTTCATGCTGAATTATAGACTACAGTGACTGTCCAGGAGATCCTGAGATCTTGAGATCCTGCGTACTCTGCTACTAGAATCCTCTTCCTACAGCTAAGCTCTGTTCTGATCATCAACTCTCCTCAAAAGCCCCTGAAGGCCTCCTCCTAATTATAGAATAAGGTTCATCCCCTCTAAGGTCTCTCTACTCTACTGTATTCTATCTTTTCAGCCTCATCTCCAATTATCATCCCTATGTCATACACCCAACAAGGCATCCCAATTCAACTCCCAGCCACACCCTGCTGCCTCTACACCTGCCTGTTGCAGACACATGGTCTCAAAACACTGCTGTCTGCAAATACAGATGCTCCCCGAGAGCCCAGCTCAAACAGCACTTCTTCCAAAAATTCCCTCATTCTCCAACAGCAATCCACAGCCCTCTCCTTCCTTTCAATAGTCACAATGAAAGTACCAGTTCCTCCTCTGAGGCACTTGCTCTCGTCTACCTCCTGTGCCAATTAGCCATGCACAAGTCACTTCTCCCACTTTTAGCATTCGCAGCAGTGCCTTGGATATTTTGCTGAAGGAATAATAAATGATGCAAACACACACACATATACACACACTAACATCCCCTCGTTTCAGATAAAGAAATAAATCCCCTCTAGAATAGGGTCCTAAGGAGAAGGATTATCAACAATGAAACCTTCAGCATATTTTTGGGTTACCCTAATAGAGATAAATCCCAGCGCTATCTATTCCCGAAGAAATAGCTGCAGCTCTTCTAGACACCTCTACCACATTACCTGGCTCTAAGAACTAAAGAAAACAACTTACATGAAACATGCCTAGCACAGTTCCTGGCACATAAAAGATGCTTCACAAATACTTGTTTCCTTCTGTTCCCTTCCTTTGCTCAGGGAAAGGGACCATGCCTAGTCTCTTACCCCAACACTGCTGAGTGAAAAAACACAACTCAGTCCCCAGCCATCAAAGAAGAACTGACCATTCATAGTCCTCCCGGGTGCAGGAGCAGTTGGACACGACCACCGGCCTGTCAAAGTCCTCTCCATTGAAGCATGTGGCATGGGGGGTCCTCCGTTTGAAAACAGTCTTGTGTCCCAGCAAACACTCATTCCCCCGCTCATCGGATGGTGACCACAGCTTGTAGTCATTCTCTGTGCAGGGAACTCCTAAGGAAAAAGGAACACAGCACAAAGCATTAGAGGCAGGCCCACGTAGGGTTTCCTGCTGTGCCTCAAGGTGCCTGGCCTCAACTCCCACTTCCCGTCTATCTGTTGCCACCCCACAAGCACACAGACCCTCCAATCGGCTTGCTTTGAAGCTGGGCAGCCCTGTGCCAATGAAAAGGATACCTGAAACGCAGACATTTGCCTGGAAAGGTTGAGAAGAAGCAAGCCACCTTTAGGCACTATCCAAATTTCTGAAACATTACAGAAGAGTCAGTGGTGCCCTTTAGAAACAAGTACTCAGAAGTGTTTCTCTCCTAGAGAACTGCGGAATGGCTGAATCCTTGATGAGCAATACCATTGGGGGTTAATATTCCCGGCCTGCTTCCTTGGGCAGTGAGAGCACAACTGGTAGTGTGGCCCGAAGGCAATGGAGAGCTCGCTGGCCCTACTTGAAGGTACAGGATCTCCATGGAAAGAGGCTGGAAAATGCTAAGATACCTTGCACCGTCACTCCATCTGCCACGTTCATCGAAATGTAAGTAGGGTGCTTTCTGCAAGCATTCCAAAGTATGCCCATGTCTATGTTGGCACTTTGTGTCTCTTATATATGTGTCTTCAGTCAGATCAGATACTACCCGAAGCTGATACACAACTTTTGACTCAATGCCATGCAAATCAGTAAACTTATTAAACTCCTACTGACTGTAAGGCTATCGGGCTTTCCAGTAGATGCAGAAATATGCACAGGGCAAGTTCTTATCTTTAAGGGCTTTATAATCTAGTCAATGGAAGGTGAAACACACCAAGTGACAGACACAAAGTTATGAGTACACTTAAGTTCTGGACATAGAGAAGAAGGGAGACATCTTCTGGTTGGGATATCAGCCACAAGTGTGTTGGATCCTGAGATATGAAAAGGATTTAGTGTAGGGGAGGCTGAATGGGTGGAGGTGAGAAGAAACAGGGCATTCCAGGCAGCTAGAATCAGGTTAGCCAAGGCTGAGAGGTAGGAAAGGGTAAGATAACATGGGGAAGCAGGGAGAGGATGCTGAAGAGTTTCACTTCTCCCTGCATACTTATGCATCCTGTATCTAGACTAGCAGATCACAAATAGATCCTAGATGGCTTTGAGAGGACCCTGCATCGCTTGGCACACTGACTTACAGAGAGTCAGGCAGACTCACTGAAGACGTCCAATTGGCACTGCTGATTTGGAAATACGTTTTTCATTCATGCATTTATCTACATATTCAGCAGACATATATTTAAACTTCCTATGTGCCAGGAACTGCATGAGGAAACTAAGATACAAAGAATAACACCCAGTCTTACTAAGAATTGAGCAGGCCTTCAATTACCTCCCTATGCTTTTTGCTAACTCTTATGGGCCCATCTCCCCCAATGAGTCTCAGGCTCTTCTGAGTACACAGTATCTAAGCTGGTGCTTTGCACATAACAGGAAGTCCACGCATATCCGTGTGAAAAGGTCCAAGGAGGCAGCAGCTTACCCAAGGCATCTGTGGCATTGACCTGCAGGATCAGCCAGCTGTGGACGTTCTCTTTGTTCGAGCCAAAGATGGTGAAGACAGTGCTCTTCTCCCCAGGTTCTGTGAGGAGGCCATACACAAACACTGGCTTCTCAGAGAAGATGAATGTTTTCCAGGTCTCCCCTTCATTGGTACTGTATCTGCCCAGATGGAAGTAAGAGAATCCCTGCAGTTAAAGTCTCTAAGGCAAAGGCTTGGTTTCCATATAATATTCACCAGGAACAGGAACCAGGGCTCCTTGCAGAAATGGCTGATCCTGGGCTAAGGCAGGGAAAGTTTAAGGAAATGCTCAGAAATAAATGCAGTCATCTCAAAAGAACACAGGAACCAGCCTGATGGGGCTCCGACTGGCCAAATTTAGGAGAATTCAAACATAAGAAAGAAAAATGATGGTAACAGATTACACATTGAATGAAAATAGGACATGGGTCTCTAATGATACTAAAAGACAGAGGAGCAAAAGAGAAATTTTTTTCTTTTTTTTTTTTCTTTTTTTTGAGACGGAGTCTCACTCTGTCACCCAGGCTGGAGTGCAGCGGCGTAATCTCGGCTCACTACAAGCTCTGCCTCCTGGGTTCACGCCTTTCTCCTGCCTCAGCCTCCCGAGTAGCTGGGACTACAGGTGCCCGCCACCACACCTGGCTAATTTTTTTTTTGTATTTGTATTTGTATTTGTATTTGTAGTAGAGACAGGGTTTCACCATGCTAGACAGGATGATCTCGACCTCCCGACCTCGTGATCTGCCCGCCTCAGCCTCCCAAAGTGCTGGGATTACAGGCATGAGCCGCCGCGCCTAACTCCCAATTTTTTTCTTCTATTAGAATGACATTTAATAAAGGTTGGAAACAGCAATATAATAGTAATTACAGAAAAATTATCCCCAGTGCAATAACTAAATCACACAAGGATCATCACTGGATGCTAAAACGATTGGGTGAAAGTGTTGGGGCCAGGATGTTCAGATGGTCTGAACAGACAAATCATTCACTACAAATGGGGAAATAAAATTTTACAAAACATAATCCTCACCATGAATGATCAGAGAGTCACAATCTTAACTAAACATCAATAGCAGGACAACTTGATATTAGGTGCCTCCTGAATAAAGCATTGAGAATAACACATCCTCTGGGTACTATTCTATACAATTGGACAAATCCAAAATGTGGGATATTCTACACGATAACTGCCCCAGATTCTTCAAAAAAATCAAGGCCACAAAAACCAAATAAATAAACAAAAAAGGCAGATAATGTGTTATAGATTTAAAAAGACTAAAGGAGTATAATAGCCAAATGCAATGAGTAAACAAACTTGCAATGTGTAAATCCAATCCAGGGTTTAGTTCAGGACTGACTAAATCCCGGATTGAAGGGGAAAAGTGGCCATAAATAATTTGAGACAACGGAGAAAACATAGTCTATAAGTCATACCGAGTTCATGTTAATTTTCTTAGGTGTGAGAATGGCACTGTGATTATATAGGAAAATGCCCTTATTTATTGGAGATACACGTTTAAGTAGCTGTGAGGGAGCATGATGTCTGTAACTTTCTTTAAAATGATTCAGCTAAAAAATAATGGATGGATACACAGGATAGATAAATAGACCAATGATAGAAATAGAGCAAATTGGCAAATACTAACAATTTGTGACTCTAGGTGAAGGTTTCATGGCTGTTCTTTATACGGTTTTTCCAACTTTTCCGTGGTCTTAGAAATCAAAAAGTAAAAAGTTGAAGGAAAGTATATACTGAGGAAAGTCTCCAAGACAGACTATAACAGAACCAGGAAGCCAGCCCTTGAAAAACTAAGCAGCATTTGAGTAACTGCACTGATTTTACATTATCTTTGGTATCAAAGAAGGAGAAGGAGAAGAGGGAGGGAGAGGGAGGCAAGGAAGAAAATCTGCCCAGCACTTGTTTTATCACCCAGTGAGCTGGTGAGATGCTTGACATGAGAAATCACTCAATTCAAGCCTTCTTTAGAATCACAGGGCTTCTGGGCCCTTCTTAAATCCAAATTATATGCAAAACTTTTTCTTTCACCTTTCTTATGTTTTTGAGATTTTAGTTTTACACCTTTGGGATTCTAATCCTTGACATAAATCTTCTCATGACATCACTCCATCCAAACACTTCATCTCATATTGAGATTATTAAAACTGATTTGGCCAGGCATGGTGACACATGCCTGTAATCCCAGCACTTTGGGAGGCCAAGGCGGAAGGATCTTTTGAGGCCAGGAGTTTGAGACCAGCCTGAGAAATATAATGAGAACCCCATCTCCACAGAAAATTTTTTTAAAAAATTAGTCATATGTGGTGGTAACCCCTGTGGTCCCAGCTACTTCTCTGGAGGCTGAGGTGTGAGGATTGCTTGAGTCCAAGAGCGTGAGGCTGCAGTGTGCCATGACTGCACCACTGCAGTCCCACCTGGGTGAGAGAGCAAGACCCTGCCTAAAAAAAAAAAAAAAAAAAAAAAACTGCTACAAAAAGGCTAGGGGTTACACCAACTGGTAGGGTTACAAGGCAGAATAATAAATGTCATTGGGAGACTAAGTAATCTCCCCCTACAAATCTCTCACAAGGGAAGAAATCTCACCTGGCAGATATGCTTTTGGTTTAAGAAAATTTTGAAGCAGATATCTGGATAAATTAACTCATTCAGTCTCCTTCTTGTAATCAGTGTGATAAGCTAAAGGTTTATATTACTTTTAAAGCAAACTGAACCAACAGAGTCAACCTATTATCCAGACATGATGGTAGAAATCTGCTCACTCAGTAGAGTAATGCTAAAGTCCGTCTATGTATACATTGCCAAGTTAATTCTAAGAGCTCCTCGAACCCAACATAACCTCAGGAAATGAATCACCCCATCTCGAGAGTTCCCAGAGTACTCTGATAATAACTCATTAATGAAATAACAAGCAGGTACATGACCAAGCATAGCTTGTATCTGAAAATGCACTGCTCATTCAGAAAGCGGTGCTCTTCAGAATTTTCGGGAAAAGGCTCATCTTATCAACAGCAACAGTTAAGAGAACACGGATTTTGGACTGAATTCTGACCCCCAAAGGAGAACTTGGGTTGGTAAAAGTAAGTGACAAGAACCTTGTGAAGAAACAAAGTCATCTTTGCATTCTTTTTTTTTTTTTTTTTTGTATTTTTAGTAGAGATGGGATTTCACCTTGTTGGCCAGGCTGGTCTCAAACTCCTGACATCAAATGATCCACCCACCTCAGCCTCCCAGAGTGCTGGGATTACAGGCATGAGCCACCGCATCTGGCCCATCTTTGCATTCTTAAGTTATGAAAAAGGATATAGGGCACTAGCCTTTAGGAATGAAGAAATCAAACTGTTCAGATAAAAATATAGACATAATCCCAGGGCCAAAAACTCTCAAGAAGATGGGAAGGTCAGATAATATAATAATAAAACATAATATAACCACAGATACTCTAAAAGGAAGAAGTGTGGTTGATACCCAACTTAGGACTCTAGCAGGCAGCTATGCAGAAAGGTTCCTGATGAGTTCAGGTTTCTAAAGAACACATTCAAGATGGGAAAAAAAGTCATATAACCAAGAGCAAAAAGTTCAGTTACTGCTAGCTAATTCTACCTGTAATTCTCATAGCCAGTAGTCTGTTGGAATAGTAGCAAGGTAAGTTCAAAATGAATCAAGGTTTATGTTTCAAATTACCAAAATAATTGGCAGACTGGTGGGTCAGTGGATTGGTTATCTGGCAAGTTCTATAAAGAATTAGAAAGGAATAGGATCATTGCTCTGATGGCCAGTAGAATAAATAATAGCAGACATAACCATATGTATCAATTTAAAAAAACAGAGCACTTGATATACATTCATCCATTCGTTCATTCATTCATTCATTTATGAAAACCAGCACCCAGTTCTGCCTATCTTTACTAGAACTTTGAATCGAAAATACTTTGTTTTCTTGCTGATTGGAAAGGTGAGAACAAAAGAAATAAAGACTTCGTTAGTAAAAAAAGAAAAAATCTTTGAATAACAACATAGTAGTAAAGCTGGGTCTAAAAAAATAAAAAATAAAAAAAAATTTCTATTTTGCTCTTATCTTTATCAAGGAAAATAATCTTCAAATTGGACAAGAAAAACCATTTAAGTTAAAGGAAAATGAGTACAAAACAAATTCTAAGGAACTGAAAGACTTAAAGATAGGATGATTATAGCATCCTTTTCAATATCTCTAGAAGAATTATGAAGAACAAAGATCTCAAAAACTAGAATGGGGAAAATACTTTTATTTCCTTAGTGAAGAAAAGGTGGTTTCAAGAATGGATTATGAAACAGTTTATTTGAGAGCACTCAGATGGAAAGGAGGTCAAGGCTAAGAACCCAAATGGTTTCACACACAAGTCACGACAGACTAACTCCATTTCCTTTCCTCGTGGTAATTCTTGATTTGAAAAACAGGACAATGACACAGAACATTCTTTTTTTCATGAAGATCTTTGTGGACCACATAGTCAGATAAAATTCACTGATGGTAAAATAAGCACATCCCAAGAGTGCTGACATATAGTTTGATCTCAACCCAAGATAAGACTTCTAGTTCTCACAGAGCTCAACACATCTATCAATGATCTGGATAGGGATCCGGAAAGCGAATCTGCCAAATTTGCAAAGGGTAAAAGGTTAATTGTATAAATAATATAATAAATGCCAGGGCCGGGCAAGGAGGCTCACGCCTGTAATCCCAGCACTTTGGGAGGCCGAGGCAGGTGGATCACAAGGTCAAGAGATCGAGACCAGCCTGACCAACAAGGTGAAACCCCATCTCTACTAAAAATACAAAAATTAGCTGGGCATGGTGGTGCGCGCCTGTAATCCCAGCTACTTGGGAGGCTGAGGCAGGAGAATGGCTTGAACCTGGGAGGTGGAGGTTGCAGAGAGCCAAGATGGCACCACTGCACTCCAGCCTGGTGACAGAGTGAGACTCCATCTCAAAAAAATAAATAAATAAAAATAAATAAATGCCAAAAATACAATTCAAACCAAAAAAATAAGCAAAAATAAAAATAAAGCTCCACACGTAGTTTCAAAAACCTATCTGCTCAAATACAGGACAGCGAACATCTGGTCTTTAATAAGATCCATAAGAAAGAAGGATTTCAAGTATTTTAGTTAAAGTGAACTCAGCCTACTGATACCAGTTAAAAGATGGATAAATCTCAAAATCATTATGCTGAGTAAAATAAGCCAAATACAGAACATACAAACAAATGAAATTCTGGAATAGGCAGCTACAGTGATAAACATACCAGTGGTTGCCTGTAATTGGTTGGGGCAGGGGTTTAGGGGTGGAGAGCACTGACTGGAAAGGGGCACATGAGTATTTTCTGGAGTGATGGAAATACTGTACATCTTGACATGCACCCTTCAGAACTGATTAAGTGGTGTAGTCAATATCTGAGCATCCTGTGGTATGCAAATGATACCTCCTCTCAAAAAAAAAATTAATAGGAGCTACCAGTTTGAGATGGCTGTTAAAAATGTAAACATTGTCAGAGGTTTTTATTAATAGACACAGAGTGTTCAGAATAGTGAAGGCAAAATTTCAACGTCTTCTGCATGTTTCAGGCTATTGGCGTCAGATCCAGGTACCACATTTTAAGGCACTGACATCGTGAGGCAGACCTAAGGGAGAACCTAGAAGATGGAGATTGAGGATCTACAGAATATGAGGAAAGGAACTGAGGATATTCATCATGAAATGGCAGACACTCAGGAGAACATGACAAGGTCCTTAAATACTTGAAAGGCTTTCATGCAAAAGGAAATATCTACTGTGCATCTCCAGGGAGCAGAACTAAGTCCATGAATAGAAGCTGGAGGGAGGAGAATTTGGGCTCTCCCTTACCAGAGAACTTTGATTCACAAATGAATTAGTGAACAAATGAACAGCAAACTGTCCCAAAGTAAAATGGAAGCACCTTTTGATATGGCAAATTCCCCATTAATAGCAATGTTCAAGTATAGAACAAAAGATTGTCTATCACAGATGGCATGGAGAAAATTCTTGCAAAGGGTAGTGGAAGACTGAACCGGATGTTGTAATATGTCCAGATTCCTGCTGGACATCGCCCCTTGGACACACCACAGAGGCTTCAATTCAACCTGTCCATGTCTGCATTTAATATACGGCCCTGCAAGCCTACTCCTTTACCTCTGCCTTTCTATGAGTGGTATAATCACTTCTCCCATCATCCCAGATGAATCAGAAACCACGCCCTGCAGACTTAGTCCTTAAACACACCCCAGCATCAGCTCTCACCTCCAGTCTCTCTCCACTGAATCCATCCTCTCCATTCTGCCAGATCCATCGTTCTATAATGCAAGTCTAGCCATGTTATTCCCCTAACAAAATCCCTCAAAGGGACCCTATCACCTCAAAGCAAACTTTAATCTCTTAAGCAAGGCACAGGTGAGGTCCCCCAGGACCTGGCCTCTACACACATACCTTCCTCCAGCCTCGTTTCTCACCACTTCCCACCTGGAAATTTGCATTCTATTAATACTCAAGAGCCATGCACATTCCCCACTGATCATGCTTTGGCCCTTGCTCAAGGTCTCTCTAGTCCTGGAAAAGCATTCCGACCTTGCCTTATATCCTTTTAGGCTCAGCTGGGGTTTCCTCTCCCAGAAGTCCTCCTCTGTCCCCCCAGATAGCACCACCTGGCCCTCATTCTGGCTCCCACTGCACGGGGACTCTCCGTAATCTTATACCTCACTATATTTCAGTGACTTGATTTTGCGAGTGTTTCCTACTGGATTGCTGTTCATCAGGAATAAGACCTCTTACTTTGCTGCCCCTGGCACCTCAAATCTTTCCTAGCACACAGAAATGGCATTATTCATAAACACTTGTTGAAGGAAGTTAAAGAAACTGCACTGCATTTTTTTTAACCCCGTTTCTCGGTTTCGTAACAGTTAAAAGGTGATAAAGACCAAGCTTGGTGGCTGACACCTGTAATCCCAACACTTAGGAAGGCAGGTGGATCACTTTGAACTCAGGAGTTCAAATGAGAACAACCTGGGCAACATGGCGAAACCTGCCTCTACCAAAAAAAAAAAAGATATAAAAATTAGCCAGGCATGGTGGCTCACACCTGTGGTCCCAGCTACTGGGAAGCTGAGATGGGAGGACTGCTTGAGTCTGGGAAGAGGAGGTTGCAGTGAGCCGAGATCGCACCAGTGCACTCCAGAAAAAAAACAAACAAACAAACAAACAAAAAATGGTGATAAGAACGCCTGCTTCTCTATTCCTCAAGGGGCAGAAAAACCACAGGGGTTAGGATAAAGCAGGGGTGGCTCTCCCGGCAACTGTACCATTGAGAGGTGCTGCAAGCAAGTGAAGACATTAACCACTGCCTCCCACATTCTGGAACGGTGGGGCTGCTTCCAGAGCCCAGGTCCAGAAAAGACAGCTACTCTGCTGAGTGGAGTCTTTTCAGGGGCTTTTCAGGATTTCCAGAGAGAAGCCCCTATGAAATTGGATATCTTAGAAAAAAAAGATGCTTTGGGGCAAGTTCAAAATATTATTACTGACTACGAATAATATCATCACGCTGACAAGCAAACCGCAGTGAAGAAACAGAAATTGATCTTATCTTCCGTGATCAAGCTGACAAACGTGTTTGAATCTTCCTCAGTCAGGGTGCAAACATGCAACAGCTCCTTCTCTGAAGAAAAAGCCACTGCTCCTATGCCTCCCGTGGGCGGGTTCACAGGAGCAGCGTGCTGAATGAATGAGTAAGTGGATCCCCAGTGCAGGTTCTTATTTACCCGTTTCAGACATGTAGACACAAGAGCAAAACAAAGTGTTCCACTTCTTGCTCTCAATTTCAATTAACAATAACAAAAGTAACAATCTCAGAGGAGACTCAAGGCAGAAGCTGAAACAAATAACAGTCAACTCCTAGATATCTGTGCTAACCAGGGAGAGAAAGACATGCATAACTTAAAAGAACATCAACCAAAAAAAAAAAGCCCTGTTTACTTGGAGCAATGCTTCAATTTCTGTCCCCACTACCACCTATTTGAGTTACTATTGCTACTTTACTTGGCCTTCCTCCCTAAAGATGGGTAAAATCAGAGCAGAAAGCCCTCTTTCAAACAACCCCCTCCTCCCAGCCTCTCTCTCTGCATCCGGCTCAGAAACATCACAGAGCCACAGTGGGCACAGGCAGCTCCCGATCAGTGCCCCACTCGCCTTTGCATCCTTGGTATCTAGCACAGCATCTGCTTCATTGTAGATGTTCAACAGTTGTCTGTGTAATTGACCTGAAATGATTCCTAACAGAAATATGCTCAAGTTCCAGCGTGGGCATTAACTCCTGTCTAATCTCTTATTCCCTCATGTGAAAACTAAGGAAAGTGGATTAGGTCATCTCTGGTGTCTCTTGGGTACCACCAGGTTGCACACATCCAGGGAGCCTCCACTCCAGGGGTTGTCATTGACATGGAGCACAATGGCAGTGGTCCCCTTGGAGCTGTGCAATTGGCACACTAGCTAGGTCTCCTCTAGTTTTACAAATCAGTTAAAAAAAAAACCATAAGCAATCTTGGATGATTAAGTATGCATGACCTATTTCAATCAAATATTTGCTAAGTGCCTGGTAACCTATATCGAGCAGAAATATTTACCTCCAAAGACCTTACTAATGAGTTGCAGAATTCAGGCGCATCATGTAAAGGTAACTAACATAAGGAGTCAGAATATGATCAATGCCAAATGAATGGGACAGCCTATACATGCTATGAGTCATAAAGGAAAAGAGATCGCTGTGATTGGGGAGGCCAAACTTAGAAGGGGCCTGAAGCCCTAGCCCAGCAACAGATACCCAGTCTTGTCAGAAGCAACCTCTCCTCTCCTCTTGTCAGAAGCACGGGTATCACAGTAAATCACCACTGTAGTTTGAGAGTATCAACTAACTTGAATATTATTTCTTGCTTTTCAGAGCAGCAGGGGAAGAAGCAAAATACCTCTGTGAACAACACACTGAGTAAATGCCAGGTGGCTACATAGATTTAGGCCAAGCTCAGGTTGTTATGTGGGACACATGCACCTGTCAATAGGAGGCTTGTATGTATTTTCATATTTTCAGATGCTTTATTTGAACTATTCAAACAGACACCTCCAAATGAAACCTATACAAATAGAGGAATGCTACAGTGTCCATAATCCCCCAAAGTCTACAACCCCCAAGTCATTTCAAAATGTCTGGGGAAGGCTTTATGATTTTCTGGCAGCAAGTTTATTTTCCTGATCATGTTTTGCTCCAGCTAGTGCAGAATGACGCTGCGTTCCCTGAGCACATATGAACCGACAGATGGTGTAAGAGGACTAGAATCACACTAACTCCTTCAGAGGAGCCAGTTTGGAATGCAAATTTAATTTTCAGAGAAGTTAAACAAGGCAAATTGAGAACTGACTCTGAAATCTGAAAGCCATACAAAGAATGAAATGTATTCCTAGGAAGCCAAACTGTGTCCCCTACGTGTGTATTACACACATAGCAGTATACCAAACACTACAATTGTTTCCTCGCCCACCTTTCAACTACAGGGTGGCATGCATCCTATTCATCTATAGATACACAGCACCTGGCACAATCGGTGCTTGCTGAACATGTGAAATGAAAATTAAATTAATGGGTATATAAATGATAGCACAAATGTGGGAAGTACTGTGCTCTGTGATGGTCTTGTCTGAGCAAACACCAATCTGAATATGAATACAAAGTGCCGCATACAAACAGGACCTCTTCGGAGTATTGCCTCTAAAGAAACAGCTAACCAGTGCTACACAGAACAGAGAACAGCCAGGTGGAATGCCAAATACCAGTACTTTGCTTCTCTCTCCTTCTCTGAGGCCAGGCTGCTCAGCACATGTCAAATTAACCACAGGGAAAAAAAACAGCTGCTAAGATCTCTTTTTCCAAACCACCCACCTCTCACTTACTGCTGGCCCCATTTCTAAGAGGAGCAAAGAAAAAGAAAGCTTTGTCCTCGCAATAAACAAGATAGTTACAGAAGCCCTCTCCAGATCCTTCACCAATCCATCTAATGGGTTCAGCTCAAACGGAGAAGTGTGGTCCAGCCATGAACTTGACCTAACATGAAGCATTCAGAAACGAGCCAAAGGTAATCAGAGGACTGGGTCTGATAAAATCAGAACATAAGGGTGTAGACGTTACAAACTCTTGACAGTTTTGCTTTTCAGAACAATGTACTGCAAAGAATGCAGGATGCAATCTAAAAACCCAAGTGCTAATCCTGTCTCTGTCACTAACAAAGGGAATGACCCTGGGCAAGTTACTTTGCCTTGCTGAGCCTGTTTTCTCATCTGTGAAATGATGCAGTTAACCCTAAACACCCCTTCCAGCTCCATGAGACCCCCCACCAACCTAATGCACCAAAAGTCAATGGCTATCAAGTTGTATGCATTCTGTAATTGTTACTCATGTATTATTATTATTATTGCTATTTATTATTAGTCATTCTATGTAATAAAAACACAAAGCAAAGAAGGACAAATTAAAGAGCCTCCACTTAATCATTTGGCCATTACTATTAATTGCCCTCTTGCTCACAATATCCCTTTGTGATAGAAAGGACAGGTTCTTATTATTCCCATTTTGGAGATAAAGAGTTTAAGTCAGGGTGGGCACAGTGGCTCACACCTGTAATCCCAGCATTTTGGGAGGATGAGGCAGGTGGATCACCTGAGGTCAGGGGTTCGAGACTAGCCTGATCAACATGGTAAAACCCCGTCTCTACTAAAAATACAAAATTTAGCCAGACGTGGTGGCATGCGCCTATAATCCCAGACTCAGGAGGCTGGGGCAGGAGAATCGCTTGAACCCAGGAGGTGGAGGTTGCAGTGAGCTGAGATCGCACCATTGCATTCTAGCCTGGGGGACAGAGCGAGACTCCATCTCAAAAAAAAAAAGTTTAACTCATATCCAGAGATCACAAATTGTGCTGTCAACAACATAGTGCTGTAGAGAGATAATCCACTTATAATCACAGATGTAAATTTCTGGGAGAAGAGTTTGATGTTAAAAGGCCTCGTCCAGAGACACTTACTTTAGCTCGTTGGTTTCCATGCCCTGGGCAATGGCCATGATGATTCCGCCGTGGTCTCCCCATGTGTAGTAGTGAGGTCCAGGAAGTGCCTGAAGAGGAAAAATCCGTGGTGACACCACTGCTGTGGAGGTAACTGTGCAGAAACCATGTACACATGCCCACAGGCATGCACACACATGCACGTAGACATAACAGCAATGACAACCACTTGAAAACATTTTTTCCATTTACAGAAGACATTGACATCCATTACCTTATCTGTTCCACACAATCCTAGGGACAGGCAGAACAAGTTCTAGTATCTCAATTTTTTTCCCAAATGAAGAAACACAGGCTTAATATTAAAATAGTAGACTGTAAACAGCAGAGGTAGGACTCAAATCCAAATCTATGACTCCCACCAACCCTTGATTAAAAATTAAGTAACTGGGGTTCCAGTTTGACTATGACTGTATTAGCCCTCTATAGCCCATCCTTCCTGCTAATTACAGCTGAAAACTCTGGACTAAAAACAACTACCAGTAGATGCTGAAAAGTAAACAAAAGCAAGCAGCTTGTGGAGATTTAAAACCTAGAGAAGCGACACACACAAGTCATGAATATCCTGGTAAAGCTTTGCCCAAAGGAAAAGTCCCAGTCATGGGGTGCACCTCAGTCTCAGTCACAGCTAAAATTGCAATAGATATTATTTCCCCCAAAGGAACCAGAGAAAGGAGCCCCTGTAGGGTAGGGAAAGTGTAGATGGAATCCCATAGAAGGGAGTGTCAAAAAAGTAAATCCCCTAATTTTGTATATGAACTTACATAAGTCGCAGCCTAACCCCTGAAGTGTACGTGCATGAAACAGACACAAACCAGTATAACAAAGGCTTAGCATACTGAACTGAGAGTTAAACTACCACACCTACAGAAAGCAAGGCAGAACTCAGGGTCAGAACCTAAACAGGCTGATTACATGCTGAAACAAAAATATCAATATCCTCCAGAAGGCTTAATTTCATGAATTTCATTCACGTGTGCAGAATACAAACCAAAATTACTTAACATACAGCATACAAACATATCCATAAGATGTGTCCAATTCTCAAGGGAAAAGATAGTCAAAAGGTGCCAATCCCAAGTGACCCATATATTGGAATTTTTTTTTAATTTTTTATTTTTTGAGACACAGTCTCATTCTGTTGCCCAGGCTGGAGTGCAGTGGTGCGATCTCAGCTCACTGCAACCTCTGCCTCCTGGGTTCAAGCGATTCTCCTGCTTCAACCTCCCAAGTAGCTGGGATTACAGGCGTGCACCACCACACTCAGTTCATTTTTATATTTTTAGTACAGACAGGATTTCACCATGTTGGTCAGGCTGGTCTCAAGCTCCTGACCTCAAGTGATCCACCTGCTTCGGCCTCCCAAAGTGCTGGGATTATAGGCATGAGCCAACATACCTGGCTGGAATTTTAAAATAGCTATTATAACCATGTCCCATGAGGGAAAGAAAAACACACGTGAAATGAATGAGAGAAAAGAATTCTCCCAGAGAAGTGGAAACAATTTTTAGAAAGAAACCAAACAAATTTTATAAATGAAAAATATAATGCCCGAAATAAGAAATTTACTGATGGGCTCAACATCAGAAAAGCAATGACAGAGGAATTAGTGAACTTCAAAATAAATACAGATCTGCAGAAATTATAGATCTATCTGTATGTTCTAGAGAACATACAAGGGGAAAAAAGATTTCAAAGAAAAAAAGATTGCCAAGGACACAGGGAACAATAACAGTAGGTCTAATATGTAACTGGAGTCCGAGAAGAACAGGAGAAAGGGATGGGAGCAGAAAAAAAATATTTGAAGAAATAATGGCTGAAAATTTCCCAAATTTGGTGAAAGATATAAATATAGATTCAAAATCAGCATCTACATAGAGAATAAACTCAAAGAAAAGCCCTCCTAGACACGTCATACCAAAACAGCTGAAAACCAATGAAAAAAAAAATCTTCAAAGCATCTAGAGAAAAATGGCATGTTACCCACAGGAGAATGATAGCTAAAGTGAAGACAGGTTTCTCATCAGAACCCACCGAAACAAGAAAACAGTAGACATCTTTAAAGTACTGGAAAAAAATTACCGTCAACCCAGAATTCTCTATCCAATAAACATATCCTTCAGGAATGAAGGTAAATAAAATAGAGATTTTCAAACGAGGGAAAAATGAGAGAATTCATAGCCAACAGATCTCGCTACAGAAAATGCTATAGGAATTTCTTTAGGCTGTAGGGAAATTTCCCATGGGTAAACAGAGATTTTTCCAGAACGAAGAGCAAGCAAGAGAAATGGTAAATATCTGGGTAAATATTTAAGTTCTTTGAAATTCATATGATAATTTAAAGTAAAAACAAACAGTGCTTTGTGGGTTTTGTAATGTGTGTTGATGTGATAAATATGAAAATAACATATAGGTGGGGGAGGAGAAAGGGACTTGCATGGTTGAAAGGGTTCTAAATTTTATGTTAAGTGCAATATCAACTCAAAGAAGACTATAAAAGATTAGATATGTATGTTGTAATCCTTAGAGAAGCCACTAGAAATACACATAGATAAGCCCTCCAAAAAATCTAAATAAAAGTAGAATACTTAATGTATCTAGATAATACAAAAGGAGAGAGGACAGAAGGAACAGAGGAATAATAAATAGGAGAAATGAAAAGAAAATAAATGAAATATTAGGCCTAAATTCAAATATATCAATAATTATATTAAATGTTAATGGCCTAAGCATTTCAGTTAAAAAGCAGAGCTTGGCAGAATGAGTAAAAAAAGCAAGACCCTACTATATGTTGTCTAGAAGAAACACTTCAAAGAACTGGGCATGGTGGCATGTGCCTTTAATTCCAACTATTTGGCAGGATCACTTGAACCCAGGAGTTTAAGACCAGCCTGGACAACACACAAGACCCAACTTCAAAAAAGAGAAAAAAAACACTTTAAATATAAAGACATAGATAGGCTGAAAGCAAATGGATGTTAAAAGATGTACTATCCAGGGCTGGGTGTGGTGTCTCACACCTGTAACCCCAGCACTTTGGGAGGCCAAGGCGGGCGGATCACTTGAGGTCAGGAGTTCAAGACCAACCTAAGCAACATGGTGAAACCCCATCTCTATTAGAAATACAAAAATCAGCCAGGTGTGGTGGTGAGCGCCTGAAATCCTCAGGAGGCTGAGGCAGGAGAATCGCTTGAACCCAGGAGGCCAAGGTTGCAGTGAGCCGGGATCATACCATTGGACTCTAGCCTGGGTGACAGAGTAAGACACCAACTCAAAAACAGATGTACTATCCAAATAGTAAACAGAAGAAGGCTACAGTAACTATTTTAATATCAGATAAAATAGATTTTAAGACAAAGGGCATTACAATAGATAGAGATAGTTCATAATGATAAAAGGGACAATTCATGAGAAAATATTATTATAAATGTGAATAGACTTAACAACAGATATTCAAAATGCATACCAAAATAAAGCAAAAATTGACAGAATGTAAAGGAGCAACAGACAATTTCAGAATCATAGTAGGAGATCTTACCATTCCTCTGTTAGGAATTTAGAGAACTAGACCCCCCAAAAATCAATATGAACACAAAAGATCTGAACAACATTATCAACCACCTTCATATAAATAATATCTACAGAACACTACCTCAAACAACTGCTTAATACATATTCCATCCCAGTGCACGTGATATATTCAACAATATAGACCACACGCTGGATCTCAAAACAAATCTCAACAAATCTAAAGGGACTGAAATCATACAAAGTGTCTTCTCTGACTATAGGAAATCAAATTAGAAATCAATAACAAGATATCTATGAAACCCCCAAATATGTGCAAATTAAATAACACTTTGCTAAGTAACTTATCATTCAGAGATAAAAATCAAGAGATATTTATGGATTGATGAAAATGTTCTGGAACTAGATAATGGTGATGATTGAATAATACTAAAAAACATATGAACAGTACACTTTAAAATGGTGAACTTTATAGTATGTGAATTATATCTCAATTGCATCTGTGTTTTATTTTTTTGAGACCTGGTCTTGCTCTGTCACCCAGGCTGGAGTGCACTGACACAATCACAGCTCACTGCAGCCTTGACCTCCTGGGTTCAAGTGAGCCTCCCACCTCAGCCTCTGGAGTAACTGGGATCACAGGTATGCCCAGCTAACTTTTTTATTTTTTGTAGAGACAAGGTTTCGCTATGGTGCCTGGGCTGGTCTTGAACTCCTGGCCTCAAGTGATCCTCCTGCCTTGGTCTTCCTAAGTGCTGGGATTACAGGCATGAGCCACTGTGTGCAGCCTATATCTCAGTTTTAAAAGGGGACATTAAATATACTCTGAACTTAAAAACACTAAAAACATATCTAAATATGTAGCATATAGCTATATTAGTATTTAACGGAAAACTTACAGCTTTAAATGCTTACATTAGAAAAGAAGATATAAAATCAATAACCCAAGGTTATATCTTAATAAGCTACAAAAAGAACAATGAAACAAATATGGGAAAAAATAATAATAAAGGAAAAAAAAGCAACAAAACAAAACAGACAATAGAAAATCAACAGAGCCAAAAGCAGATTCTTTGGAAAGATCAACAGTATTGAAACATCTAAACCACGGAAAAATAGAGAAAATACAGAAATCACCAGTATCAGGAATGAAATAATCACCAAAGATCCTAAAGACATTAAAAAGTAAAGAGAATATATCATTAATAACATAAGGCCAACAAATGTCACAACTTACGTGAAAGGACAAATTTCTTGAAACACACAACTCATCAAAATTGAAACAAAAAGAAGAAAATCTGAACAGTCTTATATCAACCAGAGAAATTAAATCTCTTATCAAAACATATTCCCAAAAAGAAAACTCAATGCCTAGACAGTTTCATTAGGGAATTACTCAAGAAAAAATAACACCAAACTTTGTCCTAAAAAAGAGAAAGAGGGGTTTACCACTCTGCTTGTTTTATGATACTAGCCAAACACTAATATCAAAACTTAAGAAAGATTTTACGGCCGGGCACGGTGGCTCACACTTGTAATCCCAGCACTTCGGGAGGCCGAAGCGGGCGGATCACAAGGTCAGGAGATCGAGACCATGGTGAAACCCCGTCTCTACTAAAAATACAAAAAATTAGCCGGGCGTGGTGGCGGGCGCCTGTAGTCCCAGCTACTCAGAGAGGCTGAGGCAGGAGAATGGCGTGACCCCGGGAGGCGGAGCTTGCACTGAGTCGAAATTGTGCCACTGCACTCCAGCCTGGGCGACAGAGCAAGACTCCGTCTCAAGAAAAAAAAAAAAAGAAAGATTTTACAAAAAAACAAATTACAGACAAGTATCTCTCACAAATAATGCAAAAATCTTTAACAAAATATTAGCAAATCAAACCTAGCTGCACATAAAAAGGATAATGCATTATGACCAAGTAGAGTTTGTCCTAGTAATTCCAGGTTGTTTTAATATTCAAGAATTAATGTAATATTTAATCATCATAGTAATAGAAAAAATCATTTTAATAAATGTAAAAATAGCATTTGACAAAATCCAGTATCTGATTATGATAAAAAAAAAATACTCAACAACTAGTAATAATAGGGAACTTCCCAAATGTTGATAAAGAAATCTAGTGCTGACACCATAATTCATGGTAAAAAGGCTGAATTGTTTCCCCCAGAGAGAGAGAACAAGGCAAGAATGCCCACTTTCACTACTTCTATTCAACACTGTATAGAGGTCCTAGCCATTGTAATTAGAAGAATGAGAGAAATCAGAAGGGAGAAAATGGAGGAAAGGAGGGAAAGAGAAGAAAGAAGGACAAGAAAGAAGAGAAAAAGGGAGAAGGGAAGAATGAGAGAACAAATAAAAGACATTAAGACCAGAAAGGAAGATATAAAACTGTCACTCTTTGCAAATGGTATGATTGCTTACATAGAATCTAAAAACCTACTAGAACTAATGAATTACCTTAGCAAGGTCACAGAATACAAGATGAATATATTAAAAAATCAATTGTATTCTTATATACTAGAGCAAAAATTAGAAAATAAAATTCCATTTATGGTAATACAAAAAAAAAATACTTAGGAATAAAGCTAATAAAAGATGTACAGGACCTCTACATTGGAAACCACAAAGTACTAGAGAAATTAAAGATGAAACGGAAAAGATACTACATTCATGGATCAGAAGACTCAATAGTATTAACATGTCAATTCTCCTCCAAATTGATTCTATAAATTCAAGGCAATTATAATAAAAATCCCAGCAGATTTCATAGAAATTGACAAGTGATCCTAAAATGTATCAGGAAATACAAAGGACCTACAATAATGAAAATAATTTTTAAAATGATCAAAGTTGAAGGAGACTTACCCTACTTGATCTCAACATTTACCATAAGGCTTTGGAAATCAAGATAATTTGGTATCAGTGAAAAGATAGACAGATTAATGGAACAGAATAAAGTCCTGAAATAGACCCAATTGGCCTAAAATTGGCCCGTATATGGCCAATTGATTTTCAAACAGGTATGAAGGCAATTCAATGGGAGAGAGAGAAGTGTTTTCAATAAATGGTGCTAAATCAATTAGATCTCCATATGGAAAAACTGAGTATCTACCCAAACATCATACAAAAGACCCGAATCCAAAATATATTTTTTAAAAAAACTCCTACAACTCAAAGAAGATAGACAACTCAGATATTAAAATTAGTTTTTAAAATTTATTTATATATTTATTGAGACAGGCTCTGATTCCATTGCCCAGGCTGGAATGCAGCGGCACAATCACAGCTCACTACATCTTCAACCACTAGGGCTCATGTGACCCTCTGACCTCAGCCTCCTAAGTAGCTAGGACTACAGGCATGCACCACCATGCCTGGCTATTTTTATTTTTTGTAGAGACGAGCTTTCCTTATCTATGTTGCCCACGGCTCCAGCAATCCTCTTACCTCAGCCATCCAAAGTGCTGGGATTATAGGCAGAGCCACTGTGCTGGACCAACCCAATTTTTTCAAAAAGACAAAAGATTTGGGCAGATACATCACAACCAGATTTTAAAATGGCCAGGGAGCACATGAAAAGAATCATTAATAATCACGCAAATGCCAATTACAACTACAATGAGATATTATCACATGCTTATTAAAATGTCTAAAATTAAAAAGACTAATCATACCAAGTGTTGGCAAAGATGTGAAGCAATTAAAATTCTCACATACTGTTTGGTGGAAATGTAAAAGGGACAATAATTTGGCAGTTCTTTAAAAAGTTAAACATATACCCACCATGCTACCCAGCTATTACATTCCTAAGTATTTACCCTAGAGAAATGAATAAAATATGTACATGAATGTTCATAACAGCTATATTTGTAATCAGCAAAACTGGAATGTTTATCAGCAGATGAAAGAATAAATAAATTATGATATATCCCTACAATGGGATACGACTAGCAAAGGAATGAACAATTGATACACGAAACAACTTGGATGAAACTAAAAATCATCGTGATGTGTGACAGAAGCCAGGCAAAAAGAGTATACACTGTGTGAGTCCACTTATCAAAATTCTAGAAAATGCCAATGAATAACAGAAGCAGACAAGGACAAGACTGGAGAGTGGGATGGATTACCGAGGGGAACAAAGATACCTCGGGGAGGGTGATGGAAATGTTTGTTATCTTAATTAATTAATTCTGATCAAACTGTACACTTTAAATATGTGCAGTGTACCATCCCCTTATCTGCTTCAATAAATTTGTTAAAGAAAAAAGCTAAAAGTAAAAGAAATAAAAATTATTTAAAAAAGAAAAAAGCACAAAAAAGGAATTCTGAGGATCAGAGAATTTGCAGATGGAAACGTTTGTTATCTTAATTGTGGTGACCATAATTAATTCTGATCAAACTGTACACTTTAAATATGTGCAGTGTACTGTGCCTTCATCTGCTTCAATAAAGTTGATAAAGAAAAAAGCTAAAAATAAAAGAAATAAAAATTATTTAAAAAAGAAAAAAAACACAAAAAAAGGAATTCTGAGGATCAGAGAATTTGCACAACTAATTAGGAGGAAAAAGTAAACCAGAATTACAGTCATCAGTGCTCCAGGCAGCATTCTGTCCACTACAGCCTCTTCCTCTGCCACCACCTGCTCCCGCACACAGCCCAGATTGTCCCTCTAAAGTGAAGGCTGCCCATAGGGACTCAGATGCCCACTCACACAGATAAACTCACAATCTTTTCATCCCCAAGTTAGTTTTCTGCTATGTCCCAAAATAAGGTCTCTTATGCACTGGTTGCTTCTTGGCAGGCACAAGGCGCATGTGGAGGGAGGCACTGACAGCTGCCCCGGTAATCACCAGACGATACCACTTCACTGGAGGAGGAACAAGACACTGCTTTCTACCCAGAAGGAAATCACTTGCAGATGTGCAAATCCCAGATTACACCAACAGCAGAAGGCACAAACAAACCACAGGCCTATTCACAGAGAAGAGGATACCCCATTTCAAAGGCAGCGTCCAGCTCCACGAAAGGAGAAAGCAGCTGCTTAATCTTCCCTTGGGAGCTGGACAAGGACAACCTGAAAATTCCCATTCAAACTGTCTGCACTCTGACTACAATGGCCTTAACAACCTGCCTCATCTGAACACATATTTGTGTTCGCCACATACGGTACACAGTGTCTGAGCCTCATCTCTCTCCTCGGGAGGGATGGGAAGCCCTGCCACAGTGAGAGAAGGCTTGTGACAGGCCTCTGTGAACTGCAAGGTGCCAAATGAATGTTGGTGTTTTTATTACTGCTTTACATATTACCTATTCAAATATCAAGGTGAGCATGGTGCATTCCCACTAAAGCACCATGTGGATGGGAACTATGTCTGCTAGCTGTTCTGAGAACTCCACATCACTCCTGACGTGCTGCTCCGGCTGCCCAGCCTGCGGGGCTGCCCAATGACAAGTTGCTCATCCTGTCAAGTGATCTGTTGGGTTTCACCCTGGTGGCTCCTGGCATAATTAGAGGGTCACCCCTGAAAGCAACCCCTACAGAACGAGACCAAATGCACTTCCTTGGCCTTCATCAATGGGAGGCTGGCAACAACTTTTTTTTTTTTTTTTTTTTTTTACAAGTTTGGAAATTCTCTAATGCCCAAAGATGAAGATGAATTAGCATTTTGGAACTAGGGAACTAGCCCTGTCTTAGGAATTGGTGTAATCAGAATCGATATTAGTTATACAACCTTAAGGCAAAAACAGAGTCTACTTCCATAGCACAGAATGAGATGAAAGTGCCTATACAACATAGCCCAGCAAGGACAGGCTTCATTTCAACTTCAATAATATACAAAATAGGAATAATAATAGCCGGTTTCAGGGCTGATACCACCATGTTATAATTTGCTGATGCATGCAGCATATAGGCCGTGAGCCCCCACTCCATGCCAGGCACTCTTAGGTCCTAAGGATAAAGAAGTCACTAAAACAGACATTGTCTTTGCCCTCATAGAACTCATAATCTTAGAACGTTTAGTAAAATTCACACATTTGCAAAGGTCTGTTTTTAATTTAAAGTAACTGTGGATATAAATCAGTGGCTTCAGGTACCTTTCTTTACTTTATAGTTATATCTGGCATTACTGGTCTCTGCCATGGACCATTTGTGTCCCTGAAATGCCAAGGCACAGTCTACATTCTCACACAAACGGGGACCAGGGTGGAGGGGAGGGGATTGGGGGAGGGGGCTGACCTCTCGCCACCTGGCTCCAGCACTGCTAGAGATGTACACGTTTGTCTTGCTAGCCAAGTTCTTTCCCACTGAGCCTAAAATGCAAGAGAAATAATTATTTTTAATTTCAAGAATATGTCAGATAATCACCTTGCCCAGCCAGAAATTCTGAGTAGCATCTAGCAACTAAGAATGCCTTCAAACTACGAAGAGTGGTTACTGCTGGAGACGTGGGTGATCGCTCTGCATTTGGCTGCATATCACCAGACAGCTGAACCCCTCGTGAGAACAGGCAAGGCACACTTACCAGTGGCGATGATGAGGCCTGGAGCTGACTCCTTGGACAGGATGGGCATTCTCCGGAGCTGGAGGTTGAGGAGCTGACTGAGGCGCTGAGCCAGATGAAGGGAACAGCCCTGGGAAAGCTATACAACCAAAGTTTCAGGCAGTGTCAGCACATGATACCATGCCTAGCGTTCCCTGTGAACCCTGTGGCCTGTGTGAGGGCACTGCAGCTGACATGGGGGGCAAGGAGGCCTGGCCCAGGGGAAACCAGACTCACAGCCCAGCTGTCCCCACACCCCCCAGACAGAGAGGATCATCCGAACCCACATAAATGTCCCATGGAAGAAGAGAACAATTACAACTTAGAAAGGCCTTCTGAGACTCTCAGGGAATAACAATTAGAAATCAGTGTCAACTCAAGTAGATGGGAAAGTCATCATCTCATCCTATCACTCAGAGATCCTCTCAAGTGACTCAGAACTAAAGAGAAATGAAATGATTTTGTCATATTCACTTTCTAAGTCACAGACATATTTCAAATATGATTCCAGCAATTCTGTCATAAGAAAGACCAAGAATCAGAAGTCATAAGTCTCATGAATAAGCTCCCCTGATGTACAGTATCAACGAGATATAAAAAGCAAAGGATTAGCATTAAATTTTTTCCTATGTATTTTACATTTGCACAAAGGTGTAGGTATACAGGGCAAGGCTTCAAGTGATTCAATCTGGCCTCCATCACTCATGTCCAGATTTTCACAGCTCTGCAAGCAATTAGGACAACGCCTTTTGCCATATGGTCACACTGAGTTCTCCAGGTCAGAAAAAGCTTGTTCAATGTTACTCAGATGTGGCCAGGGTTCTGCACAGGAGGACTATGTGCTTATGTGGTTATGGTCAGGTAAAAATGGTAGCAAGGTTTGCTGGATTATTTGCTACTTATTTTTGTCACAAAAGGATCTCTAACAAGTACCTATCTTGCTAGAGTCTCAGTTTGACCAATGAAAACTGGAACAAATCAGGCTGGGTCTCAAAGAAATATTTATTTGCTCACTCCTCTTTCTGACTCATGCTTCTCTGCCTGCAAGGAAGTATATTCTTGAAGAGTTTCTGTATTCTCAGGTAATCAGACTTATCCATTTCCTATACATTCCTTCCACCACATAAACTCAGAAGAAGAAACTGAAAGCTGATGAACTGTCCTACAGTTCATAAATAAACTGATCAGTCAAGGAAACAAAAAGCTGAATTTGAATGATACCATTAATTCAATTTAACTAAAGCTCAAAAACACCCAAGCCCCAACCACCCCAGGATCTCACCAAGCTGCTGCAGAAGACACTACTGAGGGAAGAGGAAGCACCCAGATATTTGTCTATATCTATTTATAGGCTGCCTCTTTCCAAAATTAGATTTGATGTGGTAAGCCAAGACCCATTGCCAAATAGAGAAGAAAAACCAAGAAGTAAATTCTAAGGTAAGAGTCTCCAAAACAATTTTCCCAAGGGCCACAGATACATTATATAGGGGAGTGTCCACATAGCCCACCATGGACAAACAAAATTCAAAAATCCAAAAGACCAAGTAATGGTCTAAGTAAACAAGTAGTACTAAAAATGAATACTACTTTTTTTTTTTTTTTTCTGAGTTGCTTCTGCCCAGAAGTGGTAGCAAGACCTTGGAGCAGAGTTTGGAAACTGCAAGTGTAGCAACACAAATAAAAGTCTGCTCCATGTGATATTAATAGAATACTATGTGATCTTGTATTTTTTCAATAAATACTAGACATAGGAAACTACCACAGAGCAGGGCTCTTTCCCTTATATTAAAAAGCAAAAGAAGATTAAAGCATCAATACCTCACAATTGATTTTCTCTCCATATCCTGTGAAGGCTGGAGCCTGAAGAAATTCCCAGGTTCCCCCTTTGTCAAAGGTGATGACCGATCTCATGTTCTCCTCATTCATAGAACCATTAATCAGAGTAGCAATGTAGACTCCTTGCAATCCTTCCACTCGGTGGAAGTCAGCAAATGGCTCATTTGCAAAATACCTACAATATGAAAATAAACAGCTATGAACCTGAATTAGTATTTGCTTGTTATTGTAAATAACATAAAATTTGACCATTTAAAAGTATACAATTTTGTGGCACTAAGCACATTCACAATGTTGTGCAACTATCATTACTATCTAGTTCCAGAACATTTCATCATTCCAAAAGGAAACCTCATACCCACTGGCAGTCACTCTCCATTTCCTCTTCCCTTCCCAAGCCCTGGAAACCACTCATCTGCTCCACGTGTTTATGAATTGGCCTATCTAGATATTTCATATAAATGGAATCTGCAATATGTGGTCTTTTGTATCTGGTTACTTTCACTTAGCATAATGCTTTCAAGGTTCATCCATGTTATAGCACATTGTTAGTACTTCATTCCTTTTTTTTTTTTTTTTTGGAGGCAGAGTCTTACTGCTGCCCAGGCAGGAGTGCAGTGGTGCAATCACGGCTCACTGCAGCCTCGACCTCTCAGACTCAGATGATCCTCAATGATCCTCCCACCTCAGCCTCCCAAGTAGCTGGGACTACAGGTGTGTGCCACTATGCCCAGCTAATTTTTTTTTTTATTTTTTGGTAGAGATGGGGTTTCGCCATGTTGCCAAGGCTGGTCTTGAACTCCTTAGCTCAAGTGATCCACCTGCCTTGGCCTCCCAAAGTGTTGAGACCACAGGCATGAGCCACCATGTCCAGCCAGATAATTTGCTATTTTAAAAAATCTGTTTCTTTTCAACTTTTAGGGCTAAAAGGCTTATCTGATCAACAATTCCTAATAGGGGGTTTAGAATGATGAATATAACATACAAAAGTTGACGTAAGAGTCACATCTATTACATCACGAACAAAATTGACTCCAAATCCTCCAGTGAACCTTCAAAAACAGAAATCATTAAATCAGACCTCCAAGACACTAATAACAATGCTGAGGTTTAAAATTCAACTCAATCTGTAGGAACCTAGCTCAGGGTTACATAGCCCCTCTCCAGGTACTTACAACCTAATTATCCAACACCCTGATCACATAGAAGCCCGCAGGGTTTTCTGTCAGGAAGCTCAGCAGAACCTGTCGATTCTTTCCTAAAGAAACTGTACATACAGCAAGGATGGCTCTAGAAGGCTTGGGGTTATATTCTTAAGAGAATAGGGGCTTCCCAGGCTTTATCTACTATGCTGATACCCTGATGCCACAGGAAAGTGGTTTTGCACTAAAATGATACACGCATTACAAATAGAGCAGATCTCTGAGAAATTGTAACCAGGGTTCATACGTGGCTGTTAAGACTGGAACCTTAGCCAGGCGCAGTGGCTCACGCCTGTAATCCCGGCACTTTGGGAGGCTGAAGCGGGTGGATCACAAGGTCGAGAGATTGAAACCATCCTGGCCAACATAGTGAAACCCCGACTCTATTAAAAATACAAAAATTAGCTGGGCATGGTGGCACGTGCCTGTAGTCCCAGCTACTCGGGAGGCTGAGGCAGGAGAATCGCTTGAACCCAGGAGGCGGAGGTTGCAGTGAGCTGAGATCGTGCCACTGCAGTCCAGCCTGGTGACAGAGCGAGACTCCAACTCAAAAAAAAAAAAAAAAACAGAAAAAAGACTGGAAGCTTGCCCTTTATTTCAGGGGTTCTAAGCCACCATCTACACAATAAAGCCAAGAAACGCTGCCCTCCATCATCCATCTCCACACACTCTCTTCAGCGGGATGACTGCCCTGCCACCTCAGACAGAAAGACCCAAACAACAACCTCTGAGGCAGGAGAAGGAACACTAGGAGCCCCACCAAAGCTGCTTCAGGCTGAGGGACTGAGCAGAGTGCTGAATGAAATGCTGGAGTTGAGACCAAATTCTCTGACATGTGGTTTCCTTAGGTCTAGTTCAGCTGTTTTTCAGGGGCTTCCTTAGGAACCAGCTGAAGGTCTCTGTTCCTCCTTCTCTGTTGACCTCTGCTCTACCTCTCTGGGGGTTATCATCATAAACTGTCATCCCACCGGTTATGGGCTTCTTCTATATATCTGGGAGGCCTGAGTTTCTCTCATTTAGACCATCCCTGTTTCTTTCCCGAGTCGGATTCCTGGAGTTTTATCTTTTACTTCTAAGCAGAAGCCTGCCTTCCTGTATCTCACATGCTCCTCCACCAGAAGTCCCGGCCCATCCTTTCCTTTCCCCCACTTGACCTGCCCTGCAACAATTTGCCCCACCCTAAGTACTTTCTCTGAGAGTCCACTTTCTTCCATTTTCTCCTCACTGGCCCTCCCTAGGGGACTTCTCCCCTTCTTCCCAGAGTGCCCCGGGCCAAGGCTTACCAGGAAGCTCAGCAGGTCCCCTATAGCCCCACTCAGTGCAGAATCCACGCCCTGGCAATACCCCCACCAACTGGGCCTGTGGCCCTCCCTAAGGTGACCCGCGGGCCTGACATTTCCTCAGCACATTAGTTCCTCAAAGCATCCAACATCTAGCTAGTGCTTTCCATGAGACTCCCACCGGGCACATCCCACCAGGGCGAGGGTCATTCCCTAGAAAGAGCTCTTTCTCCATTTCTCTAAGTAAATCAGAAGCAGTTCTCAGGCACCATTCTCTCCTATTCAGTTCAAAGACTTGCTCATTTCACATACCAGTTTACTCTAAACCAGCCTGTTCACATGATGTGCTAATTCATCTTTATCTCATTTCATCTGGCTGAGATTGAGATGCAGATGACAAAACGTCACTCAACTGAGTGTAACAGAACCTCTCTAGTCCTCAGACAAAATCTGAGAAGAAGGAGAAAACTGAGTGGGACATTAGTCTATGACTCTTGATGTGAATCTATTTCCAGTTTCTTCACTGGACTGTGCGCTCAGGCAAGGAGGGGAGGCCTTCATAACTCTGTAAAGGGCCATCACTCTGGCTTCTGGCTCATACTTTTGCCCAGCATGAAACATTCACCCTGACAAATGAGGAAGACAAGAAAATATTTAGCAAGCTGTGACTTTTCCATTCCATAGCCAGGGGCTTTCAATGGTGAAAAGAGAAAAAGTCAGTGGAAGGTCTGAGGGATAGTGATTCACTATTTTAGTTATTTAAAAAAGGAGAATATTATTCACCCATTAAAATGAATGAGGCACTGATATATGGTACTCACAGATGAACCTTGAAAACATTATGCTAAGTGAAAGAAGCCAGACACAGAAGGTCACATATTATTGTATGGTTCCATTTATATGAAACATCCTGTAAAATAGGGAAAAATCCACAGACACAGAAATCAGACTGACGGCTACCAGGGGTTGGGAGAAGGGGATGGTGGAGAGAAGCGGCTTAATGGGCATGGGGTTTTCTTTTGGAGAAATGAGAAGGCCATGAAATTAAACAGAGGTGGCAGTGGCACAACACTGTAAATGTACTGAATGCCACTGAATTGCCCACTTTAAAACGATTAAGCTGATGTTATATACATTTCACCTCAATAGATTTTTTTTTTTTTTTTTTTTTTGAGACGGAGTCTCACTCTGTCTGGAGTGCAGTAGCACGATCTCGGCTCACTGCATCCTCTGCCTCCCGGGTTCAAGCGTTTCTCCTGCCTCAGCCTCGCTCTTTCGCCCAGCCCGGAGTGCAGTGGCACAATCTCGGCTCACTGCAAGCTCCGCCTCCTGGGTTCACGCCATTCTCCTGCCTCAGCCCCCCGAGTAGCTGGGACTACAGGTGCCCGCCACTGCGCCCGGCTAATTTTTTGTATTTTTAGTAGAGATGGGGTTTCACCATGTTAACCAGGATGGTCTCAATCTCCTGACCTTGTGATCCGCCCGCCTCGGCCTCCTAAAGTGCTGGGATTACAGGCGTGAGCCACCATGCCCGGCCAATAAATAATTTTTTCAATAAAAAACGACAAGAACCAAACTGAAGGAGGTAGGATCTGCCACTGAGCAAACCAGGACAAGCTGAGCATCAAAATGAATCATGGCAGGAATGGTTTATAACACATTAAATAATAATTAATCCATGAGTCTGTGTCAGGGGAGGAAAGGAATAAAAGATAATAGCACCTCCAAAAGAGAAGAAACAGGAGCGGAAAAGCACTATCAGAGACCAGGTAGAAAGCTGGGCACGTGGATATCCAATAGGCCTCTCCAACCAGGTAAGTCCCAAACCAAGCTGGTGATCTCCCCCCAATATTGCCCCTGCCCCAGCTCTCCCTGACTCCCTGTGTGGCCATCTCTTTACAGGCAGCTCGGGTGAAGCAGTAGCAGTCCCCTGGCTCCTCCTTCTTTCGTACCCCTTGTCCCATCTATTAACAAATCCCATTGGCTCTACTTTCAAAATATATTTAGGGTCTGACCATTTCCAGCATCTCTAGTGTGACCACCCTGGGTCCAACCAACATCCATCCCTAATGGCCTGTATCTCTGCAATACTTTCACAACTAGTCTTCCTGTTCCCACCTTTGTCCCCTACAGTAGTCACAGTGGCCAAATTCCCACACAGCATTGAGGATAACTCCTGTAAAAGATAAGCCACATGAGTGCTCACTTCTAATTATTTATAACACTATCCATTTATGTTTTATATTCTTTTCATTATATAATGCAATTCACAGATTTTAGTGGAAACAAATTAAAAGGTTAAATCAGATCATGTCCATCTCCTGGTCTAAACCTTCCATCTCATTTAGAAGGAAAAGACAGGATTGAGTGTGGTGGCTCATACCTGTAATCCCAGCACTCTGGGAGTCCAAGGTGGGCAGATCACTTGAGGTCAGGAGTTTGAGATCAGCCTGGCCAACATGGTGCTGTCTCTACTAAAAATATAAAAATTAGCCTGGCCTGGTGGTGCACACCTGTAATCCCAGCTACTTTTGAGGCTGAGGCAGGAGAATCGCTTGAACCCGGGAAGCGGCAGTTGCAGTGACCCAAGATCGCGCCACTGCACTCCAGCCTGGGCGACAGAGCAAGACTCTATCTCAAGAACAAACAAACAAAAAAAACAACAACAAAAAAGAAAAAAACAAAGTTCTTCACAAGCCCCTGAAGGCCCTATAGGATCTGAGCCCTGCTCTCTTAGGTCCTGTTTCTTCCTTCTCTCTCCCTCTCTGCAGCCCTTCCAGCCACCCTGGCCTCCTCCCTGCTCCTAAAACACCAGTGCAGTCCAGCCTCAGAGTCACTGTGCTTCCTGTCTGCCCTGCTTGCAGTGCTACTCACCCAGGGGTCTGCCTGGCTCCTTCCTTCATGTAATTCAGGCACCTGCTTAAATATCCCCCTCCTGAAGCAGCCAATAGAATAAAAGAACACCCTTGCAAATCCCCATCCCCGATCTTGCTTTATTTTTCTTTTCAACATGTAACCAGGCAGATCACATATCTGCTTATATTCTATCTTCCCCAACTAGAATATAAACTCCATAGAAGAGGGACTTTGTTCTGGTATTTTATTGCTTCATATATTACTTTGTGGCTATACCTAGAACACTGTCTGGCAGAGAGCAGCAGCATACTTGTGAATAAATTGACAATGGAATGAATTTCCCAGAAACAGTGGGCACAGGGGCACGCCCTCAGACCTGGTTGTCATGGCCAGAGCCAGATCCCAACCCAGACCAGTCAGCTTCACACAGGAGACTCTTTCCAAGAGCAGAGGGGACTCTAACCACAGCCACACAGGTCACACAAGTCTGGTTGTCAAATGACAAATCAGAATAAATGGCCCTGAACGGATCTTAAAAACCAATTCAACCCACCCAAACCCCCAACTCCTCCACCACCCCTTGATGGGTGTGGTGCTCAGAGTTTGCCCACTGCTGGACTGCAAAACAGCTCTAAACACATGATTTATGGATAAAGGATCAATGATGTTGGTGCCTTTCTTTACAAAACACCATGCAATTATCTCTCAAAAAAAAAGAGTAATGACATCAATTAACCTGATCCACTGGCCGCATATGCCAGCTCTCACTGACTTGATATTTACCAAGTACTGTTTTTCACTGTTCAGAAACCACAAAACCAGAAAACTGAACAAAAGGAGCTCAAGGGAGTGATTAACACAGTAGCTCTGACCCTAAATGTTACCTAGAGCTGTAGTTCCCAGACTTGGCTGCACATAAGAATCACCTAGGGCGCTTCTTAAAATCCTCATAAGCTGGCCACACCCCAATCCCATCCCATGGTAATCTCTGGGCACATAAGCCAGGCATTGGGTTTCCGAAAGCTCCCCGGGTGTATCCACATGGGCAGCTAATGTTGAAAACCACAGAACCAGAGAGAAGCTCATGGTTGTGTTGGCCTAAGAAGGCAGGAGAAGGACTCACAGTCTCCTTACCTCACCAAGGTGTCACTGCCGGCGCCTCCTGGGCTGTAATAGAGCACGTTCTCCAAGGACAGGGAAAACTTCAGCCCCTCTGCCTCTGAGATGTATAAATTGGTGCGGTTGTTACTGTGGCTGACACACACAAACACCTGGTCCTCGGAGGCATCTGCGATGTAATATTCCTTTGGAATCAAAAGTCAAAAAAGACACGTCAAAAAACAAAAGTGCCCTGTGGGCTTTTTCTATACACACGGAAGCAATGACTTTCAAATGTCCTAGTGACGAATGTTGGCCTAAAGCCCATGAGAAGCTCCCTAACCTTGGCAAAGAAGCTTTGGCGACTTTCCTTTTGGAAAACCTGAGGCAGATCTGCAGCTTAGCGAGCCCCTTACTGGCAAATGGGGCACAAAATAATGGGCCACTGCACTGCACAAATGACCTACAAACCTCTTTCCATTAGTGATGTCTCCCTCATTTTCCCATGAGACCTTTCGTTCGTACAAAGTACAATACGGATTAATGCACTTCCCTTTATTTTTCCTAAGGTGACCAAAGGAAGGCAGAATCCATAGAAACTAGCAAAGAACTGGCAAGACTGTTCTCCATATGATCCCATTTGTTTGGTGGAAGGTAAGTAAGTGAGCTACTTACCTTTCACCAAACCACCTGCCAATGTCAAGACGTTCCCCTGTGACCACCTCCCTGTGGCAACTCCTCTAATGACCCCATCCCATGCAGACTTTTCCTATCCATCTTCATGTTATAAAGCCGCATATTTAAGCATTTGCTTATGTCTGGTTTCTTCTGCTACTCAGTCCTTAGTCTCTCCAACCTGTTTCTAAAAGGTGGGACCCAAATCCTATCCTCTGTTGGAACTCGCCCCCTGCAAGCAATACAGGAGGTACTTAATAAGAAAAAAAAAAAAATCCTATCATGCACAAACTTCCCATTGCTTTAGTACTGGCACATTGCTCAGATGGCACTGACTGTGGCTCCAACCTCTCTCTGCCGGTGCTGCTCCACGTAAAGCAAACTAAGTCTCTCCTTCAGCTCTGCTTCAGTGAAGTGGGAAATGCAGACCACGATGCCCAAAGCACAACTGCTCTCTCTAGAGACCTGACTTCAGGGAGGTCATAAAATAACCCACTCCAGCAGGCCATCCCCACAACACCCTTCCTCTGACCTCTGCATAAAGACAATGATACTTCTTCCCATCCTCAAGCAGACCCCACTCACATTAATAGGATGTCTTGTGACAAACTGTGCTGCTTGCATGGGCTTCCGGCCAAAGGAGACCCAGAGCTGGACAGAAGACTGCTGTTGACTGCCCAAGAGATGCTGCCAAGGAAGAGGAGAAAAAAAAATTAGTAGTGCCATATTACAGTCATTCAAAAGCAGCAAAAATAAAAATAGAAGAGTCAGATTTTTCCAGTTCTATTGGAAACACAAAATAGAGACCGTGATTGCAAATTCATATTTTTGCAATGTCTGCCATCATTGGGCAGCCTGGGTTGTACTGCTTCATCTTAGATACCCGGTCTGCAACAGACACTAGATACTCCGTGGATATTAGATAAGGAAGGAAATGGTATGATGGTAGAACTTGGACTACAGGAGGTTTTGGAGGCTGCCAACACTTCAGCAGAGTAAGAGATAGAAAGAGGATTGTGTGATGAGGCTGAAAAAACAGGCAGGGAGGAGCCTACAGCCCCCAAACCACTAATGGATGAGATCAGCCACACACCATGCACACAAAACATGTTCTTTTCTTCTTTCTACTCCTATTTTTAGATTACAAGGATGCTCCAGTCACAAGGTTTTAATTTGCACCAAGACTTGAGAGAATCTTCATTGTATTCTGGTTTTCCATCTCTGAATAATCTCATTGAGGAAGGTCTTTTGCTAGAATACATATTCATTGGTAGAGTATTCAACATGATGTCAACCACATCACATTGCGTTTTAGAGATTTTTAAGTCACAGCAAGAATCTTGTAAATGTGTATAAAAAACATTAGATTAAGAGCTAGCTCTACCAACTGAGAAAATGACAGAAATCTCTCTAGCTTTCAGTTTATTCATCTACAAAAGGAGAAGCTTATTTGGATCAAGACTTCCCTGTAGATGGGTTTAAGTGGTCCAGCAACCCTGTAAACATACATGCAAAATTTTTTATATACACTCATTTATTTTGCTATGGAGGCTCCATACGTTTTATCAGATTCTCAAGAAAGTCCACAACTCAAAAATGGATAAGAACTGTTAAAAAGACTCTATGTGGTTTCTGCCAGCTCTAAAAGAACATGGCCAGAAGCTGAAGGCAAATGTTGCATATCTATCAGGAAAGACACAGGGAGGCATACCCTCATGTGGACATAATCATAGCAATGACTATTAAACGTATTGAGATGTTGGGATTCCCAGCCAGAGGGGTTACTTCGGCTTCACTTATCCTTGACTAGGTTGCTGTTTATTATAGATATTAACTTCCTATAGAGTAAGGAACATACTCATTTATTTTATCTGTAATATAACAACTCAGTACCCTGTGCTCATACATGCCCCATAAATACTGTGAGGACCCAGGTGATAAAGACAAAGTTACTTTTAATCCATTTGGGCAGCAGACATTCAAACCACCACTGAACAGATGGTCAAAAGTAGTTTGTTTTAAAGAAATCAGGTAGAGAGGTACAAAAGACTGCCCACCAAAATGGAAACCTGAAAACCATATTAATAGCTTGTACTAAACATGGGGCCGTAGGAAATGATGGATCTATTAAAAATGTAAAAGCATATTAACTGAATGAGAAAACAATTCCCAGCAAAATTGTTACATATAAATTCCAAAAGCCCTCATTAAGTTGATAAAATGTCATGGCTATGTCAGATGATTAGTTTAAGTCAGCCTATATACATACATTTTTGTGAATATATAGAGGAACATATCGATGAAATACACATTTTTATGCTTTGTTTTTTACTACTTCCAACTGTGAGTATAACTTTAAAAAGAGTGATTTCTCAATAACACCCAGGCCCATCATCAGTTAAAAATACTTAACGATTGCTGCTGGGAGGCCTGAGTATTAAGAATATATTTCATAGGTCAGTCTTACCTCATAAATGCAAAAATCACAGAATACTACAATCATCAAAAAAAATCTCAAAATGCATTGATCCCACTACCTTCTTGGAGAATTATTCCTAAACTTGGACAATTCAGGTTCATTCTTAATGGATTTTTAAAGAGTTATTGTATTGTTTTACTGCCACCAAGAAATATATTAACAATTAAACTACGGCATACTAGTGATTATAAGATGTATTGTAAGGCTCTGAGATTTTTCTTAATAAACCATAGGTTTTGGGTTGGTTTGTTTTTTATCACTATTACTATAAAAGCAAAGCATACTCATGGAAAACATCCAACAGCACAGATCGGTATAAGGTAAATGCAGAAGCTCTGCTCTGACCTCCACATCCCTCCTCCCACTGTACCCTGCAGAGTGCCCCTTGGCTAACAGCTCTTGAGCATCCTTTCAGAAATGTACTGTGCCACCACACGCAAGCATACGTACATAGTGACAGACACTGCTACACCTACCCCCAACACCCATTATCCCTTTCCTCCCGAGCAGTGGGAACCTGACACCACCCAGAATAAACAACTGCACTTCTCTACCATTTTTGCAGCTATGGGTAGTCACGTGACTAAGCACTAGCCAATGAGATAAAAACAGAAGTTTTGTGCTGGATTTCTAAGAAGGCTGCTTAAACAGACGGAATTGGTGGGAAGAGGTCCTATTTGCTGTCTTTCCTTATTCTTCTTAATTGCAATAAGGACTTGAAGGCTAGTGTGGATGTCTTGAACCATGAGGTAATGTTGAGAATGGAAATCACCAGTCAGGATGGTAGAACGTTAAGACAGAAACCTGGGTCCCCGAGAACATCAGGACACCAACATACCAGCCCGAGACAGCCTACCTCCAGGCAGCAAGAGGGAGAAAACTAAACTCCTGACTTGGTTAAGCAATTTTTATTTCTAGTCTATTACCAGCAACCTAATATATTTCTAAACTGACACAGGCAATTTAATTTTTCACATATAATTTGGATCATGATATAAATGCTGTTGTATTACTTAACTTTTCCATTAACAGTGTATCTTACTGTCCCACAATTTAAAATTTTATCATTGGCCATGTATATTAGACATCTTTCCACTTAACAGATACTGGTGGGCATTTTAGTTATTTCTAAGAACATTCTTAAACACACACACACATATATATATGCATGTATTTATTACGTTTTCAGAACTGCGCAATACCATTGGTAGGATGCATTCTTAGAAGAATTATTAAGTCAAAATTTGTATTTTTGATAGCTATCATGAAATGGCCCTCCTGAAAGGTTGTACCAACTAATACATCCACAAACACACATACTTCATCAACTACTAGGAATGATTTAAATATTTGAATCTAATTCAATCTTATAAAGTCTGAGAATTTATAAGAAGATTTTTTTTAATTTTGTGTTTTCATTTCTAATAATTAAACATAAATTCTGCTGGGCGCAGTGGCTCATGCCTGTAATCCCAGCACTTTGGGAGGCCAAGGTGGGCAGATCACGAGGTCAAGAGATCAAGACCATCCTGGCCAACATGGTGAAACCCCTTCTCTACTAAAAACAGAAAAATTAGCTAGGCATGGTAGAGTATGCCTGTAATCCCAGCTACTCGGGAGGCTGAGACAGGAGAATCACCTGAACCTGGGAGGCGGAGAGTGCAGTGAGCCGAGATCATGGCACTACACTCCAGCCTGGCAACAGAGCAAGGCTCCATCTCAGAAAAAAATAAATAATTAAATAAATAAATTCATCTAGGTATCTGAATAACCTGAATTTCCATTTATATTTGAGATTGTGTTAAGAGCAAAAAGAAATGGACGATCAAGGAGAAAAGAGGAGAAAGGAACTAAATAAAGGACATTCTTATCAAGTAAAAGCCAAAGGATACTGCAATGAGCTATCCCACTGAAAGTTGCATGGCAGCTCAGCTAGAGAAAATGGGTAAAGAACTAAGCCCTCCCAGGGCATGTGGAAGCACAGGGCCACTAGTTCAGAAGCACCAGAGCCATGGGTCACATCCTCCCTTGGAGCAGCAACAAAGCTTCAGCAAAACATCCTCATCCACCTTAATGTTGTTTACAAAAAAAAAAAATCATAAATAAAACATAGCTAAAACCCGACATCTGGGATATTCCAGGGGGGAAAAAAAGTAGTGAGTAGATAACTAAGGAGAGGTTGGCAAATGCAGGTAAGTAATATTGAAGCTGGATGAGGGCACATGGGGAGGTCATATCAGCATTAACTGTTCTTTCGTGTAGGCTGGAAAATGCCTATAATAAAGTTTACAAAGTTAATATTAATTGGAACCATTTCTAGGAACTCTAAAAATATACTTATCCATAAAAGCAAGAAAAGCACTGACAAAAATCCTCAAAATCAACGTTTTCAGAATTCTGCAAATGAAATAAAGGGTTGCAAAAATCCAAGGCACATTTACTTAAGAACAATGGCTGAATCTTGGCAAAAATAGCCAGCTTTGTGATGTTTTCATTTGCCCTAATCCCATCCCCCTCTCTCTAGCTCTGTGGTAGCCTTGGAAACCCACAGCCTCACATCTACAATAGCTGTGAAAAACAGCAGCCTAGCAGCCACTGGAGAGGACAGAACAGGTCTGGAGTTCCCAAAAAGACTGACCTGTCTGGGGGCTCACAGGAAAGCTGCATTATCAGCTCTTGCCTTTACATAACCTGACTTGGTTCATGATATAGACAGCCTTATAGCCAGCCAAGGCATTTACTGAAAATAGTGAATAAAAACTAGCAAAGGCTTATCATTGTAACTTCTGAAGACAGTATTACCAATTGAGAATAAAAAGAGGCTAACTAAAAAGCTTAAAAGGAAAAACTGGGGAAGAAGATGCCCTTAGGAGGCTTTAATAAGCTCTAGAGTATTCCTGGGACTCTACAAGGTCAAGCACATAAGAGCCGTGAGTATGCTCAAGAAAGAAATAAACAGGGTCTAATCTCTTATCTCCAGCTAATCTTGAAGCTCTACATAAGCAGGAAGTGAAGGCTAGGACAGAGTTGTAAACTGCCTGCCAAAGCATTGAAGGTATACCCCAACACACACCCAGAGGCCATTAGCAAAGGCTGAGAGACTCAGTGGTTCAAAGAGTTTAAGAAAATCTCTGTCTTATCATTAACTGACCAATAAACTAAATTATGAGACACTTCAGTAGCAAAAACAATAAAGAACACAAACTTGATAGCAGTACAGGAAACTCCCTGAACAACAATAACAACAACAACAAAAACAGCAACAACAAATAGCAACAACACAAAACCTTGAGGAGCGGGTGTCAGTGGTTTGGAGCTGCCACACCATTTAAAATGTCCACTTTTCAACCAAAAAAATCACAGGACAAGCAAAGAAACAACAAAGTATAGCCTATACACAAGCAAAAATAGTCAGTAGAAATTGTCCTTAAAAGCTCAGACATTAGACTAAGTAAAAAAAAAATTAAATAAGTTATCATAAGTATGTTCAAAGGACTAAAAGAAATCATGTATAAAGTATGAAAGGATAGTATGAGAACAATGCCTCATCAAATAGAGAATATCAATAAAGAAATAGAAATTTAAAAAAAAAAAAACAAATAGAAATCTGGGAGTTGAAAAGTATAATAAATCAAAAGAAAAATTTAGTAGAGGGGTTCAACAGCAGATTTGAACAAGGAAAATAAAAAAGCAGTGAACTTTAAGACATGTCAATTGTGATGTCTCAGTCTGACAACAAAAAAAAAAGAACGTTCACCACTGCACTCCAGCCTGGGTGACAGAGCGAGACTCCGTCTCAAAAAATAAGAATGTTAAAAATAAACAGCGCCTAAAAGACCCAGGAAACACCATCAGTGTCCTGACATACACATTACCGAAGTCACTGACAAGATGAGAGCATAAAAGAGAAAGAATATTTGAAGAAATAATGACCCAAAACTCCCCAAATTTGATGAAAAACATAAATCCGGTAAGCTCAATGAATTCCTAAAAGGATAAACTCAGAGACCCATACCCAGACACACCATAGCAAAACTGCTGAAAGCCAAAGATAAAGAACCCTGGAAAGCAGCAAAAGAAAAATGACACATCTCATCTAAGGAGTCCTCGATTAGACTAAAACTGTGCTGATGGGCTTAAAGAGTATAAAGATGAGACAATAATAGCACAGAAGCAGGGATGCAATAAAGCTATATAATGACAAAGATTTTGTACACTACTGAAGTTATAGTGTTATTGATCCAAATTAGATTTCATAAATTAAGATATTTATTGTAATCCCCAAAGCACAGATTAAGAAAACACCTGGGAAAAATTTAGTGAAAGAAGGTACAAGGGAATTTAAATGTTACCCTAGAAAATCTGTATTTAATACAAAAAAAGGCAGTAATGAAGTAATAAAGGAACCAAAAAAAATTATGAGGAATATAATATAGAAAGCAAACAGCAAAATAGCAGATATGTAGTCTACCTTTCAGTAATTACATTAATTGTAGATGAATTAAACACCCTAATCAAAAGGCAGAAATTAAAAGAATGCATAAAAGACCTGACACAACCATATGCTATTTACAAGGATTCAAAGATACAAATAGATTGAAACTGCAAGGATGAAAAAATGATATGCCATGTGATATGGTTTGGTTGTGTCCCTACCCAAATCTCATCTTGAATTCCCACATGTTGTGGAAAGGACCAGGCGGGAAGTAATTGAACCATGGGGGCAGGTCTTTTCTGTGATAGTGTTATCACTGTTCTCCTGCTAGTGAATAAGTCTCATGAGATCTGATGGTTTTAAAAAGGAGGAGTTTCCCTGCACAAGCTCTCTTTGCCTGCTGCCATCCATGTAAGACATGACTTGCTCCTGCTTGCCTTCCACCATGATTGTGAGGCTTCCCAGCCATGTGGAACTGTAAGTCCACTATAAACCTTTTTTGTAAATCGCCCAGTGTTGGGTATGTCTTTATCAGCAGCATGAAAACGGACTAATACACCATGTTAACTGTACTCAGAAGAAAAGAAGAATAGCTATAATAATAGGCAAAATACAATTTAAGACAAAAAATAGTTACTAGAGACAAGGAAGGACATTTAATAATGATAAAAGTGTCAATCTAGAAGAATTAACAATCATAAACATATACGCGCCTAACAACAGAACTCCAAAGCACATGAGGGAAAACTGCCAGAATTGAAGGGAGAAATAAATAATTCAAGATGATAATACTTAGAGATCTCAACAGTTGAAGATTTTCCCAACTTCAATATAGAACAAGGCAGAAAAGGAAAAAGATAAACTGAACATCACCATCAGCCAAGTAGATTTAATAAACATTTATGGAACATAATACCCAACAACAGCAGAATACACATTCTTCTCAAAGCACATGTTTCATTCCACATGTTCAGCCACATTCTCAAGAATAACAGATGTTAAATATTAAAATAAGCCTCAATATATTTGAAAAGAACTGAAACCATATAAAGTACATTCTGTGATCATAATAGAATAAAATGAGAAACCAAAAAGAGAAGGAAATTCACAAATATATTGAAATTCAACAACACATTCAAAAATCATCAATGAGTCAAAAGGAATCATAAGAGTCATTAGAAAATACTTTAAGATGATGAAAATGAAAACATAAGCATATGAAATGCAGCTAAAGCAGTGATTAGAGGAAAATGTATACCTGTAATCACTTATATAAAAAAAGAAGAAAAATATCAAATCAATAACCTGACTATCCACCTTAAGAACATAGAAACATAAGGGCAAACTAAGCCCAAAGCAAGCAGAATGAAAGAAATATAAATATTAGAGTAGGAATAAATGAAATAGAAAAGAGAAAAATAATAAAGAAAATTACTCAAATAATATACTGATTCTTTGAAAAGATTAACAAAATTTAATAAACTAGACTACAAGCTAGACTTACCAAAAAAAAAAAGAGAAGACTCAAATTACTAAAATTAGGAAAGAAATAAGAAACATCATTAACAACCTCACAGAAATAAAAAAAAAAGATTAATGTGAACACTATGAATAAAAATTAAATAACCTAGAATAAATGAACAAATTACTAGAAAGATACAAACTGCTGAAACTGAACCAAAGAGAAATTTTAAAAACTGAAAAGATTGAATTAGTAACCAGAAAACTTCCCACAAAGATGGTAAATTCTGCCAAACAAATTAAAGGATAAAAATGATTATAAACCAAGAGCATGTGGGATTCATTCCAAAAATGTGCATTGGTTTAACATATGAGAAAGATCCATTAGTGTAATATTCAATGTTAATAGACTAAAGGAGGAGGAAAAAAAGAAACATACGAATATCGCAACTGACACAGAAAAAGCACTGACACAAGCCCAGACTTTTTCATGATAAAAACACTCAACAACCCAGGAATAGAAGGGAACATTCCTCGAACTGATAAAGGACATCTAGAAAAACTCCACAGTTAAAAATCATACTTAATGGTATAAGACTGAATGCATTTCCCCTAAGATCAGGAATAAGACAAGGATGCCTACTCTCTCCAATCCTAGTTGACATTTTACTAGAGGTTCTAGCCAAGGCAGTTAGGCAAAAAAATAAGTAAATAAAAGGCCTCCAGACTGAAAAGGAAGAATTAAAAGATGATGTTGTCTCTTTTAGCAGACAACATCATCTTGTAAACAGAAAATCCTAAGGAATCCACACACCAAAAAAGTTAGAACTAATAAAGTTCAGCCAGGTTGTAGAATGTAAGATCAATAATACAAAAATCAATCATGTTTCTATATACTAGCAATGAACAATCTGAAAATGAAATTAAGAAAAGAACCATTTACAATAGAGCCAAAAAGAATACTTAGGAATTTTTTTTTTCTTTTGAGACAGATTCTCGCTCTGTCATCCAGGCTGGAGTGCAGTGGCACGATCTCAGCTCAGTGCAATCGCCACCTCCCAGGTTCAAGCGATTCTTTGGTCTCAGTCTCTCGAGTAGCTAGGACTACAAGTGCACTCCACCACGCCCGGCTAATTTTTGTATTTTTAGTAGAGACGGGGTTTCGCCATATTGGCCAGGCTGGTCTCGAACTCCTGGCCTCGTGCTCTGCCTACCTCAGCCTCCCAAAGTGCTGAAATTACAGGCATGAGCCACCACGCCCAGCCAGGAAAAAAATTTTAACTAAAGAAGTCCGGGACTTGTACACTGAAAACCAGAAAACCCAGTTGAAAGAAATTAAAGAAAACCTAAATAAATGGAAGAATATCCTTTGTCCATGCATTGGAAGGCATGATATATTAAGATGATAATACTCTCCAAATTGTGTTGAATCTGTAGATCAATCTCTATCAAAATCCTATCTGTGCTTTTTGTTTTGTTTTGTTTTGTTTTGGCAAAAAATTGACAAGCTGATCTTAAAATACACATGGAAATGCAAGGAACCCAGAATAGCCAATACAATCTTGAAAAAGAACAAAGTTGGAGAGTTCAAATTTTCCAAATTCAAAACTTATTAGAGAACTACAGTAATCAAGACAGTGTGATGCTGGCATAGGGACAGATATATAGATTAATGGAATAGAATTAAGAGTCCAGAAACAGGCCAGGTGCAGTGGCCTGGGCAACATAGTGAGACCCTGTCTCTTCAAAAACTTAGCCAGGCACAGTGGCACATGCCTGTAGTTGCAGCTACTCAGGAGGCTGGGGCAGGAGGACCATTGAGCCTGGGAGTTCAAAGCTGCAGTGAGCCATGACCATGCCACTACATTCCAGCCTAGGTGACAGCAGAACTCTCTCAAAAAGAAAAAAAAAAGAGAGAGAGAGAAGGAGTCCAGAAATAAATTCTCATATTTATGAGAAATTAACTTTCAACCAAGGTGCCAAGGAAAAAGTATAGCCTTTTCAACAAATGGTGCTGGGACAACTGGTTATCCACATGCAAAAGAATGAAGGTAAGTAACTATTTCACGCTAGATACAAAAATTAATTGAAAATGAAATGAATCATAGAATGTAAGAGCTAAAACCATATAACTCTTAAAGGAAAGGGAAGTATATCTTCATGACCTCAGATTAGGCAATAGTTTCTTGGATATAACAATAGCACAGGCAACAGAAAAAAATTGATAAATTGAACTTCATCAAAATTAAAAACATGGCTGGGCATGGTGGTTTGTGCCTGTAATCCCAACACTTTGGGAGGCCAAGGTGGGAGGATTGCTTGAGCCCAGGAGTTTGAGACCAGCCTGGGCAACATGATGAAACCCCGTCTCTACAAAAAATAAAAAAATTAACAGGTATGGTGGCACATGCCTGTGGTCCCAGCTACTCGGGAGGCTGAGGTAGGAGGATTGCTTGAGCACACGAAGCTCACGGCTGCAGTGAGCTACGATCGCTCTGCTGTACTCCAGCCCGGGTGACAGAGTAATACCCTCGACTCAAAAAAATAAAATAAAAATAAAAACTTTAGTGCTGAAAAAGAAAAGAAAGTAAAAAGATAAACCATGGAATGGCAGAAAAGATTTGCAAATCATGTAACTTGTATATAAAGAATATACAGAATAAAGAACTACTATAACTCAACAGCAAAAAAGAACCCAATTCAAAAATGGACAAAGGAGTTGAATAGACATCCGTCCAAGAAAGACATGCAAATGGCCAACAGCCACATGAAAAGATATTCAACATCCTTAGCCATCAGGAATTCAAATTAAAACCATGAGATACCACTTCACACTTAACTAGGATGGCTATCATCCAAAAAACAATAGCAAATGTTGACAAGCATATGGGAAAACTACACCCTAAAACATTTCTGGTGGGAATATAAAATGGTACAATAGTTTTGGAAAACCACTTGACCGATTCTGAAAAAGTTAAACACAGAATTGTCACACGACCTAGTAGTTACGCTCCCAGGTATAAACCTAACAGAATTAAAAACATAAGGCCGGGCGCGGTGGCTCAAGCCTGTAATCCCAGCACTTTGGGAGGCCGAGGCGGGTGGATCACGAGGTCAGGAGATCGAGACCATCCTGGCTAACACGGTGAAACCCCGTCTCTACTAAAAATACAAAAAATTAGCTGGGCGTGTTGGCGGGCGCCTGTAGTCCCAGCTGCTCGAGAGGCTTAGGCAGGAGAATGGCGTGAACCTGGGAGGCGGAGCTTGCAGTGAGCCAAGATCGCGCCACTGCACTCCAGCCTGGGCGACAGAGCGAGACTCCGTCTCAAAAAAAAAAAAAAAAACACATAAGTTCACACACAAACTTGCACACGAACATTCACAGCAGCACTGAAACAGTGAAATAGTAGACACAAGCCAAATGGCCACAAACTAATAGATGGATAAATAAAATGTGTTATATTCATTATAAATACTAGTCAGCCATTAAAAATGGTTAAAGTAATTATACATGCTACAATATAAATGAAACTTGAAAACATACTGTGAAAGAAACCAGTCACAAAAGGTCACTGATATGGTTTGGCTGTGTCCCCACCCAAATCTCATCTTGAATTGTAGCTCCTCCATAATCCCCATGTGTCACGGGAGGGACCTGGTAGAAGGTAACTGAATCATGGGGGTGGGTTTTCCTGTGCTGTTCTCATGATAGTGAATAAGTCTCACGAGATCTGATGGTTTTATAAAGGTTTCCCTGCACAAGCTCTCTTGCCTGCTGCCATGTAAGCCATGCCTTTGCTCCTCCTTTGCCTTCTGCCCTGATTGTGAGGCCTCTCCAGCCATGTGGAACTGTGAGTCTATTAAACCTCTTTTCTTTATAAATAAGCCAGTCTCGGGCATTTCTTCATAGCAGTATGAAAGTGGACTAATAAAGTCACAAATTGTATGATTTCCATTATATAAAATGCCCAAAATAGAAAAAGCCATAAAGATACTAGGTTAGCGGTTACCAGCATCAGGGAGGAGAAGGGAAGTAATGGTAATGGGTACACGGTTTCTTTCTGGGGTGATAAAAATATTTGAAATTAGGTAATGATGATCATTGCACAACCTTATGAATATACTAAAAACCACTGAATTGTACACTTAAAAGCGTAAATTTTGTAGAATGTGAATTGTATCTCAATACAGTTGTAACAAATATTAGTTTTAAATGTATTGGTATTATAGTTTTATTTTTAATCTGTAAATGTTTGGGTTTTATTGATCATGTATGAGAGTTATAAGCATTGGGTGCGTATACATTTAAGTAACATAGTTAAAATAATTTATAAGTCGTTTGGTTTGGGTCAGTTATCCTATAATTCACAACACAGTTTTGTCAGCTGATTTCTCATCTAGAAGCCCACAACACCCTGCAGCAGTTACTAAACTGTTCTGTTACCTCTGATCAACATTAGAGACTAAATTAGCTTAAGGTTGAAAATTGGTTTTCAATAGTGAAATTCGTGGTTGCTTAGTCAGAATCATGAAAATACACATGGACCCTCACTTGGGAGATGGGTGTGACATCAAAATACTTGAATTGGGCATAATATTCTAAAGATACCATCCTGTCATTAACAGGGCATAACAATTTAGAGAGGCCCATAACCTATACTTTTCGGGATAATGCCTGGGACCTGTCAAGACATTGCGATTCCAGTTACCTGATGCCAACTGAAGGGGTAACAGACAACTATCAGCATAGTCAGCAACTACAGGAAGTCAGACAACTATCTGTAAAGGTCCAGATAATAGATATTTTAGGCTTTTGGAGCCATACTGCCTCTGCATAGGTAGCTATGCAACTCTACCACTGGGCATGAAAGCAACCTTAGACTACACATAAGCAATGAGCATGGCTGTGTCCCAGTAAAACTTCATTTACAAAAGCAGGTGGCGGGCCACAGTTTCCTAGCATCCACTCTAGAACATAGCGTCTGCAGCATGCAAGGCGTGGGTGGCTGCATCATCTGTAAGGACACAGAAGAGACTTCAAGTCCACAGATCATGTCTTTGCTTCCTGATACACATTTGTGCAAGAAACATCTGGGCCTGGCTTGCATGATAATCTTAATCTGGTAGTGAGGTTATGAGGTTGTGAGGTTGTAGGGAAGTAGCTAACCCTGACCCACCTCAAGCTTTTCAGCAATTACTGTTATCTACCGAAAGAGCCTAACAGTTGTATATTACCAAATTAACAAATCACAGAGGAACCTCATTGTTTCTTTACTGGCCCTATCATTTTGATGTAGACTATGAAGACAAATAAGTGAACTTTATGTCAAAAAGCAAGGAATAAAAATTAAACAAGGCAACTTAAGGGCAAAAAATACAAAGCACATTACAAAGCCAGAGCAAGGCCAACAGGGTACCAGGAGGTTCTGAAGACCTGGACACCAGCTCCAGTCCAGAAGCCAGGGGGCTAAAACAGTAACTTGCAAAGGACTGTAATCGTTCATGGTGCTGGAAGGAAGCAAAAGAGTTAATCACACAAAACCAACTTTCTGTAGTTTTAAAACCAGTTCTTTGATTCTCCCAATTTGATTTGAATTCATTTAACACTAAAGCCAGATGGAATTCTCCAAGCTCAGGCAGCCTTAGAGCTAGGCAGACCCCAGATAAAAAGTTACACTTGCAGGTTTCAACACTCCTACTGGGAGGGGATTATCTGACCAAGGCCAACTTTGTTTATCCTTGTGGTTTAGCAGTCTGATGCAATAAAAAGGAGGAAAGCACATATTTTATGTGCTATCCATAGCCAGTTGTGTTTCTTTTCTCATCAATCCATCCCTTGAGAAATATTCCCTAGACAGTAGTACAACTCTGTCATTTGAAGCATCTGCCTGTAGAAGGCTCAGGGCAGAGTTTCCCAAACTGGTGATTCTTAGACAACCTTGCGATGATCTGGGGAAAAGTGCATTTGAGCCCTGCAATCTGCACTTGTAACAACTGTCCTTGTCTGATGCTGACGTGGGTACTCCTAAGACCACAATTTGGGAAACACCTCCCAGTGGTGGCCTAACTCATCTTACCTACACCCTCTCGCTAACACCACTGACCTTGGAATCTGGTGGCTCATCCATGTGCAGAAGGAGGAGCCAACTCATAACTAGAATTTTGCCACTAACAGCATATAAATAAATAAGCCATACAGAGAGTTAAGAATTGCCTATAAAAGTACCAAAAATTTAATACCTCTCCCACCAAATTTCTAAAAATTGACTACTTTTTAAATTAGGTGGGCAAACATGGCATTCATTCAACTCTATTGCGCATGTGCCGTCTATCAAACATAGTGCAAGGCACTGGGTACTGTATCAGTGAGATCAAAACAAACATGACCCCTAATCTTACCACTGGCCAGGTTTAATTAAAAACTCACCAGAGGCACTCTGTGAATCAGATACATCTGGAGAACAGACACAGCTGTTAGATTGGAATGGAGGGCACAGAAAGCTCCAGCTAGAATATAACTTTTTTTTTTTTTTTTTGAGACAGTCTTGCTCTGTTGCTCAGATTGGAGTGCAATGGCATGATCTTGGCTCACTGCAACCTCCACCTCCCGAATTCAAACAATTCTCCTTCCTCAGCCTTCTGAGTAGCTGGGATTACAAGCATGTGCCACCACACCGGACTAATTTTTGTATTTTTAGTAGAGACGGGGTTTCACCATGTTGACCAGGCTCGTCTCGAACTACTGACCTCAAGTGATCCACCCACCTCGGCCTCCCAAAGTGCTGGGATTACAGGCATGAGCCACCATGCCCGGCCCAGCTGGGATATAACTTAAACTCTCGGCCGTGACACCTAGAAATAACCCGGTTAAGAGAAATGCACAACAGCTATCCATCCTGCCCTGGTTCACGCAAAAAGGAGGACCAACCAGGCACTCAATGTGTTTTAGAGTTCAGAATTAAAATCATACAGTAACTCCAGGCCCAAGGCACTAAGGCAGAAAAGGCCTATAAACCCTGGAGAACTGAAGACAAGGTTTTAGACCATATTGAAAACTCAAGACTGTCCAACTGATGTCACAAGGCACCAGTGCTTGGGCCTGATTTCTCATCTGTGTGTTCCCATCACCCAATCCCTGCCCAAAGCCATTCAAGGATGCTTATGTTGCTGGGCTGCTGTACATATGTGTGCATGTGTGTCTAAGAGAAAGATAAAGAAAGAGACAGGCAAGACAGGAAGGCATTGAACCAATGTCTATGGGTCAATGCAAATGGCAAGAAAAACCACCATAGGCTAATGGTTTTTCAGAACATTTTGCAGGGTATGTAACTGGAAATGCCTCTAGCCTTTAGCCACCCACATCTCTCTTCTCATTCTGTCCTTACTCCCTGCTTTTCCTGCTGGGGAGATCCTCTCTTGACCCTAAAATCCTACCAAGAAGGTTGACCTACTTCCACCTGGCCTGTTACCAATTATAGAAGTAAATGGGAACCTGAAGGAAAACATTACGTCTGATTTCAGTCTCTAAGGTTAACAGTGACAGACAACAGAGCGACCTCCCAGTTAGCAAAGGCCTTCAACAGAGCCTGAGTCAACAAGGGAAGGGCACCATCAGGAAAGCAAGCTAGTAGCCTCCCAGAAATAAGAGCCCCACCTGCCCTTGACTGGGCCTGGTTTTTTCCTTTACAACCAGGGTGATAAAGACTGAACTCAACACAATTTCAAGACAAGTCCTGTTGAGTAATCAACTCTGGTTTTAAATGAGCAAGCCCGCCATTTCGGCATCTGGCTCCAACACATCAAATCAAGGGGAAGATTTTCCCAAAGGCTGAGAGTTAAGCTACTTACTGACAGCTGGAAGCTTAATCACTGCTTTTCTTAGAGCATTAACTCCCACCAGCCAATGACTACACATCCTATTAGCCATGTAAATTAACATGTGTTGAAAAATCTCAAAGAAATCAGCCTAAGTTTAAAGGAAATCAGGCAGTGGGATTAAAGGAAAGAAGCCACTGAGCCACCCTCCCTCCTCCATTCTTTGTTCTTTTCATTGGGATTTCAAAGAAATACGTCTTTGTCAAGGATGCTTGGCTACCAGGAAACAACCAAATTCCTAGAGCCTAGAGCCACTTTGAGTGTTTGTCCTAGGCCTCTCCACTCCTCTGACTTCCTAGCACCTGCCAAGCCCTTTGGGAATGTTCATCAACGTTGTCAATGTTGAGAATCCTTCAGTCAATCTGTCCCAATCACATCCTTCCAATTCCTGTGTATGCAAAGTCACCTGTTTAATCACAGAATGCCAAACTTCACAAAGGAAACTCAAAAGTAGTTTATTCTTTAGTACATTCAACCTACCACCACCTTTGTAGCAAACATGTACTTGTCCCGAAGCTGAAAATCTCTCACTTCCTCAAGGATCACTTCCTGGTTTTCCCGGGACTGGAAGAAATCTGTACTTCGGAAAACAGTGGAGTAGCCGGAGGGTTCATGTCGTTCAACGTAGATGGTATTTGGTTTGTCATAGGGATCAATTCCCCTGGCAGAAAAAAAAAAAAAAAAAAAAAAGGTTGTTATCATTTGCATATTTAATTACTAGAGGCATGGAAGTTTTGCAACGAGGATAATCAACTGGAGTTTAGGCCTCCCACGGTGTGACCCACAGATGATACTCTCTGTGCCTCAAACATATCCCTTTGGTTACTCCTTGACTCAGGGTAGAGGGGACAAATTGCCATTTGTAAGGTGTTTGAAGTTGTTTTCAAAGCATCCTGGGTTTAGCTCAAGGCAACCCTGTCCTGCTTGGGAAGAGCAAAAAGTAGTAGTACAAGATAAAATGTTTCAGAATTAATAAGCAAGGGACTGCTTGAAGCTATAAGCAAGTTTCTGGTCTCAAGTTATGAATCTCAGAGGAGTGAAGGAGAGTTTTCCCAAGGTGCTACATCCTCTGAAGAACATTACTGGAGAAACCACACTATGAACCTCTGAGCCTGATCCTTCCAAGGGACGCTGCCCTGTCTCTGCCCTGTCCCCTGCCAATGTCACGGATCTAGGCAATCTGGAGCTGCCTGTGCATTTCGTCTCCCATAAGGCTCTTCCACAAACTCTTTCTCACACATACTGATCTCCTTGATGTCCTTCAGAAAGGGAGGGCGCCTTTCTCCCACTGTGCTATTGCAAACACCACACTCCCGTGAGGAGATGCCCTCTGCACGCACTCTGATCCCTCCGTCCAATTCCTACTCTCCTCTGTCATCAAGTTCAAGCCTTCATCTTCCAGGAAGCCTTCCTCAGTGCTGTCCTCTCTTCTCCCAACACTAGCAATAACATCCTCCTGCAGCACCCAATTCCAAGCCTTTTATATGAGTTTGAACTCCAAACAAAAGTATAAAACCCCTTTAGTTGGGTGATTTTTTACAATCAGTCTTATTCCTTTATGCAGTAATGCCTCTTAGACACTGTATTTTATTGTTCACCACTATGTATTTGTCTGAGCTTCCTAGACACTAGTATAGATGGCCTTGGAAGGCCATATCTTAGATTTCGTTTTACCCTATAGTATTCCTAGCTGAAGAGATACTTTCTGCATTGGATCTGCGGGGCAATTCGAGAAGCTAATCCAAAATGAAAACATCGAATGACCAGGCCAAACCACCTTGGAGAAGAACTTCTGAGCCAGTGTTCCCCCAAGAATCCCCACACTGCAGCTCAGATGACAACTTATCTGCTCCAGGTCTCCTAACATTCTCAAGAACACCAACGCCATGGGAACCATTCAGCAAATGGAAAAGTCAGGAAGATAGTCTTGTAGTGAGAATACAGAGTGATGACTCAAGGAAAAGCAGAAGGCCTCAGTTAGGTAACTGCCCTTATACAGTTCCATATGCATGATGGCTCTCAGAATAATGAAGGTAATCATGTCAAATTCCTTCAGAGATATACTGTCAAGAGCATATTCTCCCCTACCCCTCCCAAAAAGGAAGATGAGAAACAGAAAAACAAGAACCTCTTTTGCCAGATGCAGTGGGTCACACCTGTAATCCCAACACTTTGGGAGGCTGAGGCCAGAGTAGGGAGGGGGACCATTTGAACCCAAGAGTTCGAGACCAGCCTGGGCAACACAGTGAGACTCCACTTCTACAAAAAATAAATTTAAAAAAAAAAAAATTAGCCAGGCACGCTGGCGCACACCTGTAGTCCCAGCTACTCAGGAGGCTGAGGTGGGTGGATTGAAGCCTGGAAGTTTGAGGCTGGGTGAGCTATGATTGTGCCACTGCACTCCAGCCTGGGCAACAGAGCAACACCCTGCCTTGAAAAAAAGAAAAAAAATGGCTTCTTTTTACAATGGGAGCAAGACTTGAGTTTTGCCCTACCATCTGGATTCTCAGGGCAACGGAGAAACCAGCAGCCTTGGTCCTAGTGTGGGAGAACACTCTTCTTCATGATCAGATCCTCTGTGTGCATGTGTGGGCGGGTGGTGGCATGTTCTCTTCTTTTCCACAATTAGAAGTACTGATTAAAGTACTTCCTCTAGCCAGAGGATATGCAAATTAAAATGAGGCTGCTTGGTATTTTTAAAACGGCAGAGAGGAAGGAACCTTTATTGAGCTATTTTGAGACCCAGCTCACCTCTATTATTCCTTCCTAGCCAAAAGCAGCAGCCAACACCTAGAGATAGAAAGAACTGTGACTTTCATCCCAATTTTCTTCCGTAATCCATATTTGGACCTCCCATTTCTGCAAGCCGCTCCACCTACAAGTTCTCATACTTTGCAATCACTTAGACTTCCAATGTCTTACACTCACTGACACCTACTTTTTATTGTCTTTGCCCTCATTGAGAAATTCCAATCCTTGCTCTATCTCTGAGCAGTCACCAGCCTCACCTGGCCTCACCTGAAATCCCTCAATGATACTCCACAGGGTATCTCTGAGTCCCCTCAGCCCCCTCCAGGTCTTCCACTGTTCTTTCTGTCTTGCCAATCCCAAGCTCCGGACCATGTAAATTACTAGCTTTCCCACTCCTGCTGCTCCCAACTTGCCAAGCAAGCATTGTTGAACAAGTGTGTATCATTATTCTGAGAGACTAGATTACGCTTTCACTTATTATGGGGAAACCTAGGGGGAAAAATCCCGCAAATAGCCTAAAATCCCCTAACCAACATGTCATTAGCTTCAGTGAGATAAACCAGTCCTTTCTCCCAGGATAGCTGTATATCTACACAGAGGCAGAAGGTACAATATGATTTTAGAACTTAAAATTTCTAAATTGTATGTTCCCTTATCTAGTAATTCTGCTGGTTTGCCCTCTTAATTTATAGTTTCTTAAACAGATAAAAGAACAATTTTTCCCTTTAAAATTCAAATAAAGCGAAAGAAAGTTCTAATGGTTTTCCTTGAGCAGAGGGTGTCCTTGGATGAGACCATGGTTATAATTTCACTAAGATCCCACAACTTCCGCTCAAGGAAAATAACAAAAGGGTCAAAAACAGCTACCCTCTGTGGAAACATAAACAGAGTCTACGGGTGTCTGACGACAGTCAGCTGTAGGGCTCCTCAACATACCAGCTCCATCTTTACCATCCTCTATTACTAAGGAAGCGATACTAACTAAAAGACATTTCACTTTACATGGAGAACTAAAAGAAACAAAGGCAGTATCTACATCCTCTGGGACCATTACACTTAATGAGGACTAAAATTACAAGTAAAAGTCTAAAAACAAATGAAAAACTAGGAGATAGAAATATAAATACACATACATACAATCTATCTCATATCACAGCCAAAGGGCTAATCTCAAATATATAAAGAGCTCCTTGAAATCAATAATGAAAAGACCAACAATCCAATAGAAAACAGGCATGAGGTCAGGCACGGTGGCTCACACCTGTAATCTCAGCACTTCAGGAGGCCAAGGTGGGTGGATCACCTAAGGTTGGGAGTTCGAGACCAGCCTGGCCAACATGGTGAAACTTCATCTCTACTAAAAATACAAAAATTAGCCAGGCATGGTGGTGGGTGCCTGTAATCCCAACTTCTCGGGAGACTGAGACAGGAGAATCACTTGAATCCGGGAGGCAGAGGTTGCTGTGAGCCAAGATCATGCTACTACACTCCAGTCTGGTCATACTTAAACAGACAAACAAACAAAGAAATAAAACAAACCATAATCCCAGCTCTTTGGAAGGCCAAGGTGGGAGGATTGCTTGAGGCCAGGTGTTTGAGATCAGCCTGGGAAACATAGGGAGACCTCCTTTCCACAAAAAAATTTAAAACTTAGCTAGGCATGGCTGCACATGCCTGTAGTCCAAGCTACTTGAGAGGCTGAGGTGGGCGGATCACTTGAGCCCAAGACTTTGAAGCTGCTATAAGCTATGATAGTGTCACTGCACTCCAGCCTGGGTAACAGAGTGAGACTCTCACTAAAAAATATAAAATAAAAATAAATAAAATTAGCCAGGCGTGGTAGCAGGCACCTGTAATCCCAGCTACTCAGGAGACTGAGGCAGAGAATTGCTTGAACCCTGGAGGCGGAGGTTGCAGTGAGCTGAGATCATGCCACTGCACTCCAGCCTGGGCAACAGAGCAAGCCTCCGTCTCAAAAAAAAAAAAAAAAAAAATAATGACCCTTAAGCAGATTAAAAGATGTTCTAACTCATAATAAGGAAAATGCAAATTAAACCACAGAGATAATATTTCTTCCCTAACACATTGGCTGTGGAGGGAGACACTATTCTATATGGTTGAGATGAGTGCAAACTTGACACTTTCTATAGCAAATCTGGCACTCTCTACCAAAGTTACAATTTTAAGGATTTATTCACTGTGGATATATCAGTGCACAAAACTTAAAAAAGTCCTTGCCCTTGGGAAGCTTTCATTCTATTGAAGAGAGAAAGACAAATAATAAGCATAATAATAGTATATTAGAATGTGGTAAAGTGCTCTGCAAAACAGAACACAGTATAGGAGATTGGGAGTAACGGGGGAGTAGGTGCAATTTTATTTTTATTCATTCATTCATTCACTGAGACAGTTATTATTTATTTATTTATTTATTGAGACAGTGTCTTGGTCTGTTGCCCAGGCTGGAGTGCAGTGACACAATCTCAGCTCACTGCAACCTCCAACTACCAGGTTCAAGCAATTCTCCTGCCTCAGCCTCCCAAGTAGCTGGGACTACAGGCACCTGCCACCATGCCCAGCTAATTTTTGTGTTTTTAGTGGAGATGGGGTTTCATCATGTTGGCCGGGCTGGTCTCGAACTCCTGACCTCAAATGGTCCACCCACCTCGGCCTCCCAAGGTGCTGGGATTAAAGGCATGAGCCACCGTGCTTGGCCAGGTGCAATTTTAAATAGGATCCTAAGGTGGGCATGAATGAGGTGGGCTTCATTTAGAAGATGTTATTTGAGCAAAGACTGGAATGAGGTAAGGGAGTAAGCAGTAAGTATATCTTGGGTAACAGCATTTTAGGCAGAGAAAACAGCAATTGCAAATATCCTGTTCCCTGTAGTAAGAAGGTATCCGACATTTAATCTGAAAGAAATGATGAAGCACTAAGGGGTTCAAACCAGAGGAACAAAATGATCTAACTTGTTTGAATAGACTCAAACTGACCACATGCTGAGAATTAATGATAGAAAAACAAGAGTAAAAGCAGAAAGACTAGTTGGGAGACTAATAAGCAATGACACTGGAGGCCGGCAGTAGAAGTGTCACCTGAGTAGAAGATTCTAGATATATACTGAAGGTGGAGCCAATAGGACTTCCTGATAGAATGAATGTAAAGCATAAAACAAATGTGGAAATCAACAACGACTCCATAGATTTTGTCCTGAGCAAATGAGAAAAATTATAGATGGAGCTGATTTGGGGTGGTGAAGATCAAGAGTCAACTTGGGAGGTGTCAAGTTTGCAGTATCTATCAGTCATCCATGTGAGTGAATGGACAGCTGTTAGATAAACCCACTGACCCAGCATACCCACTCCTAGAAATCTGTCCTACACATTTGCCTGCACATGTACAAATTCATATAATTCAAGATCCTATACTACTTTATCACTGTAATAGTAAATTACAGTAAGTATATTACTATTTACTTCTAGAAGTACTTCTTGAAGTACAGCCTGTTTATTTTACTCCTCTTCTCAAAAAACTACAGGGGTACCTCATTGCTTTCAGAATGTAGCCCAAATTCCTTTATCAAGCAATGCAGATTCTAATACCAACTTCCCTTTCAAAACTTCACCCAATACACTGTCCAAAATTAAGAGTTCATGTTCTCTATCCAAGCACCACATCGGCTCACCCCTGTGCCTTTGGCCACTTTGTTCCTCTGCCTGGAATTCCTGTCCTCCACACCTCCACGCAGGGACATGCTACCTGTTGTCCACATCCTGGATCAAGGCCACCTCCTCTACAAAGCTGCTTATGATCCTCCCATCTGGAAGGATAAATCCTCTCTCTAGCTTCTTATACTATGTCTGTTACCTCTGTTCCTATTTCACAATGTGTGTTATGTACCTGAAATGTCTTTCCTTATCTCTCCTTAATAACTATATCCATAAATTATTCAACTTCTTATACCCTTAAGCATCTAGTAGGTTTTATATTTAATAGACATTCAAGAAAATGTTATGAACAAATGCAGGAATTTTTTATTTTTATTTTTATTTTTTTGAGACAGAGTCTGACTGTATCTCCCAGACTGGAGTGCAGTGATGTGATCTCGGCTCACTGCAACCTCTGTCTCCCAGGTTGAAGCGGTTTTCTTGCCTCAGCCTCCCAAGTAGCTGGGATTATAGGCACATACCACCATGCTCGGCTAATTTTTGTATTTTTAGTAGAGACAGAGTTTGACCATGATGGCCACGCTGGTCTTGAACTCCCGACCTCAGGTGATCTGCCCACCTCAGCCTCCCAAAGTGCTAGGATTACAGGCGTGAGCCACTGCACCCAGCGAAATGCATGAATTTTATATAGAGAAAAAACTCCCCCTTCTAATATGATGCTCTAAAAATGAAACTCTACAAACACGCAAGGGCCTCAAGACTCCCCTGGGTTCCCTGATTGAAAAATGCTAAAGCTCTACCACTCCTCTCATAAATAACTTTACTTTCTCCACCCCCCCACTCTCTCCCCCGGTGAGATCATTGTACTTGCATCTCTGATTCTCAGATCTGGAAAAATGTATGTCCTGAACAAATGCTTGACATTTCAGGGGAGGGCAGTTTGTCCACCATGAAGGAGCTAGAACTGCAGAAAGGAGGTCATGTACATCAAGATTTCTTAGATGACACAACTTACCAAGAAAAGGACTTGACATGTTCCTGAATCATGATCCAGGTCTGGCCAAAGTCATCTGACTTCCACAGCTGCAAAGACAAGTGGTCATGATGCAAGAGGCATGTATAATACAACCTGAATGGCATCACCATCAAACACCCGCTGAAATCTCACCTTCCATGACACGCTGTCTGTGAAGGCGGGCACTGAGACTGCCAAAGCCAGCTCAGTTGCTCCAAAAGCAAACAAGGGCAAGAAAGGAAAGACAATTGTGTACCTATGTGTTCTCTCGATAGCAACTGGAAGGAAAAATGAGTAGGACTTGCCTTCCATTTATGGATTACCAAAAATTATATTTCACTCAAGACTAGCCTCTAGGTAATGGTAAAAATAAAAGGATGATTATACTCAGCAGTTTTCAATGAAGAAGCAGTGTCCTTTAAAACCTTTCATGGATAGCAGCATTATTCACAACAGCTAAAATGTGGAAGCAATCCAAGTGTCCCTGAGGGATGAGCAAATAAGCAAAATGTGGTCTATGCATACAATGGAATATTATTCAGCCTTAAAAAGAAAAAACATTGGCCGGGCGCGGTGGCTCACGCTTGTAATCCCAGCACTTTGGGAGGCCGAGGCGGGCGGATCACGAGGTCAGGAGATCGAGACCACGGTGAAACCCCGTCTCTACTAAAAATACAAAAAAATTAGCCGGGCGTGGTGGCGGGCGCCTGTAGTCCCAGCTACTCGGAGAGGCTGAGGCAGGAGAATGGCGTGAACCCGGGAGGCGGAGCTTGCAGTGAGCCGAGATTGCGCCACTGCACTCCAGCCTGGGCGACAGAGCGAGACTCCGTCTCAAAAAAAAAAAAAAAAGAAAAAAAATTGACACATGCTACAATATGGATTAATCTTAAGGACATTCTACTAAGTGAAATAAGTCTGTCACAAAGGGACAAATAGTATATAATTCTCCTTAGGAGGTACCTAGAGTAGGCAAAAGCATAGAGACAGAAAGTAGAATGGTGATTGCCAGGGGCTGGGGGCAGAGAGGTATTATTTAATGGGTGTAGAGTTTCAGTCTTGCAAGATGAAAAGTGTTCTAGAGATGGATGTACTCAATATCACTAAACTGCATGCTTAAAAGGGTCAAGACAGCAAATTGTACGTTATGAGTATTTTAACACAAAAAAAGGAAGAAAAAAACAGTAGTGGGCCCTGATAATTAAAGATGAATGCAGAGGACACCAGCTAAGTACAGAGCTCCACAGAGAACCAACTGAATACACGGCTGTGACAATGAGGAATTAACCTGCTGATCTTTGCCAAAGCCCCTCAACTTCCACAGATGGAATCTGAGGGTTCCTCTGGCCCTAGCAACCATGTATTAAGAAGCAGGAGACCCAAAATAACAATAATTCCCCCTCCACTGGTAAACTGACCCAGTCCATACTTAGGTTACTCCCTAAGGCAAGCAAAGGTAAACAGATCTGTGTTTTGGTTAAACAACCTGCAAAGAAATGTTCCAAGGTTTCTCTGAGCAAAAACATTCAAGGCTCACTGTAAATCCAATCATACAGGATCTACAAGTTTCACAGATTTTTGCCAAACCAATATCCTTGACTTGGCAAGCTTCAACCTTGAGATATAAATCTTACTCAGGCTCTTTCCTCATCTCTCAGATTTCCTTCAAACCTGGGTTGAAGGAGGAAAATACACACATTTATATGATACACATGCACGCACGCAAAGGAAGACTATTACTGTTAGTGGGAACTTCAAATAAATGGGAGGCAAAAGCAGTGTTTAGGGTGGAGGATGGGGAAAGCAGAACAGAAATTCAACAAGAGGTCCCAGAAGAGCTCAGATTCCAGCTTTCTCTACCCGGCTCTCTCTCGGATTAAATTCCACAGCCTCGATTTACCCCAAGGGCTAACAAAGGTGCAACTGCATAGAGAAGGGCATGATATTTAACTCACAGGGCCTGCCAAGTGCTGGGTGCTGATGGCTGGCTGGGCTGCCGACTGAGAGTGCCAGGAGGAGATATTTTTCGTGAGCCCTGGTAAGTGAAATGGTAGCTACAAAGGCTAGGCCTGAGAGAGAAGGAGGGGGAGGCAGGAGGCGAGGTCACTCAAAGGACACACAATCCACACAGGCAGAGGAGAAAACTAGAGGAGCCCCATGCAACTGGGTTCCGAAAGCTCTCTTACCTGCTTGTTGGGGTGGGACCTGTCGAAGCCCAAGAGAAGGTTGGAGGCCTTACTGTGTAGGAGGAGATCAGCTGCCCGAAATGGGATGGAAAAGCCTTGGAGAGTGTTGCAGAAGTCAAACGTGATCCAGAGGTACTGGGCATACGCGTCTGCAAAGATGTACTGCAAGGGAAAACACGTAAGTTCAGAGAGCAGGCCCTGTCCAGAGCTGCCCAACACTCCCCTAAACCATGTGCGAGTCCACGTGAGTACACACATGTGCAGGGGCCAACTGGCACCAACAAGGCACCATAGCCTTACAGGGCTTCCACAGTGGCTTTCTCCCCATCTCTCGGCAATAAAAAGACACTGGCACACTCCAAACAAGGCTCAGCGAAAGAGGAGGCCTGGAGATGGACCGGGATGGAGCTACAAGACGGGCTTGTTTAACCAGGTAATGAAGCTGGTCAAACCTTTCTGTTTTTTTCCTTTCAATGGAATTAGCAATTCCCACTCCCTAGTGGGTCACTCAGTCACAATCAGAGGGTAGTTACTGGCATGTGGGACAGAGACGCCCTATTTTTCAGATTGGCTCAACACAGTTGGGATGGCTGAGTCTCCCTGCATCCTCCAAGCAGCTATGGGACATGGCTTTCCAGGAAAAGCACTAAAATCCCTTCCATCTAAGAAGATAAGCTTCTCCTTCTTGCTGCTATGCCAGGTGACCGGCAGCTCTGGGGACCAGGCTGCCACTGTGGCTGGCAGGCTCACTCTGGGGCAGAGCAGGAAGTAGCTCTGGTGAGCACGGGCCTCATCTTACTTAGCTTCTGCGTGGATGAGTGAATCTGAACAAGTTAGGCTGGGTAGTGCCTGCAGCTGAAAGAGTTCCCTGGGGAGAAGGATCCAGGCAATTCAACCTAACACACGTGTGCTGCATTCCCACCACGGACCAGACGCTCAGGAGCTGCCACAAAAACCCAAGATGCCTTCCCTCAAGTAGCTCGAAATCTAACATGGGAGACAGACATGTCCAGGGCTAACCATCGGTCAAGAGAAAGTGAGGCTGAATGAGAAGCCACGACCAGAGTCCTATGAGTGCCTCTCCAGACTGGGAGATGGGAAATGATTCCATGGAAGACGTGGGCCTCGACGGGGAGGCAAGACTCCCATAGGGAAAGAATGTTCCACGTCTAGGGCAGTGTGGGTTTGGGCACAAAGCGGGAAAAGAGATACAGCACGGGTTTGATCAGAGTCTTGTTTATTTGAGACAAGGTCTCACTCTGTTGCCCAGGCTGGAATGCAGTGGCACCATCATGGCTCGGTGTAGCCTTGACCTCCCCGGGCTCAGGAGGTCATCCCACCTCAGCCTCCCAGGTAGTTGGGACTACAGGTGTGCGCCATCACACCCAGCTAAGTTTTTGTATTTTTTGTAGAAACAGAGTCTCACCGCCAGGTGCGGTGGCTCACGGCCGTAATCCCAGCACTTTGGGAGGCCAAGGCGGGGGGGGGATCACGAGGTCAGGAGATCGAGACCATCCTGGCTGACATGGTGAAAACCTATCTCTACTAAAAATACAAAAAATTAGCCGGGCGTGGTGGTTGGTGCCTGTAATCCCAGCTACTCGGGAGGCTGAGGCAGAAGAATGGCGTGAACCCGGGAGGCGGAGCTTGCAGTGAGCCGAGATTGCGCCACTGCACTCCAGCCTGGGTGACAGAGCGAGACTCCGTCTCAAAAAAAAAAAAAAAAAAAAGAAGCAGAGTCTCACCATGTTGCTCAGGCTGGTCTCAAACTCCTGAGCTCAAGCCATCAGCCTGCCTCGGCCTCCTAAAGTGCTGGGATTACAGGCATGAGCCACTGCACCCAGTGACAGTCTCGAGGGCCTGGGAGAAATAACCAGAAAACAAGGCTGGGAAGCACAGATGATGTAAGGCCTCGCTTGCACACCTGGCAAGACCCGGAGGCCGGTCCCTGCTCCTGGAAGAATGAGGAAGGCTCAGGAGATTATGAATCAGAAACCAGAGCAACAGGGACCTAGTTCTACCCACAGCCAGTCATTGACATCCTAGAAGTCAAGCAATCCTGCAGGATAAGCCGAAGGACACTTTCTCTAATGGACTCCACCTGACCCAGATCAATCTCCAGCTCTGAAACCTTTCAGCGCCACAGCCTCGATGTGGACCAGCACTTTGCACTTGTCTCATGCTGCCTTCAGACATGCTCACTCCTTTTCATTTCCACTCTCTCCCCAAATCCAGACCATAAACTTCCCAGGGACATATTTTGTGGATTCGCTCTCTCATGTTTTCTCCCTAGCATCTCAGGTAAATCTCTAAACTCTGTAGAAGCCTCATCAAATCGAACTGGAAAACAGAGTAAATGTTTTGAAAGCAAAAACTACAATAAAATGCAATGTTATAAAAAACAATTATGATCCTAAGAGGACCATCATAATTTTTGGCATAAAAGTATTCCCCAGAAATAACATAGTCCATCTTCCTGCTCCCAAACCACCTAGGTTATTGGGGAAGGAAGCATTCTCAGTTTGAAAAGATTTCCCCAGAAATCTGTTCCACGGCTTCCTGCCGTCTCACATTGGAGAATCCAAAAATCATGCACCCCGTCACAGAACGTATTACTGTCCATGGTAATAGCTAAACGTTTTCAAGAGCACTTACTATATGCCAGGCACTGAGCTAAAAGTTTGGCATGCCCTATCTCATTCAGGGTTCACAGTGACTCAGTGCTTTGGATATTACCGTTATACACTCTTCTAATAGTGAGGACACTGAGACTGAGAGTAGTTTACTGCCCAAGGTGACGCAGGACTAGGCAGCATTGACGTCAATATCTGACTGGTTCACATGTTCACATCTCACCTCTTAACAGCTCTTTTAACAAAAAGGCAACATTTCCTGAACTTCATTCATAGGTCTTACCTTGTACCATTTAACTCATTTGTGTGCCTTTTCTCCTAATCCACAGCACCCTCTCATTTCACCTCTCCATCCCCAGCCCCTGATCATCTCAGGCCTTGATTCTCCTCTGCTGGCTCCTTGGTCCTCCCCACTCCCTATGCTCATATAACCTCATTCTTCTTCCATCCTTTGCTGCTAACCTTGGCTTATCCTTTCTCAAAGCTTCAACTACCGCCCTTAAGAACAAGCATGGGACCGGGCGGGGTGGCTCACGCCTGTAATCCCACCACTTTGGGAGGCCAAGGTGGGTGGATCACTTCAGGTCAGGGGTTCCAGATAAGCCTGGCCAACATGGCAAAACCCCATCTCTACTAAAAATACAAAAAACTAGCTGGGCATGGTGGTGTGCACCTGTAATTCCAGCTACTCAGGAGGCTGAGGTGCAAGAATCACTTGAACCTGGGAGGCAGAGGTTACAATGAGCCGAGATGGCACCACTGCACTCCAGCCTGGGTGATGGAGTGAGATCCTGTCTCAAAAACAAAAGAACAAGCATGGCATGACTTTCAAATCCACAGTCTAACCCGACTTCTTACAGAGATTCCATTTTGGTTTACCTTCTCACCATCTCTACTTTTGATGGGCCAAGATATTTTACTATACACAAAACTTGAGTTCTTTAAAACTTTCCCAACAAAACCCAATTCTCCCTCCCCACGTCCCAAGTCCCCTCCCTGCTATGCCTTCTCCCAGCCCCACTACTCACAAGCAGAGATGGGTTTTTACTCCAGTCCCTCCCTTTGGCCCTCACTCTCTATCAGCCACCAAACCTGTTTTGTTTTCCTTTAAAATCTTTCTCAAAATGTATGCCTTCCTTTTTCCTCTCAGTGCTATTGGCATGGCTCACGTCTTTACTAGAGACTAAACAAACTGGAGGCAGGCAATGGGTTTTCTTCATCCTGTCTTCTAGGGCCTAAATGAAATACTTAGAGGGTGATACTAGGTTTGATTGAGCAACTGAGCAACTTCATGCCTACACTGCCACAATAGTTCCCTTTCCAGACCCTTCACTAATCTCTCCCTGCTAAAAGGGAAAGTCAGGAATATTGCCAGAAGACACATTTCCCTAAAGGACACTATTCATTTACACCCCTACTCAAATATTCTTTCCTAGCTCTCTTCAGCCCTCAAAGCAAAAGACAATCTCCATCTTCAGACAGGGGCCTGTTTGACATTGCACTGTAGCTCAATACAAACTCTCCACCACCGAGAAGTGAATCTCCTCGCTGTCCTGCACAGAAACCACATTTTGGCACTTTGCAGTCTCTGCTGACGCCCTTCTCCTGCTTGAGGGCTCCTGCCAGCTCCGCTTTACTTACTGGGGTCACATGCCCATCCTTGAAGCTCATATTAAATCCTAAGTACCCCATGAAGACTTGACTTCTATGATCCAACCTCATTTGATTCCCCTAACTCTATTATTTGTAGGTTACATTCACCACTTGAGCACATGGTACCCCATGCTGTGATATAAAGGGTCAGATATGTACATGTTAGGAAGACACAGTATTTCACCCTGGCTTTGAAGTCTCTGTGCTGCCTGGCTGTCAAGTTTACTGGAGGCCAAACCTACAGACTGACCAAGAGCTGACCTACAAGGTGCTTCCCAAACTATGCAATTTCAGGAGTGCCTTTGTGTACCCCAATCTCTCCAACCCTGTTTGCAGTAACTTAATATTCCAGAGGAGCTTCCTCCTTTGGTTTAAAGCTGTGTTTCCTCTGAAAATACAAATATCTCTGGAAAGAAAACAAACTAAGCCATAGAATGTATCCACAGTCTATTAGCATAAGTGACTTTCTCCAGTTTCAAGTGGAGAAACCAAGAGTACAATGAGAGGAGGAAGGGCAGAAAAGGCAATGAAGGAACATCCCCCTAGAAGGTGGGAATGAAATTTTACCTGGGACCAACCTCTGCCTGGAAAAAGGCAGGACTGGCTCTTACTTCTGCTGAGGCTGAGGCTGTGAGGCCTAACTGTACATTCAGTGGCCTTTTTTAAAAAGCCCCACATATGCAGTGGCGCTGGCCCGTAGTCACAGCTACTGGGGAGGCTGAGACATGAGGATCACCTGAGCCCAGGAATTTGAGGTTACAGCGAGCTATGATTGTGCCCAGGCTGTATGGCAGAGCAAGACCCTGTCTCTGTTTTTTAAAAATTAATAAGTAAGCAAATAACAGCGCCAAACATATTTCAATACTGTCTGACCAATCTCAGGGGCCCCACAATGTTGGTGGAACTGCCATGTGGCCAGCACTGCACAATGGTTCAGGACAGCACACAGGAGACCAAGAAGGAACTGGGACTGCTGGCTAATGCAAAAATAGACCCAAAACTCACATGGGCCCACAAGCACCATCTCCATCATAAGGCAAAGCCTTCGGACTGGAGCTGGATGCCACGCTAGCACCTTCTCTCCCCTTCCACAGGCACTCATGCTCCTGGACATCCACGCTGCCCTTTCCTGACATCTTAACTTTTCTGAGCAGCTGCTAACATTCATTTCAACCATTTCAAATGCTCCTTGGCAGCTCACATTTTCACCTGGGTGATTTGCCTAGGCGGAGCGCCCTGCTGTTGACAGCAAGGCACCCAGCCTTGTGTGATTTTTCTCAGGAAGTGGTAGGTCTGGTGGGGCAATTTGCCTTCCAGGGGACAAAGGCAAAAGTAACAGAAGCAATCAGCACTGTTAAGAGTCATCATTTCCTTCCTGAGAGTCTGGTGGGGTGGTAAGGAGCAGCCTTCTCTGGGGAATTAGAAACTATCTACAGAGAATGCTGCCCCCCAAACCCACTCAGCCTGTTCCAGGCCTGAAGTCCAACTGTCAAATTCTCCAAGAAGGCAGCCTTTTTTCTCCTGACTTCTCCATCCGCACCAACTCCAAAGAATATCCACCCATGAGAATCTAAGACACGCCACTCGCAGGTACACAGCACTTGGGCTGCAAACATGTCACCCCCATTCCACGGTGCAGCACCTAAACTCCTTTACTGCAATCACCCTCCAGTTTCCCCTTGCTCTTGCCCCAAACACCATGGCCCCTGCTCTGCTCCTTCTCCAGATCCAGTGCTTCCAAAGCCCCAGTCCTCTGCCTGCACTAACCCTCCTCCTCCAAGTCCAAAACATCATCTGTCCTGTCTTCTGACTCTTCAGACTTGTGGCCTTAGCAGTTGCTCACCACAACCCACAACAAGCAGGAAGGAAGTCGGAACCTACCTATAAGGCATCTGTGTACTACGGAAGAAGCTGGGGAAGAAGAGATGGAGCCTGCCTATAGACATCTGTGCACTAGGGGAGGAGCTGGGGAGGAGATGAAGCTGAAAAGACAGATTCCAGAGGGACAACAAGGCATTTTCGAGGCCACAACCTCTGCAAGAGTGAGCTCTGAGACAATGTGTAAATATAGTAATCATCATCACCATCAGGTAAGTACAACTTAATAAACTGAGAAATCCAGGTGTTATTAGCTTGCTGCAAAAGAAATTGTGGTTTTTATTATTACTTATGATAATATTTTATTAGTTTTTTTCAAATTTAATTATTTAAATAGACATACTATTATACGTATTTATAGTGTAGAACATAATGTTTAAAAACATACATACATTGTTTAACGGTTAAATCTGGCTAATTAACAAATGCTTTCCCTCTCATCGTTATTTTTGTGTGAGAACACAAAATCCACTCTGCATTTCCAAGCGTACAATGCATCAGCAGGTGTAATTTGATTCTTGAGAGGCGGGGCGCATATGGATCCACCACAGAAGAGGCAGCTATGAGTTGGACCCTGGGCAGGGCTCCTCACCTCAAGGAGGAGCCAAAGGCAAGGCAAGCAGCGGGGCCCACCCCCCTCTGGGAGTCCCGGGGGCCAGGACTCCAGGCCACACTGTGCGGTGGGGCAGAGGGGCACAAAGGCTGGCTGACCGGTCTATGGGGCCAATTCCCTCCAACACCTTCTCCTTGCTTTTCATCTCAGAGGGAAAAATTACTCTGTCACCCTGGAGTTAGGTAAGAAAGGGAAGTTTGCTCCTAACTGCCCCTGCACTCTGAGATCATCAGGCAGAGCTGGTATTTTAACAAGTATGTACCAGTAATGACCATTCCAGTTGTTAAAAAACAACTGCTCTGTACCACCTGGTCAACAGCTGCTGCCCTGAAACCCTTAAGTGGCCCTTCCTAAGCCTATCCCACAGCACTTCCCATGGCCTGATCCCCTTCCCCAGGATCTCCCTGAAATTCAGCAACTCAAAAGTTAATGCATGGCCCAGCAGGGGACGTCCAGGACCCAGCCTCCTCCAGACAGGACTTGTTCTGATTGGTCAGTGCCCAAGCCACACCAGTCGCTAAATATTTTGAATGCAGCCCCTGCTAACAGACCTCAAGCAACCTGGGAAGCCAGCACTAGGGACTGGAAGGAGGACCCTGTAGATCTTGCTTGCTTGTTCCTTTCTGGAGCAGAAAGCTTTTGCTACTAAAACATTTCTCTTAGCTTTTCTACTAAGGGTCTTTCTGTAGAAGATCTGGCCTGGAAACCAACAAGGTAACACAAGAGTGGGGAAGAAAGCAATGAAATACAGCTCTCCGAGCTAAGAGCTACCCAACCAGCAGGAAAGCCTTGCCGGCTGCCCGGTTCCTGCCCTCCCGCCTCCACCTCCCTGGGGGCCCAGGGTCAATGCTTCCTCAAATCAAATTGCCTAACTGAAGAAACAAAGCCCCCAGGGCCAGCCAGCTGGGAAAACAAAGCAGGAGGCATAGCAATATCTGCTGCCTTGGTTTTCTTTTCCATATTGGTACAGGTTCAGAGGCTGGGGGACAGAGGGGTGCACCAACACACGCACGCAGGTACCCACGTGCACACAAGCATGCACACACACGCAGGTACCCACACATGCACACGGGTACCAACGCATGCACACTGGTATCCCCCCCAACACAAGCACACACACAGGTACCCATACGTGCATAAGCACACACACGCAGGTACCCACACTCACACAAGTACCTACACGCACACAAGAACACACACAAAGGTACTCACACACACACAAGCATGCACATCCACACAAGTACCCACACGCACACAAGCACACACACACAGTTACCCACATGCACACAAGCACACACACACAGTTACCCACATGCACACAAGCACACACACACAGGTACCCACATGCACACAAGCACACACACACAGGTACCCACACGCACACAGGTACTCACACGCACACAAGCACGTACATGCACCCACACGCACCCACACGCATACAAGCACGCATAAGCACGCGAGCAGACACACTGATAGTGTCGTAGAAAACATGAATTAGACTTCAAGGTTATTCTCAGTGTACCTGGGAAACATTTTTGCCATCTGCGAGTCGGGCAAGGTATTATAATAGTTGGCTGATTTTCTGTGGTTTAACCTGTCATTGTTTGTCTAGAAATCCTGCCTGACCAGTACTTGGCCTGCCTGATTGTGCAGAGACCCAGCCTGAGAACAGCAGTCTGTCACAAACGCCCAGGTTAGCACGAAAACTCACTAGCCATCAGTCATGCTACAAAGATTACAGAGAGCGCCATCTCCTAGCACCCCCTTAAGTGCGGCAATCTTTCCAAAACCCAGTCCCATGAAGTCCGGACGGGAGGGATGGCCGCTTGCTTACGCGCTTGTTGTCCGCAGGGCTGTGGTAGAACTGGGCAATCACAGCTTCACTCTTATTTCCTGCGCCGAAGTTTAACTTCTCTGAAATTTTCTTGAATGATCTTCCATAGTCATAAGACACGTACACCTGGAATATGGAGAAAAGGAGAAGAAAAACAAAGAGTTGGTGAGAAACTGGCAGAAAGATCTCTTTTTTTTTTTTTTTTTTTGAGACAGAGTTTCACTCTTTTTGCCCAGGCTGGAATGCAATGGCGTGATCTCGGCTCACTGCAACCTCTGCCTCCCAGGTTCAAGCAATTCTCTTGCCTCAGCCTCCCAAGTAGCTGGGATTACAGGCACCTGCCACCACGCCCAGCTAATTTTTTTTTTTTTTTTTGTATTTTTATTAGAGACGGGGTTTCACCATGTTGGCCAGGATGGTCTCAATCTCTTGACCTCCTGATCCGCCTGCCTTGGCCTCCCAAAGTGCTGGGATTACAGGCGTGAGCCACCGCGCCCAGCCAGAAAGATCTCTTTCAAACATCCCATCCTGGATCCCGAACGTGGCTCTCATTAGGTGCCTGATAGGAAATGACAGACGTTACCAGATAACCCACAAAAGTGAGGCAGGGCACCTCTATGTCTGTCCCCAAGCATGTGGGGGCAGAAAGCATGGGGCCCCTGCAATCCCCACTGCCTGGAATACACAAGTCTCTTTTCTGAGGCCAAGGCAAGTCCCTGGAGCAGGAGACGAATGAGAGAAACAGTAACAACCTCCTCACCAGAGCTGTGTTTAACAAATTACATCCAGAGGAGGGAGAATGTGGCTAGCTGAGGGGAATGGAGTGGAGGATTTGCTTTGCCATCTGTTGAACGGTGCCCAAAACGTATCTAATTCTTCATTCTTCTGCTGGGAAGTTCTGTCTGTACAGCATTCCATACAAAAGAGAAGAAAACCCTCATGGGTCTCCACCATGTAGCCCAAGAGATGGAAATGAAAGAGTGCTGAGTGACATGAAAATAGTGGGAGCAGAATCCCTTCGCCAGCACTAGGGTTTTATGACTCTGTAGGATGGGAGATGGTAACAGCAGCAGAATCCACGAGTGTGCCAACCGTATTTGCTTCTCTACTGTACCCCAGTTTCTGCTATGCAGTAATCACAGTGACAAAACATAAGAATGTTTGCCATTCCCTGAGTGCTCACTATGTGAAGATAAAGTACCAACCTCTTCAAATGAATGAGCTCAGGTAACTCACAGCAGCTCTGCATGGCAAGTGCAATTATTAAAATTGTTTTACAGATAAGACATCAGGGGCTCATGAGGTTAGTCCCCTGCCAAAATAACACACAAAGTAAGTAGCAGAGTGGAATTCTGACCTAAGCTGCCTGCCTCCAAAGCCAGAGATCTCAAGGCCATTATCATCGCAGGTAACAAATAGGAGAATGAAGGTCTCAGATGTTTCGTACCTACCTGTGAGATGTGAAATAATTAATATAATCACTGGGTTAAAAACAAGCCTGATAGGTGAATATATTAATAATAACTTAGTTATTTTTCAAATGATTCATGGAAAAGGGGATTAGGATGAGCATTAAAGAAAAATGAGGCCAGGAGCAGTGGCTCACGCCTGTAACCCCAGCACTTTAAGAGACTGAGGTGGGAGGATGGCTTAAGGCCAGGAGTTTGAGACCAGCCTGGGCAACAGAGTGAGACCCTATATCTACAAAAAATATAAAAATTAGCCTGGCTTGGTGGTTTGAGCCTGTAGTCCCAGTTAGTTGGGAAGCTGAGGTGGGAAGATCACTTAAGCCTAGGAGTTTCAGGCTGCAGTGAGCCATGATCACAACATTGCACTCCAGCCTAGGTGACAGAGTGAGGAAGGAAGGAAGGAAGGGAGGAAGGGGGGAGGGAGGGAGGAAGGGGGGAGGGAGGAGAAGGGAGGGAGAGAGGGAGGGAGGGAGGGAGGGAAGGAAGGGCAGGTGAATTCAAAGTAGAGCAGGGTGTATTCCCATCCTTGCTTGTCTTGAGTCATCAGCAAACAGGTTTTGAGGGTTCCGCGTGAGCCAGGTATTGTCTAGACACCAGACAGACAAAGACTAATAAAAGACAGTCTTTAGACACGATCGGCATGTAAACATGTAAATGTCTGCAAACAATGCCCTATGTAAACACAAAGTACGTAGAAAGGGAACAGAGAGCACATGCAGGTCTTTAATACTAACTAGATGTTAAGGTCAGAAGAGGTCAAGACAGAGCCTCTGCCTTTATCTGGGTCACAGTCAAAGAAGCTGTTAGAACACACAGTATGTGTTCCCAACTACCAGATACACAGTAAGGGGCTGCCACAAAAGCAGCTTCAGAAATTGTGCAGGCTGAGAGTTCACCGATAATCTGAGTGGGTAAAATGATGAAGTAGCACTTTCTCACTTCCATTCTGCTGGCCAAGAATGGACACTAGTGTCCTGGTTAGGTTCAAACATCACATGGAGCAAAATAATGGCTTCTCAGGAAGGAAACTAAGGCCCCTTCCAGCTCTGACATCCCATAATTTGATAACCCCCTATGTATTTCTTCAGGGGCACAAAGGTGATAGTTTACATTAAGGTAGCATTTTTCAGTATGCAATACTCCTTTACAAACATTCTGTCTCTTCATCTGAAAAACCGGAGTTAGTCTCACCTTTGTCTCTTTCAGTGTACCTGGGGCATAGCAGGTACTCAACAAAGATTTCTAGGATGAACAAATATCATTGTAAACCAAAGAGCAAGTAAACAAATGTGATAAATAAATGAATAGAAAAGAATGAATTGAATGAATCAGTGAGTCACTAAGAGATTTCCATTGAAGAGATAAACAAAAACTAAGATTCCTTGAAGTAAATGGCTAGCTTCGGGTCATACCGCTAGTAAGAGACAAAACTATGACAGTTTCTTCCAATTCCACGTCCAGTTGTCTTTCCACTCCAACAAGTTACCTCTAGGAGAATGTTCTCTTCTCCATCTTAATGTTTCTCTGCTAAGTAGGAAGGTCTTATACCAAGTCTACAGGCCAAGTACTGGAAGGAGTGCTGGCCGGCAGAGAAAAGACCCACATTCACCAAGTAGGGAGCCTTCCTGAGATTCTCAGCCATGCCGCTGCCGTCGTGCACGTGAAGGTAAAACCACCTTCGCTATCAAAGAGCTCTTCCCTAATTCTCACCTACAAACAAAATCCATCTCTTTGGGTCTTCTACTTAACAGAAGTGAAAAGCGAGTATGTAAGAGTCCATCCTATGCCTGAAGGCCATCATGAACTGCTCATCAACTTTCCTTCCCTTGGCCAGGTTGAAAAATTCCAACATGACGTTTTTATCCTACCTTCATAATTCTTATTTCTTTCTCTTTTTTTGACGAGACAGGGTCTTGCTCTATCACTCAGGCTGGAGCGCAGTGGCACAATCACAGCTCACTGCAGCCTTGACCTCCCGGGATCAAGCAATCCTCCCACCTCAGCCTCCTGAGTAGCTGAGATTACAGGCAGGTGCCACCACGCCCAGCTAATTTTTTGTATTTTTTTTAGAGATGGGGTTTCCTAGGCTGGTCTCCAACTCCTGAGCTCAAGCAATCTGCCCACCTCAGCTTTCCAAAGTGCTAGGATTACAAGCATGAGCCTCCGTGCTCAGTCCTTAATTCTTATTTCTATTTAATTAGCATAGACTATAAGCTCCATAGAACAAGGACAATGCTTAAAGCTGGTGCACAGTTATCTACCTTCCCCCACATTGAACAGCCCAGAAAAGGCCTCTCTGCCCATGTGCGGTTAGCTCAAGCGGATTGGGGGCTCCACCCCGACTTGCGCTTTCCTTTCTAGCTGTCTTTTCTTCATGGCAGCACCATGCTGCTGACTCACAATCCAATAAGGTCTCCAGGTGAATTTGACAGAACACCCTGGACTCACTCATCTTGTACTTCTAGTTGGTTTTTCATCCAGACAGGATTTCTGCACTAAATAGTCCCCTCTGACCTCAATATGATGCTACTCCCTAAAGAGCAGGGGAGGAGTTACTAAACTGCCCACAGTTTCTGGTTAGATCCTTTTTTACCTACAAAGATGGTCCTTCAAAGTGAGTGATTTTAAATTCTTTCCCTTGTACTTCAAAACTACATAATAATAAAGAGGAGGGAGAGAAAGGGGAGAAACAGATGACGGCTAAAATGTACAGAAAACATCCCCACATCTGGCACTGTTCTAAGTACTTTACAACAATGTTCTCAAACTGTAATATGCCCACAGACTGCCCCCGCTCCGCCCCCCACCTGCCCCCTGGCCCCGGCAAGACACTGGTCAAGTGCAGGTTCTGATTCAAGAAGTCCGGGCGGGACCTGAGATTCTTTACTAACCAGCTCCCAGAAAATCCCCAAGGGCTGATCCACAGACCACAACCACACTTTGGGTAGCAAGGTTTAACAAGCACTATCTCAGTGACAGAGGAGGACAAGAGAAGGAACATCACCTGGCCCAAGGTCAGATTGCTAATAAATGGCACAGCTGGGATTCCAGCCCAGGTGTTCTGATTTCAGAGCCTGTGCTCAGCCAGACATCAGCCTCCCGCTGTTAGCAAGAACTGACACTGCTCCCCAGTCAATGCCGAGGGGCACAATCATGATGTCACACTACTCTAGGGACAAGGGCAGCAAGTCCTATCCTGCACAGTATCTTCCCTGGTTGATTCTTTTCTTTCTTTCTTTTTTTTTGTTTTTTGAGACAGGGTCTCACTCTGTCACCCAGGCTGGAGTGCAGTGGCACGATCACACCTCACTGCAACCTCCGCCTCCCAGATTCAAGTGATTCTCCTGCCTCAGCCTCCTGAGTTAGCTGGGATTACAGGCTTGTGCCACCACACCTGGCTAATTTTTGTATTTTTAGTAGAGGCAGGGTTTCACCATGTTGGCCGGGCTGGTCTTGAACTCCTGGCCTCAAATGATCCACCCGCCTCGGCCTTCCAAAGTGCTAGGATTACAGGCGTGAGCCACACCTCACCCAGCCCCTGGTTGATTCTGATCTTCTGGCGGACTATACCTCTGGACAGCTCTTCAGCCAATTACGTTGCACCTGAGCACTTTGTAAACCTAGTACTTTGTAAAATACATCATAAGAGAGCAGAAACAAAGAGTTAGGAAAAGTTAAGATAAACTTCTATTAATTCTTTCGTCGATTTATCACAGGACAGATGGGTCCTGCAGGAGCCGTTCTATTCATGGAATCACACTGGCTTCAACTTCATCAGTGGATAATGATTCATTTTTTTCCCCCGTTTAAGTGCAAGCCTTTCTGGATTCCAGCTTCCAGAGCCATCCCTTTTTAGATACTGAATATGCATGACCTTGGCCGCTCACCAACACCCACACAGTTCCTGATTTGTTTAGGTTCTTTCCCTTCTGGACTGCTGACGGGACCTTACAAACCATGCTCAGTCTTCTTTAAAGAGAATTTGGATTCTTATTACCCCAACTCCTGCCTCTGAGTCATCATTTCTTTTTCACATTAACTTTTTACATCAGGCTTCATGGTTGCACCTGCCAATCCTTTAACACAGTTTGTATACAGAGGAAGGCCATTTCTGCCATCCCTACTTATTAACTCTGGCCATTGCGTTTCCTTCCCATTTAATCTATCTCTCATTTCTTTTTTTTTTTTTTTTTTTTTTTGAGACAGAGTTTTCGCTCTTGTTGCTCAGGCTGGAGTGCAATGGTGCGATCTCAGCTCACCGCAACCTCCACCTCCCAGGTTCAGGCGATTCTCCTGCCTCAGCCTCCCGAGTAGCTGGAATTACAGGCATGCGTCACCACGCTCAGCTAATTTTGCATTTTTAGTAGAAATGGGGTTTCTCCATGTTGGTCAGGCTGGTCTCGAACTCCTGACCTCAGGTGATCTGCCCACCTCGGCTCTATCTCCCATTTCATTCCACAATAGTGCGTCCCGCTTCAAATGTTCAATGGGCTCTTAGTCAGACACACCCAAATATACAGAGAGAGCAAGAGTTGGGTTTCAATAGACTGGCAATACTTAGGGTGACAAACCATCCTGGTTCACTCAGAACTAAGGGAGGATCCCAGGATGTGGGGCTTTCAGTGCTAAAACCCAGACAAGTTGGTCACCCTACTAATACCACCTCTTCGCACACTGAGTACATGATTGGGCCTTGATTCTCATCAGCCCCGACTTTCCCACTGACATGCTGAGTGACCTCATGCAAGTCTCTTTACACCTCTTGGCTCCTGTTTGTCCAGCAAAACTATAATACAATGCTTAAGGTCTTTACCTACCTCACAAAAAATGTTGTCTGGATTAAGAGTTTTTTTTTAAATGCATAAAAATTCCAAGAAGGATTTCTCAACACAGTATAGCACAGTATATATATCTCCTAAGCCCAGGAGGGACACGCCCATGGGCAGTGACTATGCACAGGTGCCTATGAAGAGTCTCACAGGGCCAAAGGCATTCTTTTCTATTTTTTGTTTTATTTTTTCTAGAGAGAGGGTCTCACTGTCACTCAGGCTGAAGAACAGTAGCACGATGATAGGTCACCGCAGCCTCGAACTCCTTGGCTCAAGGGATCCTCCTGCCTTAGCCTGCTGAGTAGTTGGGGCTACAGGAGCAGGTCACCACACCCGGCCACCAAAGGCATTCAGACACAGCTGTCTGTGGTGGCCACAGCTGTAACTTGCAAAACCTAATCATATTTATAAATGGGCCAAAGTCATTGCCCCAAACAAGTCTAGCCCGGCCCCAGAGCACTACACCCAGACTGGCCATCAGTAGCGGTGGTCTCCCACACACCATGGCTCAGCACCCACCCCGGCCGGGCAAAGCCATGCATCCTGACAGCCAGCCCTTCTGTCTTCCCTATCCGTGGCTGCCCTAATTCAATTCCCTGGAAACAGTCCCTGAGACAACTTCCCATCACCTGCTTCTCAACACACCCAACCCAGACAGTGGATATACAGAGAGGGACCTCACAGAGACCAAATCCGCATTCAAGAATTATAAATGTATCCTTAAGGCTGATGTGAAAGTGCTGGCAAATTCATCACAAGGTTCCCCCGGCCAGAATGCAGGGTGACCGAAGCTGTAAAGCACGGTGTTCCGTCCACAGCCTCGTGCTGCCACAGCGTCAGACCCCAGGTTGCGGCAGGGGCTGCTCCTCTCTCCCACAAGGAGGAGTCCGGAGCACAGGCCGCAGACCTGGGACCAGCCGTTGGGCCAGCTTTGGCCCTTACGTGTGTTTTACTTGGCTCACGCGGTGTCTGTAAAAACTATACACTGGCTGCCAACTTGTAAGACTCAGCAGTTTTCACATGAAACTCCAGACCTCTGGGTTCCTCTGGAGAACCAGAAGATCTGGCAACACTGGGCCCTGCATCCTGCACGGCAACCAGAGCCTGGAGCTGACGAGCAATGCTCCTCGGAAGCATGCTTCTCCAGGTCCCCAAAGGCCCTTCCCCTTCCCCACGTCTCTCCAACACAGGAACCAAGTATCCATTAGTACGTTCAAATTAAGATACGGGAGAATGTTTCTTGAATGTGCATCTCCATCAAAAGTGGAAATGACATATATTGTCCAAGAAGGCCACAGACTTCAAGAAAAATGGGAGAAACCATATTTCTTTGAGGAGGCAGAGTGTTGTAATGGCCAGGCATGGTGGTTCACGCCTGCAGTCTCAACACTTTGGGAGGCCAAGGCAGGCAGATCGTTTGAGTCCAGGGGTTCGAGACCAGCCTAGGCAATGTGGCAAAACCCCATCTCTACCAAAAAATATATATAAGCACAAAAATTAGCCAGCCATGCTGGTGTGCACCTGCAGTTCTGCTACTCGGGAGGCTGAGTGGGTGGGAGGATGGCTTCAGCCCAGGAGGCAGAGGTTGCAGTGAGCCAAGATCACACCACTGTACCCCAACCTGGGCAACAGAGCCAGACCCCAACTCAAAAAAAAAAAACAAGAGTATTATAAACTTGAAGGTGGCTTCACTCCTGTCCTTTACCTGCCTGGCCTCCCACAGGCCTTTGAGTTTGTAACCCTTGGCATCTTGAGTCTTCAAAGTACCTAACCTACTGAACATCATAAATACTCAGCTATAGAAATTAAGAATATTAGAGAATCAGTTTCAACAGCTCATCCCACTATAATGGGTTAGAAGAAACCAGCATATGGGAAAGGCCAATTTGATTCCATCTGGCTCAGCTGCAGGCAGGCAGCTCTGCCCAGGAAGGCACTCTGGTATTTTCTTGGGCAGATGCAACAATCCAGTCCATACGCTATTACTTCCCAAAGGTAATCACACATTGCATGGATCTGTTTGCAACACTGCCTGTACCTCCCTGTGTTCAGCAAACAAGGGATACATCATTTTCTAGATTATCTTCCCTGTCATACAATTCATCCCTTCCATGTTCCAATTACCCACTACTTTTTCCGGTATGATAATCCCAGTGGATCAGAAAAGGGCATGTTGATGGCACCAAGGTGTGCCCAGAGCCAACACAATACTTACATCACTGCTCTTGGGCCTCGCCAATGCCAGGCTATCTCGGGCCAAGGCCACGATCACGTTGCTTTTCTCTCCAGCCCAGTGCACCACCATCTGATTGTGGGAATCATTCAGACTAACCTGAAAGAGATCAATATAGGAATTAGGACCCACGATAAGTGATAGCCACACACATTCTAAATCAAGACTCTTTCCTCCTTTGTCAAGCAGAAACGATTAAGATTCTGCCATCTAAAGCATTTGGGCCAAGGTGGCCTCTTCCCCTCCCACCTCATGCATATTCTGTCACACTCAACTTCCCCACAAAGAAATATGAGTCCCCTGCTATTTTGGATGTAAACAGATTGTAGAAAAGCTTCTTGGGCTCTCATTGGCATAACCGATTCCTTTGATTATTTTCATCCTTTATGATACCAATCTCTGGTTAGTCTGATCCTTACTCTATGTATGACATGCGCTGGTAAGATTTTAAACTAAAGCATGGAAACGTTGCCCATGTTCAAAAAAAATTCATAGGCCAGAAAGATCACATGCTTTTCAAACTTCTGTTCAAACTATGTTTTCTCTGGCTTGGTGGTACTGTCATTCACTTTCAGCTGGTACTGAGAAAGGAGAGAAGTATCATTGTGAAGCTTTTCAAAATTATTTTTGAAGGGTCTCAAATAAGGAAATATTTTAGTTCTCAGACTTTTAGATTTGGTAAACCGATAAAATAAAAATGAAGAAGGCCAACAGAGGACTGGTTGGCAACTTCTATTCCGCCAAGTAAGGACATCACAAAAACAGGACTAGCTACTCTCTCAATCTCTTTCCTCTGCTTCCCGAGGACACCGCAGACTCTGGTCCAGGCTCTGGGGCAGCAGGTGGAATGTGAGAGAAGTCATCAGGGCCACTATCAGCCTGGCCCCCATACAGTCCTGTTCTCTTTCCCCTCCTGCAGGCTGCATTCAGAGGACTCCAAAGCCCCAGAGGAGGGCAGAGCCGAAGACGGAAGGAGCCTGCATCCCCAAGGAAAAGACCTCCGCTAACCAGTAGCACTCATCCTGAACTTCTCATAACCCGGAGCCTCAACTCAGCCACACCGCTGAGCCTTTGGGATTTGTCTGTTACGCAGCTCACCTTACAGGGCAATATGACCACTATCCAGAGTCACCGTCATTTTTTCAAAGACGTGTTAACACTGAAAACTGAGGAAGGATATCTCAGAATAAAGAACCGTTGTTTCACTGTATGGAAAACTACATTCCTTTTATTTTCTTATTTCACCGTTGGCTGACAGACACCTGTCTGAGGACTGGCATTTGAACACCTGAACCATACATTCCACACGCTCTGTGGAAAGCCAAGTCATGACAGGAATAACAAAAATTCTGAGAGCTGGTCAGGCTCGGTGGCTCACGACTGTAATCCCAGCACTTTGGGAGGCCAAGGCGGGCAGATCACCTGAGGTCAGGAGTTCAAGACCCGCCTGGCCAATACGGTGAAACCCCATCTCTACTAAAAATACAAAAATTAGCCAGGCATGGTGGCATGCACTGTAGTACCAGCTACTCGGGAGGCTGAGGCAGAAGAATCGCTTGAGCCCAGGAGGCAGAGACTGCAGCGAGCCGAGATCCAGCTACCATACTCCAATCTGGGCGACAGAGCAAGACTCAGTCTCAAAAAAAAATTCTGAGAGATGGTCCGACACTCAGAAGCAGGACAACACCCTGAAACCAGGAGCACAGGCTGCCTCTCTTGCTGAGCGACGTCTGAGAGAAGCCTATTCCACCAGCCTCCTCAACCTCAGCTGTCTCAGGCACACGTGGAAGGAAATCAAGCTTCTGGGACTCCAGCCCGCGCAGTCCACCCCACCCACGAGTAAGCCTTAGACTGATGACAGTTCAAGCCTGGGCCAACCTGCCCTCCAAGCTGTCTTCTCATCAAGGCTCTGCAGCAGAAAACCCACAGCTCCTTTCTCCTTCTCTCGCTTCCTCCCCCCAGCACACTCGAACTTTCCCCACCCACTCCTTGAGGTGCTCTCAGATGTCATCAGGGAAAAGAGAAACACCTGTGCCACATATTTGGCTGGCAGAAGGACAAAGCAGCTAATCCTTAACGACGTTACTTGGGGTTTTAAATACCTGCATTTAATTTGATCCAGGATCAAACTCTTTTTGAAAAACATTTGAAAGGCGACCTTACTTTAAAGAGAAGGACCTAGGAAAATATGTCCTTCCAAAATGTCTCTTCTCATTCCCGGATAGATAAGTCCAGGCAAGCACTAACAGAGAAGTGCAAATAAGAAATAGAAGTAAATAAATTATTTAATCCAGAACGCTACAAAGAGAAAGCAGCTAAAGGAATCTCCTCCGGTCGCTGAAGCCTTCCCTTTTCCTACTTTCTCTTTGCAGGCCAATCCTCTGGATCCATCTGGAGATCAGAAACTCACAACACAGGTGCCCTGGGAATCCCAGCTAAAAGTTTCCTCCCCTCCCAAAACATCGCACTCTTGAACCAGAGTGGGGATAGAAAACTATGCAAGTGTCAATAAAATAAAGGACTAGGAACCTAGAAAAAAAAAAAATCACCCACGTTCCCCTGGGATCTGGGATAAAAAGTCCTCAAATATTCAACTTGGGCATCCTCAAAGATGACATCAAAATGCTCCCTCTGGCAGGTAACACTCAGATAATGCTTTGAGTAGGTTGCAAAGCTTTCAGTGATCAGAGTGGGCAAAAGGTCTGAAGACAACTTGCTGAAATCGATCTACTCAGAGGACAGGAGACCTCCTCACCAATCCCAAGGCAGGTGAAAGGTGAGAAGAGCACCAATGGCAAGCCTCAAAACATCCAAGGGCTTTTCTACAAAGAAAACCTCCCATCCTGGCTAGCATGGCGAAACCTGGTCTCTACTAAAAACACAAAAAATTAGCTGGGCGTGGTGGCAGGTGCCTGTAGTCCCAGCTACTCGGGAGGCTGAGGCAGGAGAATGGCGTGAACCCGGGACGCAGAGCTTGCAGTGAGCCAAGATGGTGCCACTGCACTCCAGCCTGGGCAACAGAGCGAGACTCCACCTCAAAAAAAAAAAAAAAAGAAAACCTCTAGAAGGCAAGCCTGGTAAAACAGCTGTTTGTTTGTTACTTTGTTTCTTTTTCTTTTTCTTTTTTTTTTTTTTTAAAGAACAGCTTTTTTTATTAGATGTCCCTTTTACTCATAAGAGCAGACCGAAAAGGGGCAGCCCAGTAGGGGGATAAAATCCCTGGCAAGAAATGACTTGTACGAGGGCCACCAGGCACTCGCAGGAACAGCTCAGCTCCTTTGCTTGGCGAGATGTCAGGCACATCCTGGTCATGAGAATAACTCCCTGGTGAGTCACAGCTGATCCCCAAGGCAGCCCAGGTGCCCATCCCCCCACAGCAGACCTAGTTGCAGGAATCAGGAATGGATGCGCGCAGGACAGGGGAGCCAGCAGGCAGGCTGGCAGAAAGTAAATTTTATTATCAAGACATGCATTCTGCCCTCTGGCCTCACCTTCCTCCTCTGTCTCCACCTTGCCCCATCCGCACCCCCAAGGGAAAGAAAAGAAGTCAACAAAGCAGGCTTTTCCCGCTAGCTCTCCATGGCATGTCGCCAAGACACCAGCAGCCCAGGGCAGCCCCCAGCAATCAAGAACAACCCACACGTCCCTAGATCCCTTTACTTAATCAGTGGCTTCCAGTTTGTTTGGTTCCATTTCCATCCATCCCCAAGGATCTCCCCCGATCTCCCCCGATCTCCCCTTTCCTCCTCCTCAAGCTTTTTTCCATCGCCAATCCCCCACGCAGGTCCCACACCCAGAAGACACTGGCCTGGGAGTGGGTGGGAGGGTGGTTTTCCCAGGAACATAACCTTGACGTGCAATCAGCTATAACCACAACCCCGGGGTGTGAACAACCTTCCCTCTCCCCTCTCTAGCTCACAGGGCATAGCTGGAGCTTGATAAATGAGACACAATTAATTGGAGCTGTTAAGGCAGCAGGGAGGGGCTGAGTGCCTCCCCTCAGAAGGCAAACAGAGAAAAATTACATGCCACAGAAACCTCTGAACACAGAAACTTCATCATAAACAACAAACAGCATCTGGCTCATTGGCAGGTCGTTAAGAGTCAAGATAACTCCCCCCACCCCACCCCTCAAGATCACCTGGCCTAGGGGGGTCCCATGCCCCACTGAAGGTCAGAATCACCTGAGAGGCCCCACTCCATGCCTACCGGCTCTGTCGCCCTCTGCCTGGAGCCCAGGAATCAGTCTTTTTTAAAAGACACACCCAGCCAGGCATGGTGGCTCAGGTCTGTAATCCCAGCACTTTGGGAGGCCGAGGCAGGTGAATCACGAGGTTAGGAGATGGGGACCAATCTGGCTAACACAGTGAAAAACCGTCTCTACTAAAAATACAAAAAATTAGCCGAGCATGGTGGCACATGCCTGTAGTCCCGGCTACTCGGGAAGCTGAGGCAGGTGAATTGCTTGAATCTGGGAGGCAGAGGTTGCAGTGAACCAAGATCATGCCACTGCACTCCAGCCTGGGCGACAGAGCGAGACTCCGTCTCAAAAAAAAAAAAAGACACACCCCAACCCCAGGTATTTCTAATGCAGCTTCTTTGGGAAACAACGAATCTGGTTGATTCCCCTGCCTCCTGGCAGGAGCTGGAACTAAATGACAGTAGCTAGAAAGATGTACCATTTTTGGTGGGGGGTTTGTCTTTGGGGATTTGGGATGGTCATTAAGACTCTAGGATATACTGATGATACATGCTACAACGTGGCTGAACCTCACAAACAATATGCTAAGTGAAAGAAGCCAGATACAAAAGGTCACATATTGCACGACACCATTTGTATGAAATGTCCCGAATAGGTAAATCCATAGCGACAGAAAGCTGATTAGTGGTTACCAGGGGCTGGTAGATTGGAGAGGAGGGAATCACTGCTTAATGGGTAAGGGGTTTTATTTCAGAGTGATGGAAATGTTTTGGAAATCGTGGTAGCACAACATCGTGGCGATATTAAATCCACTGAACTGTTCACTTTAAAATGGCTAATTTTATGTAATGTGAAATACACCCAAATTTTTTTAAGGCCTCTAGTACCTACAGAGAACATCATATTTCTCAAGTGCTAATCAAGAACCTAGCAGCTTCCACTCTTAAGAAGTGCTCCTTTTATCTCATCTCGAGCCCTCATGCTACCAAAATATGCAGCTAGAATGAGTCACACAGGAGGCAGGCTGGGGACTGGGTCTCTGGCCAAACCAATCCTTCAAAGTGCTGTCAGCGGCATCTGCAGAGCCACAGCATCCGCACGGGCCTCCCTGTCCCCAGCTGGAGAAACAGCCGCAGGCCCAAGGCTAGTATCCACCGCCAGCTCACAACAGTGGATGCCACCCACACCTTGACTCACCTCGGCATCTTCATCAAACAAGTCCATATCACCCCACACATGTTGTCCCTCAGCCCCCTGCGTGCCCTGGCAACCCGGAGAGGTGAAATGATTCACCTCCTATTATTCAGAGTGAGGGGAAGGACCTGCTACCACCCAGTCCTCAAGCTCTGGGTTGTTGTAAATAGAGGGGAGGAAGTCAATGGCTTGGATGAAGGGACTGATTACTCATGCGTTCACTTGCGGATGAAGTAGGCACTGAGGTTGCTAGGTGCCAGGCACCCTGTAGGCTCTTTAATCATTTCTTACCTGTTAGCTCACACAGAGCACTTCTGGGGGAATTAGGGTTGCAAGTCTAAGCCAATGATGAGAAGTTTCCGATAAAACCACCGAAATCTGTATAGTTGTTGAGGCTTATGCAGGAGGTGGGGCCACTGAATAGAATGGGTCACAGGTACCCTTCTCTACACCTCTTTCAAATTGGCCAAACCCAAAGATCAGGATGTCCTAGACTCCCACAGCTTGCAGTCCTCACAACTCCTACACAGCCTCCTCCCAAAATACGGTACAAGGAGGACAAATAAAGTGGTCTCATTCATTTCTCTGCTTCACTAGCAGTGAAATACAAAGAAGCATTTTTAAAATTCTACAATATAGCATAAAACAAATATCCTGTCCTTCAACTGTGAGGACAGAAGGAGCCAGGCACTCCCCTGAACTATATGACGAAACTGAGGAAGCCAAAGACACCCTCCTGAGGTCCAAGGAGAACAAGGTTTTCCCAAACCATCCCTTTGCGTGGCCTAAATGCTAGGTATGCAAATTGCCTCTCACTGTCCCCTTTCAAGACTGTGTTCTCACTATATTTAGCAAGCTTATTATCCTCCCTGGACTCCTCACCTCAGAAGGAAAGCTGAAATCTAGTTTATGAGCACTCCCAGAAGAGAGGCTTAGTTCATGGAATGTCAGCTCACTCACTTGACTTTTGAGATTGCTCAAGATGCTTCACCCACAGAACTCCTGAACTATTTTGCTGATGAATTCAGGCTGCCCATTTTCCAGATGAGGAAACAAGGAGAGAATGACCTTGGACTAGAATTTAGCATTCACTACTATCTCCTTCACTGGAGCCATGACCATTCTACAGAGAAAAATACACATATGCCCTTTCCTTTCTCTTTGCTAAAAGGATGATAATCATAATCTCGCTGCCTTATAATATCAGTTTAGAGAGCTTATTTCCCTTTCTGATTGATCCTTGGCAGGAAGAACCTACCTACTGTTCACCTCTGTGTGCCACTCTGTCCTGGTGAACCCATTTTGTCAACAAGCGAATGTGCTTTGCTGTTTTGGGAGGGGCTCCCTACTAAAAAGAAACTGTGGAAAACTCTCTTTCTCATGAGCATATCACCCCTTAATTTACCAGTTGGTAAAAAAAAAAAAAAAAAAAAAAAAATGAGGAAAATATCAAAGCCAGAAAGAATCTCAGAGAACATCTAAAGGAAATGCTACATTTTGCAAACGAGATTAAGCTCAGAGACAGACTTTAAGGCAATGTGGTGGTCCTCTCTGCCTGAAAACACACAGCCCCAGTGCAGGAAACACAGTCAGAGGGAGCGCAGCAAGTACCCCCTCAAGAGAGCACACCCTAAGCCAGGACTTGCCCTACGTGAGGATTCCCCTATGAACCCAAAGCCACTTCTCACAGCTCTTCAGGATGGTTCCAGACCACCGACTTTCCCTCTGCAGCTTCACCATAAATAGCCCCTCACCTCGTTCAGTCAATAAGTGTTTATCAAGCACTAACTATATACCAGATGCTATACTAGGTGTTAGTAAAATGGCAGACTCACATCTGTAATCCCAGCACTTTGGGAGGCCAAGGTGGGCGGATCCCTCGAGCCCAGGAGTTCAAGACCAGCCTAGACAACATGGCACAACCCCAATCTCTACAAAAAATACAAAGATTAGACAGGCCTGGTGGCGCATGCCTGTAGTTCCAGCTACTAGGGAGTCTGATGTGGGAGGATCGCTTGTGCCCAAGAGATCGAGGCCGCAGTGAGCTATGATCATGCCACTGCACTCCAGCCTGGGCGACAGAGCGAGACCCTGTCTCAAAAAATAAAAAAGAAAGAAAAATAACACGATTCTAGGTCCTGCCTCATAGCTCTGAATATAGTAGGGAAAACATGCGTTAAACAACTAATTCCAGGAATGATGATTGAATTACTGTTGTTACACAGGGGACCTAACCTCATATCGGGGAGAGAGTGAGGCTTCACTGAAGACCTGACCTATGTACTGACACCATAAGGATGAAGAGGGAGGAGTTAGGGAAAAGAGGATGGAGAAGTGAGGCAGAGAACAGAGACCCAGACCTGAGGCAGGGCAGAGCAAAAGCCAGGAATGAGAAGGGCCTTGAGACTTGCTGTGTTTGAAAAATTATAAGATCAGTGTGGCCAGGAGAAAGTGGAACTATATGAGAACTCCAGGTTTTAAAGGTGGAGAAAAAAAGCACTGCAAAAAAGCTGTGGATCCCTGCCTGAGATCAAAAATTTCACTAGATTACTTAGGATAGACAAATATGCCTGCGTAAATCTGAAACAAGTTAGCAGTTAGTTTGAGTCTGGTTCTCTCCAGTCTACCACCTGTCTAACTATCGGTAAGTCACTTCACCTTTTCGAGCCTCAAGATACTCATCTCTGAAATGAGATGAATAATCATTCTTATCTTCCCCATTTTTCAAGATTGTCGTAAGAATCAAATGAGATGCAACCTGTGGATGTCATTTCATAAACTTCGACGCATTAAAACATCATTTCTTTTCATTACCAAATGCCTCTCAACCAAAATAAGCCATTCCTCACAAAACGGCTCCACATAAAACATTAACATTAGCGAAAGGCCTAAGAGCAAGCGATGACATATATAAAATGACAAAACACTGCATGCCTGAGTCAAGCTAGGAGCTCCTGCCTAACTGAAACTCACAGGCAGTTTTCTCCTTCATTCCCAGCCAAACTCTGAAACCTGGGGAAACCCAACCTCCAGGTCCCAACGCTCCAGCCCAGAGGTGACACTCTTTTCTAGCACTTTCCTAACTCCCAGAGAAAAGCATGTAAACATTACATCCCAGAACCGAAGGCCTCTATACCCTACCAGTGGCTTCTTCACCACCCTGAGAGAGAAGCTATAAACAAGACTAATGGAGAAGGGGGAGTGCATTAAACCCAATGGCTTGGCCAATTTCTCAGTAACAGGAGATGCCCTCTGGGCTACCAGGAGGTGAGGCAACAGGCGGACGTCCCACAGGCTCTGGTCTGCTAGCTAAACTCCCCCAGCTCTGTTTAGATAGCTCTTTCACCTCTAGCCAACTTTCCACATCCACTCCTTCATTTTTCTCCTCTAGAGATTGAAGGCCTTGTTTCTGCAGTAACCATCCCCCTCCACCCCACCCATCACCACCACCACCAACAGCACACCTTGCCAAATTCAGCAAACCATGTGCACAGTTAGCTGCAGATTTTTTTTTTAACCACTCAGTGAGAGAATTTCAGGGAACTAAATATACACAGATGAGGTAAGTCATAGGTACAGAGTTTCAGGTTACTCAATTAATTGAGCACAGGTTTAAAACATGCAAGTCCTTCCAAACACTTCCGGTTTCACAGGACACTCACCCCACTCTGTTCTGTCCCCACTCCCTGCCATCTCAGGCTCCTCGGCTGAGATCCTTGGGCAGATCAGCACTGGCCTTTCTTCCCAGGTCCCTGGGGCAGAGACACGTGGAACTGTCTCACATGTGTCTCCTGGGCTAATAGAGAAATGGGATCCTTAACTATCTGGGACCTTAACCCTATAGCTTGCTATCTCACAGGTACCTATTAAAGTCTTCCCAGCCACAGTCCCCAAGCTAGCCTTTCTCCACAGGTGGCTCTTAACCCAGGGCCCTCCAGGCTCAACCAGATCATACCAGCCTTTCCAATACCTCTGGTCACAGAGTTAAAAATTTCATCAAGGCCAGGCACGGTGGCTCACACCTGCGATCCCAGCACTTTGGGAGGCCAAGGTGGGTGGATCACGAGGTCAGGAGTTCGAGACCAGCCTGGCCAATATGGTGAAACCCCATCTCTACTAAAAATACAAAAAAATTAGCCGGGCGTGGTGGCGCGCACCTGTAATACCAGCTACTCAGGAGGCTGAGGCACAAGAATCGCTTGAACCTGGGAGGCAGAGGTTGCAGTGAGCCGAGATAGTGCCACTGCACTCCAGGTGGGCGAAGGAGTGAGACTCTGTCTCGAAAAAAAAATTTCATCATGACACTACACCTCAGCTCACCAGCCCACCAAAGTCAGAAGGAAATCATCTCAGTACCCCTAAAATATTAAAATCCCAACTGAGGGCCCACCCATTGATTCACCCCCACATTTATTTCACATAAGATTCACCCTAGTCATCTTCCCCCAGGGTTTCTACTCAACAGGCTAGTCTCTCTTCTAAATAATAGAGGTCACATCAGTTACCTTCTTCATTTAAAAAACCCCCAAAAAGGGGGGGAGATAATAAACAACATATTGGTCTCTACACGGCACAAATGCATTTGATATAGGTACATCTTTTTATTGCCCTTGTCAGCCACTCAGATTTGGGATATAATCACATCAGCCTGCCTTTCTGAGAATCCGTAGCTGTGTTTTGAATCTAATTCAGGGGACTGGAGATAAATCATTGTGAAGGGTCCTGATTTTCCAAGCTAAGAGCCTGCAGCAGCAGCAACAGCAATGGCATGCTAAGTTAAAAGGTCAGCCAAGAAGAGGGCGAGGTTTATATGCAAAGATGAAGACCACACGCCTGTAGTGTTTGTCTTCATGCCAATCTGGAGGGTTGAAGGGAAGAAAGACAGACCCAGCTACATCAAAGTAAGTCAACAAAAGCACAGGAAGCAAAGGGCAGGGCAGGGAGATGGCCCCACTGTTAAGGCACTGTTTACATCTTTCATTGCTAAACAGAACGTGCAGGGTCTGCACTCCACCTTAGCGAAGCCCGATACAAGTGCAGTGTTTGCGCAAGGCCAGATGAGAAGTGAAGCCACAGAGATGTGGTTCACCCTGTGAATAGTCAGCCTTCATTGACTAAGTGACTGACGGAAGGAGGCAACTGTGCAGAGACATGCCCTAGAGCCAACCACTGGACCCACTTGGCCCTCCACGGTCCCCCTGGTGAGTTCCTACCTAGGAAAGAAGGGCCACTGTCTCCTGACACTCATCTTGGCAGTCAGCAGCCACCAATACCTAGGGTCTAGACCCGAGCCCTCCACTCTTGCTTTTATTGCCCTGTTTGCGATGCCTACACGAGCAGGTCTTTGCAGGAACTTCTCTCTCGGGTGAAGCAGAGGTTGCCTACAGGTGGGAAGAAGAGGCCTCGTCAAAGCTTGTGCTGTCTACACAGTAGCCAAGAGCCACATGTGGCTATTTCGACTTGAAATTTGTTAAAATTAGATGAAAGACACTTCAAATCTTCAGTCACACTTGCCACATTTCACCTGCTCAATGGCCAGATCTGACTAGTGAACATGGTGAACAGCACAGATAGAGAACATCACTATCAAACAGAAGGATCTATTGAAAAGTGCCACATCAGAGGGTCCAGGATGCGGCCAGGAAGATAGGATCTTCCAGCTCTTGGCTAGTAGCAGTGCTATGGGCATGGATGTTACCATTATAATAAACAGTTACCCAGTGGATAACAGAACTTTGTAATTATTTTTTAACACACTATTGTACTTGTGATCGTTACGCAGTCCTATTTTTATGGAACCCACCATAAAATACACAAAGCATTGGTCATGTTACAGTTAAAAAATACTGAGCATCTCACAATAACATAGGAGGAAACTCAAATCTTGATCTTGCTCAGCAGCCCACTCTGCCTCTTCTGGTTTTTAGCTTCATCAGCCACTTCAGTGCTTGAAGGCCGCCCATGCCACTTCTTCGAAGGCCCAGGGTTCACAGGTCGATAAACCAATAAATTAGGTCGAAATTAACTGTGGCTCATTTTAAATTGAGGGAAATTGATTTTTGCATGTACGTGGCTAGACTGACTATACCATCTGCCAACAGAGTCTGGTATACCTAGAAAATGCATAGGAAGGTCCCATGCTCATCAACAGAGAATGCCTCATCCCCACAGCCCAGACCACCTCTGGAGAAATACTAGTCCCTGAATATTCAAACCAAAAATGCACTGAGCTCTCTTTTACTTTCCATCACATTTATTTAAATCCAAATAAATGGAGGAAAGGTCAACGTAATGCCCCCAGGTTTTAATACATTTTTATTCATTTAAAACATTTAATACATTTTTATCAACTCTCAATTATCTGCATCTGAATTACCGTCGAAAATTCTAAACTCCAAACTGCCTTTCCCTGAACACATTTAGGCCAGCCATTTCCCTTATCAATAGATCAAAGAATGCAAATTCATTTTAATATTCACCTAAGCAAAACTTAATTAGGAAGGTAAAGGAATGCTTTAAAAAAAAGACTAAATAAATACATAGCAAAAGCAAATAGATTATTTTTCGGATTACCTGCTCTCCAGATTATGATAAGACTGCCCCCTGTGTCCCTCCATTACAGTGGGTGGAACAAAGCTGGCTCCATCTGTCTCTGCCCTGGGATTCAACAATGACACTACAAAGATGGCTGTCATGTCTAAGGAGGAACAGACCAAAATCTGACAATGAAATGTTCCTACAACATCCGTCTTTTGCCTTGGGATGTTCGTTGCTATAAGGATCTGCCTCGTGGATCCCAAGTCTCAAAGCAATTTATTAAGCATACCATTAACTTCATCTTACAGAACATAGAGAAAACATTCTCGGAAAGAACACAAGTTAAAACCAAGATCCATGATCACTGTATTCTGATGCTCTTACAAGCCTGGACTCCACATCTCAAGGGAACTGTGCTCCAGCATCTCTCCAATTTACAAGGGGGCTACATCAGGCTGCTCTCCTGCTCTGCAAGAACGCTTGAAGTGAAAGGAGAATGAGGTTTTTCTCACCTGGCCTGGAAAAAAAGTAATCATCTATTTTATATTATGATACTTCAGGTAATTTTCTAACAATTCACCATCATAATATCACAAATATAATTTAGAGCTAAAGTTAATCTCATTATTCAGGATACCAGGGACTACAGATAACAGGAAGCCACTTATAATTCAAGTTTCAAATTTTATGTACATACATGTTGTACAAGCATAGACTGTTTCTGGAAAGAGATACAAAAATACTGATAACAATGGATGCCACCCAGGAAGGAGCTCTGGGTGAACAGGGGGCATGAGAGGGAAGGAAATTTGTCACCACATACTCTTTTGTACAAATTTTGTTTTGTAAACATGCACTACCTAATCAGACAGTTTTTTATTTCATCCCTTGAAATTCCACCACTTTACTCTTCTCACCAACCCCTTTCTTCCATTCCTTCCACCTCTCAAAGCCTCCACCTTCTGTGCCTCTAACCCTGCAAGCTGTTTATGAACTAAAAGTGGCCAGAGACTGGGCACAGAGCTCCCTAAGAAAAGATGCCAAGTGGAACCAGGAAGAGTTTTTCAAGGTCACATCCCTTATTGAGCCAACCCAAGGCCCCAAGCAACTCTTCAGCTACATAAAAGCCAACCTGAAGCAGCACATTCTTTGCCTTCTCATCTTATTCTGGAAGCATACAGGTCAAACATTCTAACTTCAGAATCAACCAGCCAATTCTTTCCCAACCAAGTGTATCATGGAAGAACCTACTCAAAAGAGATCTAAAGCTAAACGGTATTCCACCCCCAAAGGAGGCCCTTTGTCCCAGGGCCTTGTGCTGTAATAGACACTTTATTTTCAGTCTCAAATCAGGACACTGAATACTCCCTGGCCTCTAAAATGTAGGAATTATGAAGAGAGAGCTTGTTGGAAGGAAAATAAACCTGTAAATCCTGTTAGGCTTTGTGCTTCATTCCAAAGGATTTTTCCCCAAAACAATACCATTAGCATAAACCAGAACGATAGCCCTAAAAGAGAGGATTCTGTAAAATAGAATTCAAGCTCTTCATTCAAAAGAACTCCCATATAGCACAGGAAAATCGGGGCTCCACTGTTGTAGGCCATGCCGCTTGCATCCTCACTACCGAATCAGCCATCTCATTTTCACTATCCATGTGTGAGTTCACTGTATTCCTCCTTATAAATAAGTTTTATATAATGTGAATGTGCTTCCTACCCTCCGGGCCTCTCTTCTTCCAGGTGCACGGCTGGTCCACAAACACTCATTAAGGGCCTCCCAAGTGCCAGGGAAACACAAGAGAACTTGATCCATGCCCTCAAGGAGCAAATAGGAAGATGAGACAGTTGAGCAATTCTAACACAAGGCAGTAAGTGCTGCATCCAAGCTCAGAAGAAACTCTTCCCACCATAGCCTGAGAATACCAAGGGGTATTCCTTGGATGTTAAAGAATGGAATAAGAGCTTTCCAGGCAGGGACAAGAGTCGGGGAAGATCATTTCAGGCAGAGGAAAAGGCAGGCATGATGGCGCAGAGAGACAGAGCTTATGAGAAATCAGGAGGAAATTCAGTGTGGCATGAATTAGGGAATCCCTCTTCTTGGACTTGGCCTTTTTAAGAAGGGGCTCAACTTCTAAACTTTGCCTTTTTTTTTTTTTAGATGGAGTCTCACTCTGTCGCCAGGCTGGAGTGCAGTGGTGCAATCTCGGCTCACTGCAACCTCCGCCTCCCAGGTTCAAGCGATTCTCCTGCCTCAGCCTCTTGAGTAGGCAGGACTGCAGGCGCCCGCCACCACGCCCAGTGAATTTTTGTAGTTTTAGTAGAGACGGGGTTTCCCCATGTGGGCCAGGCTGGTCTCGAACTCCTGACCTCAGGTGATCTGCTCGCCTCGGCCCCCCACAGTGCTGGGATTACAGGCGTGAGCCTTGAACATGGGCAGAAAAGTCCTGATATCTGCCAGCAAATTATTTTCACCACTACAATCACATTTCAGTATCATAAATGTGCCTTTAAGTAATCATGGCAGAAGCCAGTCTCCCCACCTTAGAGAAACTGAGGAGGAAAATGGTCAAAATAACCAAGCCTAGTTTACCCAAAGGGTTAGCGAAGCAGAGGAAAAAGGACTGACATCGACTCTAGCCCAGGGCTCTTTCTCAGATGCAAGTATTCCCCTGAGAAAGCCTTCCCTTCTCTTCTCCCTGAAGCTGGTGGCCTTAACATCGCCTCTAGGCCTGCTTCCTTCAGGCAGCTTCTGCTTCCAGCCCTAATCTGTGCTGCCAGTGTCCTCTTAACCTCACTCAAAGGTCAGAGGGCAAGAAGCTGGACAGTGTCTGAGCCCACCACCCCTTATCTCTCCATCTCCCATGCGCTGCATGTCACATAGCCCGTTATCCCACCATTGTAGAGTTGTGGCTGGTTTCTTGTGACCATGTTTCCTGGTTCCCGTCCTGGTACATTGACATGCCTGTATCTGCATCTGCTTGCTCTCCTCCTTAAATTGTAAATTTCCTAAAAGCAGGAATGAAATTTTATTCCCCACCTCACTGCACCTCCATAGAACCACACTCAAGTCAAGCAATACTGTTAGAAAACATTACCATTCCTTAGGTTTAAACGTTGAAGGGGAAAGCGGTGGGTACAAAGTGGAACTTGGCTTAAGGCTAAAAGTAGGACCATATAATTTATTGTCACATCTTGACACTTTTGAGAGTGAAGGGGGTGCTATTCATAACCACCAGAGACAACTTAGAAACCAGGTCTGCCCCAGGGAAACACAGAGAGCTAGAAAGATCATTCCAAATAGACGTCAGTTACTCCAGGGTTCCAAGAGGGGCACCTCAAACCCCTTCAGTCACCAACCTGTGCTTGCATTCTGAAGGGTCTGCACCAGATAGAACTTGTGGCAGAAAGCCCAGTACGGGGAAGTTCTTCCTTTTATCCGACTCAAATCCTTACAGATTCAAATTAATTCCACTTCTTATTAACCTCAGAGCAAGTGGCAACAATGGCATAGGAAGGCAGCCACAGAGAAGAAAAATCTCACCCTTGTATCCTCACCCTCCGGTTAGGAATTCCTCATTATGAGTTTAACTGCTAGTTCTCCATCCTTCAGCTGAACCAAACTCAATCTGGCTGGCCCAGAAACTCAAAAGCCCAGGGTTTGGGAGTCACTCCCAATGAGAACACAGTTCACGTCCAACCTGCCCCACATCCCCTGGAGCTTTTCATAAACCAAACCCAAGAAAGAAATGGCACGTGTACGCATATTTTTGAAACCAGAAAGCTTTTTCCTCAACCTAAACTATAGCTTCAGGGGACCTGAGCACTGGGAGGGATTGTCTCCCACCGGCCCCCAACTGCCAGTTCCCAGAATGCTGATTCAAGAGCACAGCAGAGCTGGGCTGACTGGGGAGGCCCAGTGAAGAAGTGGGCCCGCTCCTCCTCCTTCTCCCACCCTCCATCAGCCCCATGCTGGTGTCGCTGTTAGAGCAAGGACCTTGATGACTTCTTTTTGTTCATACACATATTTGTCATATGCGGTGGGGCGGGGGGGACAAGGATCTGGGCCCAAGAGGAACTGAGCATGCAGGTTCCTGCAGCCTGTGGCCACCATTAGTTACATGCCCTGGGGCACACATTCTTGCCCAGGGACCAATAGTGGAGGGAAGTCCAACGCTCCCACCCACTCACCACCATCCTTTCCCCCTTTATACCGGATCTATTTTATTTTAGAAAGGAGGTATTTAAACAGCATTGCATAAAGACAGGGTGACTGCAATCAAGCAAAGGTCACTGAGACAATGCAGACAAAAACTAGAGAGCAGGCCACCTTCCCGGTATGACCTTGCACTAGTCACTTCACCATTCCACACTTCAGTTTCTTCACCAACAAAATGACACACTAGGGTGATATGTTTATAAGGTTCGTCCTGGATCCAAGCGTTGAACATTTAACTCTATATTTCCTGCAGAAATGGCTAAAGTGAAATTAGTGAGAAAAGGCAGAACTCAGGGTAATCTTTTATTAATAATTTCTACTTTAAAAGGAACAATTTGACTCTAGAAAACAAGTGTATTTACCACCTCCTCTGGTCCTACTTTTTCTCCCCCACCGACCTTATACTTTTGCTGATGTCAATCTTAACTGCAGGACTGGGAGTCTCATGAGGCAATAACACGGTCAAATTAATTTTGCCAGTGCTGATGCTAACCTACAAACTCCATCTGCAATTCCTCGCAGTAAGTCTGACCATAAAAGTGAAATTCACGTTACTTATGATCTAACAAACCTATTGCCTGGGTAAAAATAAATCACTTACAGAATAATAATGCCCACCAAATTTCCTGCAGTCATTTCAAATCTCCAAGTGCCATGAGGGGTATTCCTCTCCAAAATAAAGTTATCCTGAAAGGGGTGGGAGAGTCAGCATCTTGAAGGGTGGGTAAGAAGGAATGGAGAGCATCTCACACCCTCGTCAAAAATAAAAAATTAAAAATTCAGCCCTTACACACGCATACACACATACACACACCTCTTGTCTGACTGTACAGAGATAGTCGACAAGCTTTCAGGTTTGCCCACCTTTATTGTGCTGATAATGCTAAGTGTGGAAACCCCCATCTCGTGCTGTTCTGTGTAAGTGTACCGCAAACTGCAGGGTGCTCGCCTCCACTGCCAACTGATGATACACTAAAGAAAGCCCGTTTTTTATCCAGATGTAAAATGAAGCTGCACCCCTCCTATACCTGCCGGAAACTACATCTCTGTGCACACACCCTGGGGTAATACGCACTGCACCCGGCGAGTTACCTGGAATACGTTTACTAAATCGACAGGAAGAAGGAAAGATCAATGCGATTCAAGTGCTGACGGTTGTACTCGTGAAGGAAAAAAACAAATGCAAGCCGGGAAGTCCCCAGTGGTGCCTGCACCTAGGAGGCGACTGCAACGGATGGATGCGGGGGTGAGGAAGTGCAGGGAGAGGAAAAAACTGGAGGGAGGCGGGTTGCAAAACTGCTCACCTGTCCGTACACCTTGATGGGCTCGGGCTGCAGGGCAGCGCTCCGTTTCCTCCGGAGCGGCTTCTCGTCCGCGCGGCTCGCCCCCCTGGCATCCCCGCGCGCCCACAGCCGCAGCTCGCGCGGGTCTCCCTGCACCACGAGGAAGCCCCGGTCCTGGGGCAAGGGCGCGCTGCCGCCGTGCAGCCTCTGCGTCCAGACTTCGCAGAGAGCTCCGGGCGGCAGCAGCGCGACCAGGGTGAATAGGAACGGGAGTCGCGACTCCCTCCTGCTGCTCCGTGTCGCCATGTTCGGGCGAACGCTACTGCAGGTGGCGCCGCCGCCAGGAGAGAATGTGCAGCGCGAGGCCAGAAGAGCCACTGGGCCGGGGCCGCGCGCGCCGCTCCCGGGGCTCCAGGCCGCCCGCGCCGCTCCGGGCCGCCCCGCTGCGCCCGCCGCGGCTGCCGCCAGGTCCCGCTCGGTTCGGCGCGGCGCCGTCACGTGTGAGGCTCGCAGCGCGTCCCCTTCGCGCACTTTCTGCGCTCGGCGGCCTCGGCGGCGACTCCGGCCCCTCCCTGGCTCGGGGATGGGGAAGTTAAGGCAGCGAGCGCCGGCGAGTGTGCGTCCCCTTCCCTGGCGGGCACACCTCCTTGTTCTCCCTGCAGGAATGAAGAGTTGCGTGGGGCTCGCTCGTTTTCTCTGGAGTTAGTTGCCGCCTATACAGGGTCGGGTCGAGGTCGTCCTAAACCGTGGCCACTTTCCTGAGTGCACAGCCCGCAGTCCCGCCACAAGACCACCTCCCACCGCCGGTCCCGGCCTCATCCCCACCTCCGGGGAAGAGCCCAGAGCCACAGAATTAGCTCCTAGAACGCAACCAACAAGTAAGAGTCCAGATGAACCCGCTCTGTTGGGAAACACAGTTTTTCATCTACTCTGGTCACCAAAATGTATTTGCAGGGGCCACAGCAAAAACTACCCTTGATCAAGCTACGTGCCCCCGCCTGAAGCACAGCAAATAAACATCCTGCACAGAGGCAGTAAAAACAAAGGTACATCTGACAAAGAATGCACCACACCTGGACGATTATTACACAGCTATACAGGGTGTGCTTGCACGCACGCATGAATACCTGTGCGTGGCACAGGGCCCCAGCGGCAGCTTGCTTATGATCTCTCCAAGGTGACCAAGCACTGAGCCACCCTGCCTCAGCAGTAAAATAGACACACTTACCAGTCCCTTCAACCCACAGCTCGGAGCTAAGCAAACACCCACAGAGGAGGGAGGACACACTTTAACCCTACGTTCAGCTTGACGAGCCAAACTCTCTGAACCACAGGAGATAAAACTTCTGCCATGGAACTGCTAAGATACGCCCAAGGAAAATATTTTTTTTGCAGATTAGTGAGAGCAGCCGAGGTCTATGTACTACTGCAACCTTTCCTATTTCATTTTATGTTTCATTGCCCTGTGGACTCAGATCCTGGTTTTTGATAAGAATAAAGACACAGCAAGCAGGGCTGAAAGGGAGACTACCTCTATAGTTGCATACAAGCTGCTGTTCAGGGGAAGGAAGGGATGGTCAGTTCAATTTTCTAAAAATGTTCCTCATCTCCAACAAGCAACCGTAGCCCGATTCCTACCCCGGCCCACTCTAGTGCTTTTCAGTTAGCTTAGCAAAGCCCCCTCCTCTACCCAGGACTACCACTGACAACCTGCCAGAAGCAGGCCAGCTTGCCTCATCTCCCTGAAGCCAGCATTCAACCACCCTACCCTACCCCATGCCAGACTTGCTGGGGACCACTGCCTCAGGTTCTGCTCTCTCACACCTCCTCCCACACCCGATTTTCTCCCCAAGTCAGATGATGTCTTTCTGTCCATCTCAACATAATTACAGAACCACCCAGTTCTCCCCACCAAGCAAATCTTGCATTCTCTATGTTAACTACCCTGCTTTGTTCATTATACATCGTATACAGGTATCAAAAGATCACACTGTTCCCAGTGTGATGTTATTGGGGTGCCTTCATCCTGCACCCCAACTTTGATGTTATTTCAGAGGGATGGAGGAAGTGGTAGCTTGTTTACAACCCAGAGCTGGTTTTGAAGCTGAGAGGAACGCCTTGCTCATATTGTGCAATTCAGCTCTAACTCATATATATAACATATATATTCATTATATACACATATATGTCAATTAAAAATAATAATGCAAACAATCCTGCATCCTCCAAGAAAGCCACTGAACCACTGTCACCTCCCACCCCTCATCTAGATCAGCTCTGTCTGGTCAGCATCACCTTACCAGGAATGGACAACCCCATGGTCTCTCAGGACCAGCAGCAAAGATACCTCTACTCCCATTTAGCCCTCAAAGGAAAATGAAGGGAATATGGCTAAAGTGAGAACATCCTGTAGACGATTCAATTATTGGGGTTTTTCCAACATATATTTAATGAGAAGCTTCTCTACAAGAGCAAATGTCAGAGTCCCAGCTGAAAACAGAGACAGGAGTCTCCTAAGTGTGGATTTGAAGATGGGGATCTGTTTGCCCACACAAACTGCTGGCTTAAGGTTCAGATGGTGCCTTGCACAGAAGGACTAGTAGGGCAGGGCCAGCTACTTGCTCGTTTTGATGTTGATTTGCAACTTGAATGCTGGAGAGTTGGTAAGAATATTCAAACATGGTTGATTTACTCCGTGCAAGCCCTGCTATCTAATCATTATCTAAATTCCAAACCATTCTCAGGTGGATAATCAGCAACCCCCCAAGACTGTGCCTGCTGCACAACTACAGAACACAGTGGAAGACATGCTGAATTTTGAGTCAGCAGGTTGACTTTCTAGCTATGGGGACTTGGCCAAACCTCCTTAGAGTTTCAGTTTTCTCATCTGTAAAACAGGGATCTTAATCCCTACCAATCTCACAGGACTACTGAGAGTATCAGATGAGGTAAGTATATGAAATAGCTGTGCAAATTTGTGTGAAGGCCTCCAGAGAGAAATAGTGCATGCAGGTGGCATTAGAGACATAGATTTTAGTCCTGGCTTTGCAACCAAATTATTATGTGATTTTTGTCTTATCATCTTGCCTTTCTGGACATTGATTTCTTCATAAGTTAAATGAAAAGACATCTTTCAGCCCTGACCACTCCCAAACCTTCAGGACCCCCACTGGGTCGTGAGATAGGAGCAGCCACAGGCAAGGTCACCCAGGACAGGAGTTAGAGCTGAATTGTGCAATATGAGTGAGGTGTTCCTCTCAGCTTCAAAACCAGCTCTGGGTTGTAAACAAGCTACCACTTCCTCTGTCCCTCTGAAGTAACATCAAAGTTGGGGTGCAGGATGGAAGACAGTACCATATCCCCCTCTGTCCCAGCTTGCATGGCCTTGCCGGGTGCTGCCCAGCATCATGACGAAAATCAACATGCATGGAAATGTAATGATAGACTCACAGCTGTGTATAAAACAGTCTTAAGCCTGTTGTCAGACTTTAAACTGCCCTCCTCTGTCCTTCTGCCCATCCTAGAACACTGGAGATGGAGGTAGAGGACAAACACACAGAGGTCACAGTGTTCCACATTTTTATCCAGGTGGAGTCATGTTTAAAATAGCAGCAAGGACAGCCACGAAGAGGAAAAAACTCCCCAAAGCCTAATTTGACTTCTTTCTGTTCTTTCTCTTCCTGTGGCCTTCTCACATGCTCACCTCCTGGCTGGCCAACTTCTATTCATCCTTCAGGTTTCAGAGCAGCCTCCTTAGGCACCTAGGTTAGGTTACAGCCCTCACTCTAAGGCTCTAGTCCGCTGTAGCCTTTGATACTTCCTCTCTGGTCACTTGCTTAATCTCCATCTTCCTCTTAATCTACAAGCAGCAGAATGACAAAACCAGTCTATCTCATTCAAGTCTAAATGCCCAGTGCCCAGCATACTCTTGGCACATGGTGGCACTCAGTGATATTTATAGGATGCATGCATTTAAATGAAGGTGAGAAGTGACACCACCTTTGTCCTGGTGGCAATGGTTGGTTAAGGGGCCAATGTAGTTGAATCTCAGATCTTTTCTTACCACCATCTGCTTCCCACCTCGTTTTTTTCCCCCAAAGCAGGCCTCTCTGAGTCACGCAACCAGACCAGAGTCATTAAAGCAGAAAAGGGACTTCCCTGCCCTTAGGATAGTAAACATTGTTCCCTCTTCCATGTTACTTTGGCCAAATAACTACCATTTACCTCACCGGCTCAGGCAAAATAGAAATACCCGCCTGCCCCCAAAGAAATAACTCCTTCTCCTGCTGTTGCCAAAATCTACTTCAGTTAGGAAAGCGTCCAAGATAATTGATGAGGTTTAAAATACAAATGCACCCAGAGCATAGAATAAGTAACTTATATTCTCACTCTTGATTAAATTAAATCCAAAGAGGAGTTTCTGGAAATAGCAGTAACTTATTTTGCATAGCAGTGATTTACATTTGCATAACATTATAACAGCATTATCTATCTCATTCCATCGCACAGCAACCCTTTGAAGTGGGCCAAAGCGAGAATTATTGTCACCCCCATTTTACAGACTTTAAGCATTGAAATTCAGAAAGGAAGACTATTTGCTTTGCCTAAAGTTAAACAGGCTTGCTAACTTACTGTTAGTAAGGGATAAATTTGAACCCAGTCTCCCTTTTTCTGCCACATCTGATACCTCCCTTAGGAAGAGAAGAGCTGGTATTTCAAGTCCTGGGTATAGTGGAACAGGCGGAACTAGGGCAGAAAGAAGGAAAGGGAGTGGCTCTAGGCCTCACCTCCTTCACAACTCAGCCCTGCCTTAACCAGCGCGGTCTCCCTTCCTAGGTACCTAGCCTAGATGAGATGCTATATCTGCTTGACCCACACGCCCTGATTGGGACAAGTTAGCAGTAATGTTACAGTTACAAAGCTCACAAGTCCGGTCCTATTTTCTATACTTTTCTAGGAGATGAATTTAGCGAGGGATTTGGTTTCCAAAGTGTTTCAAAACCTGTGAGAGAGCGCGAGTTTTAGAAGGTCCCTCAGACAGGCGCAGTGACTTATGCCCTTAATCCCAGCACTTACGGAGGCCAAGGTGGGAGGATCGAGACCAGCCTGGGCAATGTGTCGAAACCCCACCTCTACAAAAAATACAAAAATGAGCCAGGCATGGTAGCACATGCCTGTAGTCCCAGCTACTTAGGAGGCTGAGTAGGGAGGATCGCTTGAGCCCAGGAGGTCAGGGCTGCAGTGAGCTGAGATTGCACCACTGCATTCCAGCCTGGGTGACAGAGAGAGACCCTGTCTCAAAAAAAAAAAAACCCTCAAGTTTTGGTTCCACTGTTTTACCCTTGTCTGGCCTTCATCCCTGCGTAACTCAACTTCCTGAACTTCTATAACAAGAAAGCATTTAGACCTTTCTCACAAAGTGTGTGAAGCGGGAACCTAGAAGTTTCTTATAATTATGTAGACCCAAGGACAAACCTCCTGACATAAGACAATGGGTTGCTGAGGGTCCCTAGGAAAGTACCTCTTTCCCTGGGAATACAGAGGAGTAGGACTCCCCCTCCTGGGTTTGAAGTGAATGAGAAGAACTTAAACTGAAGATTATTTGAAAATCCCTCTGTAATTACATATCAAGGCTTGTATCCTCTTCCCTTGAGGCCTTTGCAGTACATTCACTGCGGATGCATGCGGTAGGCACAGACGAGCCTAGGGATGTGACCAATCAGCTTGGACACAACACAATTGAAATGTGATGCTTTATTTCAGCAGAGGCCTCTGCACACTCTTAGGGCCAGCAAGACAGGGAAAGCAGACAGTCACACTAGCTTTTTGGCCTACCTCTCCTGGATACTTTCCTTTTTTTTTTTTTTTTTCTTCTCTTAAGACAGAGTTTCTGTCACCCAGGCTGGAGTGCAATAGTGCGATCTCAGCTCACCGCAACCTCCAGCCCCTGAATTCAAACGATTCTCCTGCCTCAGCCTCCCGAGTAGCTGGGATTATACGCATGTGCCATCACACCTGGCTAATTTTTGTATTTTTAGTAGAGATGGAGTTTCACCATGTTGCCCAGGCTGGTCTCGAACTCCCGACCTCAGGTGATCTGCCCACCTCGGCCTCCCAAAGTGCTGGGGTTACAGGCATGAGCCACCATGCCTGGCCTCCTCCTGGATACATTCTAACAGAAACCTAAGATCCCCCAGACCGCTTTTCCAGTCAGAACAGATCGAAATGCTCTCCCTTCTGGCCTTGTTTATTCATTAACTAAAAGGCCACTTCTTGACCTCTTCCTCAATTTCCCCCCAACCACCCCTAGAGGCCCTGAAACTTGCTTTAGGCCTCTTTTGAGACGTTGATCATGTTCTGCCTTCCGTTAGAGCAACCATTTTGGTACTTATGTCCTTTTCTAAATTGTAATGATGTCTTGGAGTCTATTCCCCGTCTTGTACTTAACAGAGACAGACTAGATCCTACAGAAATGAAATGAAAGTGAAGGGAGTGGTGAGAGGGAATTACCCCCACCCCCGCTCCTCACACCCTTCAGCAGTTGGTTCTGGAAGGAGGAACAATTTTGAATCAATGCTCTGGGAAGACTGAATTTTCCATTCTAGCTTTCACTCCGAAGAATGGCAGAGAGACCTCTGAGGGCCTGTCAGCACCAGGGGAGCCAGCCTGAGCAAGAAGGGGGTCTTTTCCCTGCAACATATTTTTATGCATGTCCTAGTCATCATCTGCCCAATAATAGGTTCAAATGCCTATAAAGGACACAGCCACTAACTGCAAGGAACTTGAGAAAGAGAAGAAAGATAAACATGAAACTAGCAGAAATATGTAAATACAAAACGAATTCCGTCTTGGGGGGAAAAAGATGAGTACTGGCTTTGGGGAGGGTGATGGGCAAACTCTCTGGAGAATAAGACGTTTTGAGCCGTGGTTTCAGGTGTGTGTGTGGTAGTTGGGATGGGACAAGCAGAGAAGGCTAAAGTGCTCTGGTTCCAGGAGGAAGCAGGAAGTTATTTTCAGCGTCTGAGGAGAAGGAGGAAAGGTTTCAGGGTAGAGTGGCAGTAAGGTAGGGTGTGGGAACAAATAGGTGGGGTGGTGCCTGCTATGGGAGGCTGGGAAGGCCCATGGAGAGAGACGCCAAAGGAGAGCTGTGGGTACAGCAGGAGCTGGGGTGGAGCGCCTAGCTCGTCCCTTTCAGCGCTGTGGCACGGGGATCTGTGGAGGCCGTGCAGCCAGGGGTTCTGAGAAGCGCTTCTTCCAGCACCTGTTTCACCAGGGCCACAACACGTGTTCCAAATGCCACTTTTGCCCATCTCCTGCTACAGCTCAGAAGAAGTGGGAGGACCTATGTATCATCCATATAATCTCCCAGAGGGTGCGACAGATCATACCTCTCACTATGCGCCTTCTGTAAATCCGTCACCCTGGAAATTTTACGTGGTGTCATCAGCTGAATTAACACCTGTTAAAATCATCATTCCCACCAGACTCAAAACTGCAAGTGCTTTAATGAGGCTCCACATAAAAGAATACATTTTCTCAGAGCCCTTAAACAAATTACATTAAATCCTCCACACCAAATAAATTATTGAAACAGCGATTAGAGTTTGGATCATACCAACAGACCTGCTCGGAGGCAAATTTTCAAACTGCCCAACCACCTAAGCAAAGAGGTGAGTGAAAAATTCGTTCCTTTTCAATGGTTATTTCAACAGAAGCTTCAGTGCTAAATTCGCAGTGAGTTTTGTGTAGGAATTTTCTCTGAAATCTGACATTATGTAAATGAAAAACCCAACACAGCACAAATTAAGACTATTCTTAATTCTAAAAGGCCGCTATTCTGTGATAATGACGCCATGGAATACTTTACAGTCTGCCAGCCATGGAGTGTGGTTCCTGCTCCCCCATCTGTCTTGGATGCCTCCCAGCAGGGGGACACCCACTGTGTCCTCATTTTTTATCCTGCCCACTGAAGTCAGATCCTGTGCACCCTTCCGCCCCTCTTCCACCTCATAATTTAATCTTGCCCAGATCATTTAATCACCTAAAATAGAACCAGAGATTGAAATGGGCTTACCCTGCATCCATGTGCAGTGTAAAGTACTAGAGGCGTGACGTCAGGAGCCCACTCACCTGGGCTTATATCCGGCTCTGCCACAGACCTGCTGGATCTGCTCAGGCACCTTCTCAGAGCCTAAGTTTCTTCATCCGTAGGTAAATACGAATTACCTACATCTGCAGGTTTAAAGGATTAATTGAGATTTTACATGTCAATGGTTTAGAAAGTGAATGCCTGGCACATAAAACTTGTTTAGCGAATGATACCTATTGTTATTGAGCAAAGCTCGGGTTCGGTATTGTTGGTAAATCAATTTAGTCATTCAGCAATTGTTGGGTTTTTATTCAGGTTTGTACATGTCCCTTCAACCTCACTACCAGGTGATATGTTGCTATAAAAACTGAGATTAGTTTTTATAAATTAAACCAGGTTTCTCTCTCTCTCTCTCTGACACAGACACACACACACACACACACACACACACACACACACACATACACACACACACATATTTCTTAGCAAGCAGGCTAGAGGCCATCACACATCCTGTACCAGAAGGCTCAGGGCACCCTTAAAACCCTTGCAGGAGAACCTAGACCCCAAACAGATGGAGCAGTGTTCTGAGGCCAGGATCCACCAAACTCCTGGACAAATCAGGGAACAGTTTCCCTTTAAGTGGAGAGACAAAAGACCAGATGAATTCAACAGCTCTGGAGGAGGAATCAGCCTGCTGGGTCTGCTGGATTCTGACATCTTGTCCAAGCAAGCCCACTCCAGCTATGTTTCTTGAGCAGCGCTAATCTCACCAGTGAAAAATAATAACTAATATTACTTATGCTAATTTATACACCTTCTGATTAAAATGTACATGATGTTCTCAGCGCAGCTCCCTGAAAAGCTTGAATTCCTGACCAGGATGCTTCAAGTGCCGATCACATTGAGAGCATGGATTTCTGATGAAGTCCCTTCAAATGTGAACTGTACACTCCCAGCATGGATTAAAGTTAATTTATACACATATACATGACTCTGTTTATATTGAAGTATTTAAAATCTACTACAGACAATATAGCAACTATGAATAAGGAAAAGCTTCCAGCATCAATGGAACAGGAGAGTGGTATAAAACCATGGCTTTTTCTTCAGTGGGAATATTCATGCCTTAGGTTCTTGTCTGTTTGACGTGGCATTGTGATAATTTATTTTAGATATGCCACTGTAGACAGCCAGATATTACTGTGTTTGGCCAGCAACCCGGGGCAGTCATTTGTCCTAATCAGGAATTCATGCCTCAAGGGTGGTCAGCTAGCACTAGAAAGTCCAACGCTAACTCCAGGGTAGCTCTAAATCTCAATCAATACAAGTGATTTTTTACTAATTAGCATAACAAATGTTGAGAATGAATTTTCATTAGTAGCTTGTTAGTTAGATTAATAAGTATTAGAAACGGGCTGTCATTAGTAAAGTCAGAAGTATTCAAGACATATGGCTCGTCAAAAATATTTTACAGACACCCTTTTCCATCCCACATCTTCATGTCCTCTAGCCTCAGAGATGCCCATTGAGTCTTTTTTTTTTTTTTTTTGAGACAGAGCCTCGGCTGGGTGCAGTGACTCACGCCTATAATCCCAGCACTTTAGGAGGCCGAGACAGGCGGATCACGAGGTCAGGAGATCAAGACCATCCTGGCTAACACAGTGAAACCCCGCCTCTACTAAAACTACAAAAAATTAGCCGGGCGTGGTGGTGGGCGCCTCTAGTCCCAGCTACTTGGGAGGCTGAGGCAGGAGAATGGCGTGAACCTGGGAGGCGGAGCTTGCAGTGAGCCAAGATCACACCACTGCACTCCAGCCTGGGCGACAGAGCAAGACTCTGTCTCAAAAAATAAAAAATAAAAAAGAGAGAGCCTCACTCTGTTGCCTAGGCTGGAGTACAGTGGCACCATCTCAGCTCACTGCAACCCCCGCCTCCCAGGTTCAAGTGATTCTCCTGCCTCAGCCTCCTGAGTAGCTGGGACCACAGGTGCACACCACCACACCCAGTTAATTTTTGTATTTTTAGTAGAGATGGGGTTTCACCATGTTGCCCAGGCTGGTCCCGAACTCCTGACCTCAAACAGTCCACCCACTTCGGCTTTCCAAAGTGCTGGGATTACAAGTGTGAGCCACTGCACCCAGCCCCAGTTGAGTCTTAATCCCTAGCTCTTCCTGTGTCCTTGGGTTTAAGGATTCTAGTTGCTTGTTACCAACCATAAGTTTAACTGAATGCCGACTCTGGAATGTTGCATCTGCATCTAGGAAAGCACATTCAAGTAAACTGCAATGAAAGCACCTAAAAGAGAGCTGAGAGACTTCCTATGCCTTGTTGCTAATAAATATTTACTTAATAAACATCTGCCTGTATCGCAGAATCTGGTGCAAGGTTTGCTGTCATTAGAATCGGCAGTGAGGTTGTGGAGGATTAACTAAACCTTACGTGCTCCAACTTGGCAGCTACTCTGTCTATCAAAAATAACTAATGATTGGGCATGAATAAACTTACCTAGGTCAGTTACAATATGTTACTAAGTGCTCCTGTTGGAAAACTAGGGTAAGAGTAGGGGTAGTGGCACACAGGTTTTTGGGATCAGTGGATTAGTTGGGATAAAACTTTAGCTTCATGCCACAGAGACCCAAAATGATGGTGGCTTACACAAGACAAAAGTGTGTTTCTCCCACACATTAGCTGGTGTCTCTGCTGTAGCTCCATGCAGCTGTCGGGAGTTCAGGCTCCTTCTGTCTCATTGCTGTGCCATCCCAGGGTGCCTCCTTTTTCTGTATGATCCACAATGGCTCACCAGAACATCCTCAAGCTGGCCAGTGGGAAGGAGAAAGGGCACAAGCCAGTGCATACACATCACTTCTGCTCACATCCCATTTGCCAGAACTTAGTCTCATGGTCACACCTACCTGCAAGGGATGCTGGGAAATAGAGGCCTTATTCTTTTTTTCTTTTTTTGAGACGGAGTCTCACTCTGTCACCCAGGCTGGAGTGCAGTGGTGCAATCTTGGCTCACTGCAAGCTCCGCATCCCAGGTTCTCGCCATTCTCCTGCCTCAGCCTCCTGAGTAGCTGGGACTGCAGGCGCCCGCCACCACGCCCGGCTAATTTTTGTTGTTGTTGTTGTTGTATATTTAGTAGAGACGAGGTTTCACTGTGTTAGCCAGGATGGTCTCAATCTCCTGACCTCGTGATCCGCCCACCTCGGCCTCCCAAAGTGCTGGGATTACAGGCATGAGCCACAGCACCTGGCCAATAGAGGCCTTATTCTAAGCATTCATGTACCCACTAACAAATCAAGGGTTATTTTCCCTTTAGAAGAAGAAGTGGAAAACAATACCAAGAACAACCAATAGTTGTTTCCAAAATCAGAAAGTAATAATGGAGAGAATGGGCCTAAAAATTAGTAGGCAAGCTCTGTTACTGGGGCTCGCTTCTAAAACATTGAAATACTTATATCTTCCTTGGTAAATAGTTACTTCTGCAGCCAGTAGGGGCAGAAAAGGAGTGATCCCTTTCCTCACCCATCATAAGGGCCACAGCCAACACTCTTATAACAAAAGACAAGTTAGAAAGAGAAAAGCAAAACTGTATTTAATCATAATTTTATGTGACGTAAGACCCGTCAGAAATCAAGACCCAAAGACCCAGGGAAGACTGTCTACTTTCATGGGTAGGTTTGATGAAGAATGGACAGCTATGTAGAAATGGAACTGGACAAAAGGGTATAATCTAATGGTAATAGACTGAGAAGGGAACCCCAGCAAGTCTTGTCTATTCAGATTCTTCTTGACCTCCTTCCTCCTGAGTATGGAACGGGACCCCTCTTGAATGAAGGTCTTCAAAACAGAAGTATTAAGGGAGAGTGTGATCCTTCCAGGCTCATGGCATGCTTTGGGAGAAAGAAATTCTAGTTTCTGTGACCCACCTTGGGAAAGAGGAATTCTGGTTCCTATGAGTCAGGAGAGAAAGAGAGACAAGAGACAGGAGGGCAAGACAAAGTCAGAGAGAACTTGTTTCTGAAGCTACTGGTGGGGCTTTCTCATCTTCTTTAGTTCAAAGTCTCAGCATGTCGTCCTCTGGTCCTCTGGAGTTTTTTATTTGTTTGTTTATTTATTTATTTATTTAGAGACAGGGTCTCTCTCTGTCGCCCAGGCTGGAGTACAGTGGCATGCTCTCGGCTCACTGTAACCTCCACCTCCTGGGTTCAAGCAATTCTCTTGCCTCACCCTCCTGAGTAGCTGGAATTATAGGCCATGTACCATCATGCCCAGCTAATTCTTATACTTTTAGTAGAGACAGGGTTTCACCATGTTGGCCAGGCTGGTCTCAAACTCCTGACCTCAAGTGATCTACCTTTGGAAGCCTCGGCCTCCCAAGGTGCTGAGATTACAGGCATGAGCCACCACGCCCACCCTGGGGTATCATTTCCTGAGCCCCGGCAAGCTCCTAACCACTACAAAATCCCATTGTCCCAGGCACCATGCCTCTCCACCCAGAACACTGTGAACTTCCCCCAGGATCCAGTAACTAAAAGATTAATTAATGTCTGGTTCACTAGGGGCCTCCTAGACTCTCATCCAGCCCAGTGGCCTGTGTCCATTCTGATTGGCCAATGCCGTTGTCTTACTGATTTTTAAAAAATTCAAATATAACTTGTGGCAGCAATGTCTGGAAATCATATTTTATGCAAAAGTTGAAGAAAGGAGATATGTAACTTAGAATAGAGGAGATTCAGCAGAGGGCCAACTCAGCCATTATCTTTAAACATTTACATTAATAATCACCGTCTTTAAATGTTATCGTAAGTGCCTGTTATGTGCCAGGATTGGATCTGAACTCAGTGCTGTATTTGTGCTCTTTCAGATTCTCAAAGCAATCCTGTATGGTGAGAATTATTTTTATTTTACTGACAAAGCTGCTGAAGATCAGAGACATTGAGTTACTCATAGAAGATATACAGTCAGAGCCAAGATTCAAACCCCTTGGGTGTCTGGCTCCAAAGTGGAAATTTTCTCCATGGTGCCAAAAGACTCGTAAACAGAATGTACAAAGGACTCTTACAAATCAATAATAAAAGGACAATCAATTTTTTTAAACAAGCAAAAGACTTAGATAAACACCGCATAAAAGAGAATGTATGCATGGCCAATGAGAACATAAAAAAGATGCTCAGCATTGTTGGTCGTCAGGGAAGTGCAGATTGAAAATGCAATGGGATAGCACTACACACCCGCCAGAATGGTTAAAATTTAAAAATTTTAACAGTACCAAATGTTAGAGAGGCTGTGAAGCAGCAGGATGTTTTATGCATGGCCAGCAAAAGTATAAAATGGTAGAGCCATTTGGAAAACTGGCATTTTCTCATAAATATTCACCTATTATGTGATCTAAAAATTCCAAAAGAAATGAAATTGTATGTCTACAAAAAAAAGTTGGATAAGAATATTCACTGTAGCTTTATTTCTTTTGTTGTTGTTGTTGAAACAGAGTCTCGCTCTGTCACCCAGGCTGGAGTGCAGTGGCGCCATCTCAGCTCACTGCAACCTCCACCTCCTGGGTTCAAGCAATTCTTGTGCCTCAGCCTCCCGGGTAGCTGGGACTACAGGCACGTGCCACCACACCTGGCTAATTTTTGTATTTTTAGTAGAGATGGAGTTTTGCCATATTGGCCAGGCTGGTCTCGAACTCCTGACCTTGTGATCCGCCTGCCTCGGCCTCCCAAAGTGCTGGGATTACAGGCGTGAGCCACTGCACCCGGCCGTGGCTTTATTTCTAAAAGCCAGACTTTGGAAACAATGCCAATGTCTATCAGTAGACTAAAGAGATAAATTGAGATTTTTCATACTGTGAGATATTGCCCAACAATAAAAAGGAGCAAACTATTAAAGCATACAACAACATAGATGAATCTCAACAATATTATGTTAAATGAGAAGCACCAGACACAAAAGAGTACGCACAATGAATGACTCCACTTATGTGAAGTCTAGCAACAGGAAAAACTCATCTATGGAAATAGAGATCAGAATAGTCATTGCCTGTGAGAATGTAGAGGGAGGGTGGGCCACGGGAAAGGAGCATGGGAAAATTTTTTGGGTGATGGCAATTTTCACATTTTGATTAAACAATTAAGTTTAATCAAATTATACACTTAAGGCCTGTGCACTTTACCATATGTAATTATGCTTTGAATAAAAATAAATTAAAATAAAGGGATTAAATGAGTTGCTTCTTCCAGTATTATGCTTTGGCACTGGAAGTATTTAAGCTAAACTAATGCTTGTCAGAGATATTGTGGACGGTTCAAATTGGGAGTTCTGATTAAGTAATAAAAAAAAAAAGCCCTCAGATTTTAAGACTTCGGTGTGATACTTGATATGTAATGCTGAACTAATCATGTATTTCGGAAAAGGCAAAACCTGCATTCATCTTCTATTTTGGAGAACTCCACGTAGATATGGAAACTTATGTTACCGAAAACTTTCTTGAATCTGTTTATTTTTCTTTTCTGAAATTCTTCCCCTATTTACCATTACCTCTAACTACTTGCCTCCTGAAACGCAAACCTTTAGCCACTCTATATTCCTATATCTTAGAACATGTGGTGTTTGCATATTTCCTTTGTTAAACATCCTCCCTACTCCCACTCCCCATCAACTTCTGCCCTTCCTTGAAACTACACAGAAGTCAACTGCACCAGTAAGACTCCCCTATAAGCCCTGTGGCCCACAGTTTTAGTCTATTTTTGAGTCTAGATTACCTATAGTATGGCAATTATCCCAGGCTAAATGATGCCAAGGTCCCTTCCAGGTCAAAGAGTCTGGCTCTTTGAACAGGGGAATCTGGGCTTGAAGAATGAAGAGAAACAACCAAGTCATCAGCAGTAGCATCTTCATCAGGTTCTACATGAGGTAGACTGAATGACAGAATATGACCTGAGTCATTTCTGTGAAAACTATATTACTTAGAATTAAGTCAGAAGTTTCAATCCCAGCTGATTAATAAGAGAACCAGTTGAGATTGCCAAACTTGTTCAGACTTGGAGACTTGCCATTTTGGAGCTAGATGAGAAAGAATTCAACTCAGTGGTTGCATAAGAATGGGTCTGTGCAGGTGACATGGAACATGGTGGGTTGAAAGAAAATGGGTGAATAAAACCCCAGGCTAAGTGCTAAAGCTAGTATTTACTGATCACTCTCTATGGAGTCAGATCCTATGCTAAACACTTTGTCCATTCATCTTATATAATCCTCATTGTGACTCTCTGTACAGAGGCTAAGTAGTGTGCCCAAGATTTCACAGCTAGGAAGTACTAGAACTGGGTCTCATTTCCAGGTCTATTTGACTCCAAAGTCCATATTCTTGCTCACTGGGCTCTAGTAAGTCCCAGAAGGGAATTGCCAAAATCATTTAGCCCTGTTTCTTGGTTCCAGGTACCTCAGCCACCCCAAACTGGCTAACTCCTTTCCCATTATTTTTAGTATTACTGGGAAGAGAGGTCTGCAGCATTCCTCAGTAACCTGTCTCACTGCCTCTAATATCTGCAGCAAGAACATTCTTCTTTGTGTTTCATCTGAGTCCTCCCTACTTTTGTTTTATCATTCATGGGTGAGATAAGGCTCCATTTATACTTATAATTTCAGTGAAAGCAGGAGGCTGCAGAAACCACTGCAGTAAGAACTTAAAATGTTCTGGCGCATCTTCTGTTTGTCTGAGAGTTGTCAGGTTCCTCTAGCAGTGCAGTCTGGAGCCATATAAGGGGAGATTAATGAGGGGACATGGGGGGTCAAGAAGCAAATATTCATTAAAGAGATCAGGAAATGGGTTTGTCCTCATTAAGGCATAATCGCAGCAGACCATAGAACATAGTGGAATATGAAGCTGTGGTTTAGCCAAGGAAAATGCAAGGAACAAATCTGATAGACATGGGAAACAGGAGCAGGAAACCATAGCACTGTTATGCTGAAGTTGTGTAGCAGTCTTCTCCCCGTGGTCATTTTGCCTAAATCAACTAAAACCATGTCTAATATATTTAGCACCTATGAGGAACTCATTTCTCCTCCCTCTCCTCTTCTTCTTGTGTGCATATGACTGGCTTACTGGACAACCTTTATTTCAAAAGCGGAGTTGTGAGAACCCAGAATATGGCTCTTGCTCAAGAGCCTCTCCTCAATCCTGAGTTGTAGCCCAAGACATCATAGATCACTGAGCTGGGGTGTGGGAGGTCTTCAAGTTCTTGTCCTAAAGCTGGTAGAGGGCAGAGCTCAGATATGAACATAGGCAGTTGAGCTCCAGAGCCCGTGCCCTTAACCACTTCATTGCTCCTCAGTTGATTTGTGATCGTGATATCCCTAATCCCCTGACAAAAGAGAAGTACCCTTGGAGATCTAGCCAGTGGTTTACAACCATTTGAAAATTTCAAGCAGCAGAACTAGATTTATTACAATTAAAACCTGACATGGAACCTCAATGTATGAAACAGACAAAGCAGATATATGGTACTGAGGCTGCGGGTGGCCCAGGGTTTCCAAAGCCCTGCTTGCTTAGCTCTGCCAATCCCTAGGGTTCTGCAGAACACACAGTGAGAACTACATCACTCTGTTAGCAACCAAGTAAATTGAAAATTGACAGGTAATAGCAAATTGACATGTTTTTTCTTTTTATCTCTTTGCATTTCGTTCAACCAGATAAGAGAAATGAGACTCAGGACAAGTAGACAGAGCAAAGGGAAAGGGACAGAGCAAAGGGAAAGAGCCAGTGCACAGGGCGTTATCAGAGGGCAGAGCTGAGCAAGGCACTGCAGTGGGGCATCATGGTCAAGGTGAGCCATGTGAGATCACCTGCAAGTACAGGAAAAAGGGACGGGCCATTTGTGCCTAACACGAGCCCCAAGAACTTTTGAAGGCAAGGTAAAGACAGGAGACTATGAACTGGGCCAACATGTGAACAGCTTTCTGCCCTCTAGCATCCCTTCTTTTTGTCTATGCAACAATCACATGTACTTTGCACAAGCCCAGAAATGGGAACCCAGTTTTCTGTCCTTTGCTTATGTTTGTAACCTTTCCAATCCTACCTCAGGAAGGATGTCTGTTGAGCAGATGGGTTTGTGAAATTTCCTAACAGGAGGAAGCCATTTGCTACAACAGCAGCTCGGAGGGTTCGTCTGCACTCTGCACTTCAGCAGTTGTGCCAGCTGAGTAAGGAAGAACACAAAGGGAACCAAAGCTGTGGGCTGGTGCATTTGAGTCAGAGGCCTCTTTAAATGTAATTGATGGAGAGAGAGATTGAGAGAGGATTATAATAGTCAGGCTGCCCAACTACTTAGGTAACCACACTTAATGAGGATTCCCCAGATCCAGGAGCTGGATTTTAATTTACCAGGCTCAGAAATTCCATTTTATCAAAGCACCTGCACTGATTTGGGCCATTATCAGTTTTCTGGATATTGTCCATTTTCCTTTAAGCCAGTCTTCATCCTTTCTTGCCCTGCCCTGTGCTTCAGGAGACTGGCACTTGGCTTCCAGTTGGCTTTGGCCAATTGGAGGCACTGCGAGGAGATCATAGTGTGGCAAAGAAAGGAGGGCAGGGTAGTTATTCCCCTATTTTCCTGCCTTCCAGATAGTTATGGGTTAGCTATGTCCCTTTACAGGCCCCCTGTGGGGCCGTTTTCTTCCATCCAGCTGTCCTCTCTGGGTGTCAGTAACTGCCCCTTCCTCTGGTCTCTTCAGGCTCGGGTTGGTAAGAGTTTCCCCCACTCTTAGCCCAGAATACTGCATTATCTCGTGTAAGTTTTGCACACTTTATAAATCATAGCTTTTTAAAATTCGTGTTAAAATATCCAATTGCATATGCCATCTCAGAACACTTCTGCTATTCAGCCAATATCTGTCAAACTGATAGTATGGAAACGAAGATCAGAACAACTGCCCCCCAAGACTGTGATTTTATCCTACAACTTTATTAGTTTAGATTATTGCAAATAGTTTTTTTTGTTTGTTTGTTTTGTTTTTTGTTTTCTTTTTTTTTGAGTCGGAGTCTCAGTCTGTCTTCCAGGCTGGAGTGCAGTGGTGCAATCTTAGCTCACTGCAACCTCCACCTCCTTGGTTCAAGGAATTCTCCCACCTCAGCCTCTCAAGTAGCTGGGACTACAGGCACGCACCACCATGCTCGGCTGATTTTTGTATTATTAGTAGAGACAGGATTTCATCATGTTGGCCAGGCTGGTCTCAAACTCCTGAGGTCAAGTGATCTGCCCGCCTCGGCCTCCCAAAGGACTGGGATTACACATGTGAGCCACCACACCCGGCCGCAAAGAGAACTTTCCAAAGCTCTTAAATTTGTCCTACGTACTATGCTGCCAATTTGAACAAGCTCCCTGCAGATGAACGGTAATGCCTGGGCAATAACCTTGTTAGATATGTATAGGTGTTAGATAAGCTTACTTTTTCACTCAATTGTGTAAGAATGTAAAACTAAAGCTGTATAAAAACAGTAAATTATTAAAAGTGACTAAATATTAATAGGCTATAGTACAGTAATTCAGTGCACAGGCTTTAAGATGAGACAGATAGGGATTCACATCCATTAACTGTGGCCTTTGGAAAGTTACTTCACCTCTCCAAGTCTTGGGTTTCTCATCTATAAAATCGTCATGATAATTGAGTGCCCACTTCTTACAGGTGTTGTGAAGGTTAAATGAGATTCATAAAGTATGAGTACTGTGGGCATTTGAAAAATGCTAGCTATTATTATTGCTATTAGTTTTAATTTGCAATTCCATAATGACATGATATTGAGCATATTTTCACATTCTTATTTGTGCACTGTATAGCTTCTTTGGTGAGGCATCTGTTCAGATCTTTTGTCCATTTTGTAGTTGGGTTGTTCATTTTCTTATTGTTGCATTTTAAGTATTCTTTTTATTTTTATATGGCAGTTCTTTATCAGATATGTCATTTATAAAAATTTGATTCCAGTATGTGGCTTGTCTTCTCATTCTCTTGATACCACTGCTATTAGTAAGTCAAAATAATGATATACTTTAAATTATCTCAGAGATTTGTCATGAGGATTATATGGGTTAATATATATATATATTTTTTTTTAAATGGAGTTTTACTCTTGTTGCCCAGGCTGGAGTGCAATGGTGCTCACTGCAACCTCTGCCTCCTGGTTTCAAGCGATTCTCTTGCCTCAGCCTCCTGAGTAGCTGGGATTACAGACGCTCGCCACCACGCCGGCTAATTTTTTGTATTTTTAGTAGAGATGGGGTTTCACCATGTTGGCCAGGCTGGTCTCGAACTCCTGACCTCAGGTGATCCACCCGCCTCGGCCTCCCAAAGTGCTGGGATCACAGGCGAGAGCCACTGCGCCCAGCCTATATGGGTTAATATTTTTAAAGTACTTAGAACAGTACCTGGCACGTCGTTACCAGCTATATGAATGTTAACTAATATACAGATAATAGTTAAGTGTGAATGCCTAGAAATAATTTTATTCCTTTCCCCCTATCTTTTAATTATTCTCAGTCACTTTTCAAACTACCTTTGGATTTCTTAAATAGAAATAGACCCTTCTAAATTCTTCCTGAATTTTTTCTTGGAGTCAAAAACCTTCCTAAGCACATGTAAGGTTGTTTTAAGTTCTGATTTTTTCTTTAAGAGATGGGGTCTTGCTTTGCTACCCAGACTGGAGTACAGTGTGATGATCATAGCTCACTGTAGCCTGCAACTCCTGGGCTAAAGTGAGCCTCCTGCCTCTGCCTCCAGAGTAGCTGGAACTACAGGCACCTACCCCTACATTAACTGAATTTTTAAATTTTTTTGTAGAGATGGGGTCTCACTATGTTGCCAAGGCTGGCCTCAAACTCCTGGCCTCAAGCAATCCTCCTGCCTCAGCCTCCCAAAGTGTTGGGATTACAGGTGTGAACCACTGCATCTAGCCCTGATTTTTAAGCATTGGTCAGCTTGCTGTCAAAAGCTATCTCGAGCAAGTTTTCTTGACTGTTTCAATCTTCACACTCCCAAATGAGATCTTAGATATATTTTTAATACAGTGATAGAGCAATTGCAACTTTGCTTCCTAATCCAACCTCTCACCTTTACCCTACACCAGCAACATAAGCCAGGGAAACAAGTGGTTAGGAAGAAGTGTCTAGGTCCGGAGCTGTTTATTATCTGGCAATTTAGAGATGAATATCCACTAGAGAGACAACTCAGAAAGGAAAAATGCTTTCTTAACGAAATGAGTCAAGATTATTGCTCTCAAAGTGTCAAATTTATTATAATAGAGGAATATGAATTTCTTATTTAGACCAGATAAATGTTTTTATGACCATTAGTCCTTGAATTCATGACCTGTGTTTGGTTACAGAGAGTAAGGCACCCATGGCCCAGAGCGAAATGCTGCTCTCCTTCTACTTCCTCCCCTTATTCTCAGGACTTAAGCTTAAACTGCTTCCTTTCCTGGGAAAGCCAGTGGACCCTAACACCAGAACCCTCCCCTCCTGGCTGCAGAGCAGCAGTACTGAGTACATGAGTCAAGCCACTGATACCTCATGGAGCTTGAGAATGTGAAACTTAACCATATACAAGAAAAAACTTAGGGAGACTGAAATTTGACTATTTCTCCAGGGAAGGTGGTAGATTCCAGGAGAAAGGGAGGTTGGAGGGGGAAGCAGAAGGAAAAGAGGTTAAAAGGAGAATAAAAATGAGAGAGAAGACTGGAAGAAAGGAATGTCCATGAGGGATGCCCTCCGAAAGCATAAGCAGTAAGATCCAGCCCTTTGTAAAATGTACAAAGGAGCAAATTATCTAAAAGAGGCACAACTCTTTATCTCTACCTGTGTCTGCTTGCCTCTATACTAGCCAGTAGTCCTTAGATGTAAGGGGTAGAGACTAAAACCAGCTGAAATGATAAAGGAAATGTATTGACTTATATAACCAAGAGGTCTAGAGGTGATCTAACTTCAGGCCTGGCTGAGTCTAGGATTTCAAATTATAAGGACTATTATTTTTTTGTCACCTCTTAGTTCTATAGGTAGCTGGTTCCATTGGGTTCACTCAGATTTTGTCCGTATGACCCAAAGATGATCACCAATTGTCCCTGGCTTATACCATCCTTAAAGAGAAAAGAGAGAACCTTCTCTCCCCACCACATCATTCAGTCCATATCAGTCCCCGACGAGGATTCTGCTGAGGTCACATGCCCCAGTGCTCTATATCCAGGAGGATGGGATATTCTGGTCGGTCAACTGGAGTCATGCGCCCACAGTAATCACCAGATGTGGGGGAAGGACATTTCCCAGAAGGAAGGCTTGAGGCACAGCCATCCCAAACAGCCCCCAACTCCATCTGGCTAGAATACTTTTCTAAACTCTTCAATATAAGGCTGTTTTAACATCCATGGCCAGGTGCAGTGGCTCATGCCGGGCCTGGTGGCTCATGTCTGTAATCCCAGCACTTTGGGAGGCCAAGGCGGGTGGATCACTTCAGGCCAGGAGTTCGAGACCGACCTGGGCAACATGGTGAAACCCAGTCTTTATGAAAAATACAAAAATTAGCCAGGCGTGGTGGTGAGCACCTGTAATCCCAGCTGCTCTATAGGCTGAGGCATGAGAATTGCTTGACCCTAGGAGGCGGAGGTTGCAGTGAGCTGAGATTACACCACTGTACTCCAGTCTGGGTGACAAAGCAGGACTCTGTCGCAGAAAAAAAAAAAAAAAAAAAGCCATGGTGTTTTGGTATACATTTAGTACGGGAAAGGAACACTGAGGGTTTGATGTCATGGTGGGCATTGAGGACAGGGGTCAAGGGTCAGGGGTCATCCTCTGAGGACTCTTTGCACTTCATGGTGGACCAATAGATGATGAAGACAATCTGCACAGACATTGCAATTTAGATTTTTTAAATCAGAGGGTCACTCAACTGTACCACCTCCCCAACTTGCCCTCCTTACCTCCCCAGCTAGTAACGAGAGACACACCTGTGAGACAGAAAAAGAAGGTCTCGACGCAGATTATGTAATTACATCAGCCATGTTTATTCTTTCATACTCTCAGTTCCCTAATTTCCTCTTCTCTTCATTGGGGTAAAAACCAAAAAGACAGAAAGTAGAGGGACGACAGCCATATTATTCATAATTCCTCTGTGATAACTCCATGATGCCCCTTATTTTTAAGTGAGGGGGTTTTCTGACAGCTGGCTTTTTAAATTCATCTACTAGACAGTTTAAATTTAATGACCAATTTCTTTTTAATAACCTTAGCAGGCCCCTCTAGAGTTTCAGCCATTTAAACAGAACATAACAGAAATTTCCAAAGAAATAAAAGGTGATTTCTTTATACAGCTTCTCACATTCAAACACATTTGCATATATGGCCCATCTGAAAAGCTAGAACTAATGAAATTATGAATGAGATTCTCATTTTTCTGTTCTCAGAATCCTCTCCCTGCTGGCATCTTTCAAAACTCTAATCTGAAATTATTCCCTCCAGGAAGTCATCCTTGATTAATCACTCCCAACTCTAATTATGTATTTCTTTAACATATAAACAATAGCTGTGGATACAGTTCCAGTTAGGTTCACCTTCTCTCATTCATATATGGATTTAAAGTTTCCTGAGTCTCGGGATGTGAGTCTGTTCTTGGGCAGGGATGTCTTCTGTCTCTGTGTAGCCATTCCTTCCCTCTGCCCTCATTCCCAGGACTGCTTTAAGCAAAGACAAAAGAGGATCTTATTTACTGGTATAATAAAAGATCCTGGGCCCTGCAAATTGCCAGAACTGAAGTGAAATTTGAGCTCTGCTGATACTAGCGGTATGGGGGAAAAGTTAATTTTTTTAAAGCTTAATTTTCTTACATGAAAAAATGATAAATTCTTTAGGGCTCGTGTGATAATTCAATAAGATATGTATTCAAAAACACTTAAGGATGCTTGTAGATCTTTTTAAAAGTATTTATTTCCTTAGTGATATGATTGCAGAAGCTACTGAGTCCATGAAATATCTTTTTCATCTGTTGTTGACATCTGAAATTCTTTTCCAGAAGACAAAAGCCTTTTATGCCAAATTAGAAATAAGATTGAGGCCAGGCACAGTGGCTCACACCTATAATCTCAACACTTTGGGAGGCTGAGGCAGGTGGATGACTTGAGCCCAGGAGTTCAAGATCACCCTGGGCAACATGGCAAAGCCCTGTCTGTACCACAAAAAAAAAAAAAAAAAGTACAAAAATCAGCTGGGTGTAGCCTGTGGGCCCAGCTACTTGAGGTGGGAGGATTGCTTGATCCTGGGAGGCAAAGGTTGCAGTGAGCCAAAATCATGCCACTGCACTCTAGCCTGGATGACAGAGTGAGACCTTGTCTCAAAAAAAAAAAAAAAAAAAAAGAACGAAAGAAAGTAAAAGAAATAAGGTTGCAATCACAAATAATCTTGGGGTAAGTAACAATGAACTTAAATACATTCACTCTACCAGGCATAATAAATACCTGGCCATACATCCCTTCACTGATCCTTCCCCTACCCATGATTGACACCATAAATTGGTCAGAGTAGAGTGTCCCACTCAGCCCACTGCATGCCTCAGAACTCTCAACACAGGGCTCTCTAGACAGACACTACCCATCAATTAGAGTTTGGGAGGGTCCAGTCGTGCTAAGACATACATCATTGACACTGTTACTCTCTGAAGAACAGGGTTTGCTTAGAGGATGAGGAGAAGATTAAAGGAAGGGATAAAAGAGCAGCCACTGCTGGATGTGGTAGTGACAAAGGGCACTAGGAGAGAAGGTGCAATTTCTCTAGCCTGATAAGTTTTCTAAGATGTCCCCATGACCCAGAGAGGCATTGCTCAGGGCCCAAGTGAAAGGTTTGGCCCATGAACACGCGGCTTCTTGACCTAGCTCTTCATTTTCGCATCTTTGCTATCTTTACCTCTTCATTGTCAACGTTGACCCACTTCTCCTTTCCAAAGTCCCCCATGTATAACTCCCTTGGTTCTGAGAGGAGATAGGGAGCGGGTTATCTCTAAGGCCTACTCCAAGTCCAGACCCTGCGCTCCATGTTGCTGACTTCAGGGTTCATTCTCCACTCAGCTTTCCCTTCTGGATTGACACTTCCACCGGCAGATTCCCAATAACCAGCTGATGATGAGCAAGCCGTGGCAAGCCTCTCCACACCCCGACCCCACAGGCTTCTGCCACCAGGCACAGCCTGGTAAGTGGTGGGATGAGATGTAGACTAAACTGGTGAGCCTCGCTATGTTGCCTTGATCCTCGCGAGCCTGGACGAGGCCATCCACAGAGTGACAGCCAAATACACTGAGGTCAACTCAAAGTGACTTAGGGGTGGCTAAAGTTAATGACTGTTGCGTATAATTCTCTCTCCTACAAATGAACTGTGTGTTTACAAGCTTATCAAGTCTCTTTTCTGAACCTCGGTTTTCTGCTCTGGTCAGCGAGGGGGGCTGAACTACTGTGGAGAAACAAACCCCAAGGCTCTGTAGAGAATGGATGGGCCATGGGTGGCCTCTGTGGGGAGACATTCCAGGGCTCCCTAGCTGTGGGAGAGTCCAGGAGCTAGTACAGTTTTGCCTGCCCTTTGTTTTCACCAATTCTCATCAGATTCAAGAGAAGCTCTTCTCACGGTAGGGTAGTGCCAAGAAGAGTCAGATGTGAATACCTCACATCACTCTTCATCCATCCATCTATGCATCAGTCCATCCATCCATCTATCGTTTTCATTCATTCTATACATACATACATTATTCTATACATATATCCGTTCTGTACATTATTCATATAAATATGAATAATATGTCAGGGCACTGGGATGCAATAATAAACTAATCAGATGTCACCACCACCTTAGGGAGCTACAGTTTATTGTAGGTATAGACAATAAGCAAGTGAGGTGACAAATAAACGAATTACTAATTGTGAAGTTCCTGAGGAAACAAACAGGGTGGTATGATAGAAAATGAGCCGGTGCCCAACGCCCTGCACCCACGCCGGCCGCACTTAGCGGAGCTCTGCCGGGGAGGCGCCGGCGCGGCGGCTGCGCAGCTCGAAGTTTCCGCGGGAGATGGGCGGGCCGGGCTGGGCCGGGCGCTGCGGGGCCAGGACCTGGTCCTAGAGCTCTGCGACCGCGCGCTCGCCCTCCCGCGGCGTTTGCAGGCGCCGCCGCCCCTTCCGCCCCTTGCGCGGGACTGCGACCTGAAAAAGTGACTTTTACTCATGCGAGCTGCCTTCAGAGAAGCCTCCTCCAGAAACAGGAGAATGCGTGGCTCTCCAGTGTGGTCCCATCTCCGCAGGGTTTGTGGATGTTGAGGGTCCCCAACCTGCATCCGATGTCACAGGCACATTACTGCCGTAAGGAGCATGGATGCCACACTGGAGATTGAGACAGGAGCAGGCTCGGACACAATAGGAGTTTGCACGATGCAGGTCCTTTTTTTTTTTTTTCCAGAATTTGACATTGTAGCAGAAACAGAAAATGAGATTACACATGAAATTGTGGAAAAGAAGGGTGACTCAGAGACCACAGGGAGCACGGGCGAAGCCCTCGAGAAGGGACTGGATTCCATGGTGAAGCGCGAATCCGGGATAGACACAATTTCCCAGAAGTTTAGCAATCAACTACTCCTTGAACCAGAACAGATTCTCAGATAATGGCAGAGGGCTTGCTGCCATTTGGACTTCTGGTGAAAATATCTTTCAAGAAAAGGGTATTCCAGACTGCCTCTGTGTTGCCAAGAGAATGTTTGAATTCCAGGCCCTGCAGCTGGCCCTGAATCGCCTGAAGGCCACAGACCAGGCAGAAGTGCTGACCGCAGCCTCCTGGACGGCTTGTCCTGCGAGGAACACTGAAGCTTAGGGGAATTTGTAAGGACGCAAGATGTAACAGATCCTACTCAAAGACAACATCTTAAAGCCTTAAGAACATTAATAATCCCATACCTTGCAATTCCATTTCTAGGACTTTCTCCTAAGGAAATAATTATATCAGAGATAGAGGTACAAAGATATTGCTTAAAGCATTGTTTACAATGTCTAAATATTAGTAAAACAAAAAAAAAGTCCAATGACAGGGAATTAAAGAGATTTTGGTACACACACCAACACGAAGAAGGAAAAACATGAGCAACCTCCTTTGGACAGATGGGACTGTTCAATGCCTCTCTAAGAAGGTGACATTTGGGTCGACATCTAAAGAATGGTCTTTAGGAACCAGCCACACAAATGGGCAAGAGGAAGCAAGTAGGAAAGGTTCAGGCCAGAAGGAATTTAGCACCTAAGAAGTTAAACAAAACTCAGTAGGGCTGGAGCAAAGGAAGCTGGGGAAAGTGACTGATATAGTTTGAATATTTGCCCCCACGCAGATCTCCTGTTGAGACGTAATCTCCACTGTGGGAGGTGGGGCCTGCTGGGAGGTGTTTGGATCCTGGGGGCAGATCCTGCATGAATGGCTTGGGCCATCCTCTTGGTGATGAGTGAGCTCTAGCTCTGAGTTCACAGGAGATCTGATTGTTTAAAAGTGTGTGTGGCGGGGCTTGGTGGCTCACGCCTGTAATCCCAGCACTTTGGGAGGCCGAGGTGGGTGAATCATGAGGTCAAGAGATAAAGACCATCCTGGCCAACATGGTGAAACCCTAACATGGTGAAACCCCATCTCTACTAAAAATACAAAAATTAGCTGGCGTGGTGGCATGTGCCTGTAGTCCCAGCTACTCGGGAGGCTGAGGCAGGAGAATCTCTTGAACCCAGGAGGCACTTCAAGAGGTTGCAATTAGCCGAGATTGCGCCACTGCACTCCAGCCTGGCGACAGAGCAAGACTCTGTCTCAAAAAAAAAAAAAAAAAAAGTGTGTGGCACCTCACCCCCTCCAATTCTCTCTCTCTTCTCTCTCACTTGTTCCTACTTTTGCCATGTGACCTGCCTGCTCCCCCTTTGCCTTCTGCTGTGATTGGAAGCTTCCTGAGGCCTCCCTAGAAGCTGAGCAGGTGCCAGCACCATGCTTCCTACACAGCCTGCAGAACCATGAGCCAATTAATCCTCTTGACCAATTAAATGGCCTAATATAGTGACAATGGATGAATGTGAAGAGGTGAACAAAACTGCAGCCCACAGAATTCTGGGGCCTATAATAGGAAATTTGGGTAGACATTGAAGTGCTTTTAGGCAGGGTAGTTGTATTAGGCCGTTCTTGTGTTGCTATAAAGAAGTATCTGAGGCTTGGTACATTTATAAAGAAAAGAGACTTAATGGGCTCACAGTTCTGCAAACAGTATAAGAAACATGGTGCCAGCATCTGCTTCTAGCAAAGGCTTCAGGAAGCTTCCAATCATGGTGGAAGGTGAAGGGGTAGCAGGCATGTCATACAGTAAGAACAGGAGCAAGAGAGAAGGTATGGACAAGGTGCCACGTATTTTTTTTTTTTTTTTTTGAGACTGGGTTTCCCTCTGTCACCCAGGCTGAAGTGCAGTGCCATGGTCTTGGCTCACTGCAACCTTGACCTCCCAGGCTCAAGCAACTCCCCCTGCTCAGCCTCCCGAGTAGCTAGGATCACAGGTGGATGCCACCATGCCCAGCTAATTTGCTTGATTTTTTTATAGAGACAAGGTCTCGCCATCTTGCACAGTCTGGTCCTGAACTCCTGGTCTCAAGTGATCTTCCTACCTCAGCCTCCTAAAGTGCTGGGATTACAGGCATGAGCCACCATGCCCAGACGCCACACACTTTTAAACAACCAGATCTCACAAGCACTCACTCACTATAATGAGGACAGCACCAAGCCATGAGGGATCTGCCCCCATGACCCAAACACCTACTGTCAGGCCCCATCTCCAACATTGGGGATTACATCTCAACCTGAGATTTGGAAGGGACAAATATTAAAATCCCTCTCTGGCAACTGTGTGCAAATTGGGTAGGAGTCGGTCAAGAACAGAAGACAGGACACCAGCTAAGAGACTAAATGAGAGGGAATAGTGGCTGAGAGAATAGTCTGGAGAAGGGGACAGTCATGTATGTTCTGGAGGTTGACACTGTAGGACTTGCTGATGCACTGAGAGTAGGGCATCAGGGGGAGAGAGAAGAGTTGACTCCATGCTTCCAGATGATCATGCCATTGACTCAGATGAAGGTTCTCAGGAGGAGAACCATGGGGGGCAGGGGTGTGTAACTTTTTGCAGAACAGGTTTGTGTGTCTTTCAGTGGCCAATTTCTTCTATCCAGGGGGAATTCTGGGGACGAACTGAGAGAAAAGCAAGATTGAGAACAAAAGGGAATGTGTGCTTTATCTTCGACTGATTGGTTGATTGATTCATTGATTCATTCATTCAACAGATATATGTTGGATACCAATCATGTGCCAGACTTCTCATGTGTGATAAGTGCTATGAATAAAGTGATGTGAGGAGTAAAGAATTAAGAGACAGTGTGTGTGAATGTGTAGGAGGTGGTTTGCTGTTGTATATATGGTGGTTAGTCAAAGCCTCTCTGATAAGGTGACATTTGATTGGAAAGCTGAAGGAGGTGAGGAAGTAAACCACCTGCATATCTGGGGACATCCTAGGCAAAGGAACTGCTTGTTGTGTTCCTGGAGCAGCAGGGAGGCCTGTGTGGATAGAGTGGGTGCACGGTGGGAGGTGAGGCCAGAGAGGTAGTGGGGGCCAGGTCTTATAGGGCCTTAGAAGATCATTATAAGAAATTTGGATTTGACTGTGGGTGAGATGGGGAACCGCTGGAATGTTTCTACCTTTATTGAGGACCCACTATAGAGTCCCATTTGCATTCCTTGTTCCTATTAAATGAAGAGAGTTTCAACCTTGGCTAGTTTGTGGTGAAGCATAAGAAATAGATCAATGTCTCACACTATTAGGATGTCTACTGTCAAGAAAAATAGAAAATAAGTGTTGGTGAAGATGTGGAAAAATTGGAACCTTTGTGCAATCTTAGTGGGAATGTAAAATGGTGCAGCAGTTATGGAAAACTATATGGAGGTTCTTCAAAAAATTAAAAATAAGATTACCATATAATCCAGCAATACCACCTCTGAGTATATATTCCAAAAGAATTGAAAGCATAGTCTTGAAGAGAGATTAGTACACCCATGTTCATAGTAGCATTATTCAAAATAGCTAATAGGTGGAAGCCACTCAGCTGTCCATGGATGGAAGAATGGATGAACAAAATGTGCTACATACAAACGGAGAAATATTATTCGGCCTTGAAAAGAAAGGAAATCTGGTCAGGCACGGTGGCTCATGCCTGTAATCCCAACACTTTGGGAGGTCGAGGCAGGCAGATTGCTTGAAGTCAAGAGTTCGAGACCAGCCTGGGCAACAAAGTGAGACTCTGTCTCTACAAAATTTTAAAAAATTAGTCAGGCATGGTGGCACATGCTTGTAGTCCTAGCTACTCAGGAAGCAGAGGCGGGAGCATTGCTTGAGCACAAGAGTTGGAAACTGCAGTGACCTATGATCATGCCACTGCACCCAGCCTGAGCAACCGAGCAAGACCCTGTCTCTAAAAAAAGAAAGGAAATCCTGTCACATGCTGCAACATGAATGAATCTTGACGACATTGTACTAAGTGAAATAAGCCAGTCACAAAAAGAACAAATACCATATGATTTCACTTATATGAGGTATTGAAAGTAACTAAGTCCATAGAGACAGAAAGTAGTATAATGGTTGCCAGAGGCTGGAGGCAGAAGGAATAGAGTTGTTTAATGGGTATAGTTTCAGTTTTGCAAGATGAAAACATTTTGGAGACTGTTTGCACAATGTGAATATACTTAACACTGCTGAACTCTACACTTAAAAGGAGTTAAGATGGTAAACTTTATATTATGTATATTTTAGCACCATTAAAAAAACTTATTATTGGAAAATAATGACTTGCTTAAATCAAGATTAATAGCATGTAACCCACACACTACTTTGTTTGAAAAAAAAAAAGATCAAGAATAAAATAATGACTTAAGTGTATGTACATATTAACAAAAACTGCCTAAGCCAAAAAATATCAAGTATCTCTTACCTAAGCCATTTCACCACTAAGCAGCTTGAGATATAATATCTGCAGATGGCAAATTCTGCTATCAGGGACACAATTTAGGAAAAATGGGAAAGCATCCATCATTCTTTCAAAGTTTCTCAACTACCAAAAATCTTATCCATCCATTCAACCAAACAGCATGTATTGACCCTTGACTACATTTATAGCAATATGCTAGGTACCATGGACATATGCAGACAGATAAGACACCCACCAAAAGTTCTCTCTCCCTTCTCCCTCTCTCTGAGTCAAAAATCTCTTCCTTCCCTTTGATCTTTACCTAATTTTCTCTTTGCCATGCCTAAGATATGGTTTCTTTGCTCATACAGTCTTGGTCCATGTTTCTCTGAGCCTCTGAGACCTGGAAAATTGATATTGGCTGGTTGTTGGTAGAACCATTTGCTTTTCTAGAGTGTCATTTTTCCTTGCTATCATCCTTAGTAGGCTTCAGGTTAACCCTTCATTTCCTTTTAGGTGCTGCTTCAATTCCTCTTGCCTCTTATAATTCTCAAAGAAGACCTACACTATATTCAGGCCACTGCCCAATTTTAGGACATTTCCACCCTAGTTGTCGTGGTCAATGTCTGAGCTTTAATGCTTCCTTCTGAGCTGTGGTTCATCCAGCTAAGTCATGCTTAATGATAATTGGAAAAGAGGTGACCGACATGGGGATTTGAGTCCATTGCTTAGTCGTCAGGGAGAGATATTTTTTACTGGTAACTCATATGACAAATCTGTGAAGCACTGTTGGCTACCATAATTTATTTTATTGAAGTAAGAGGTTGTGTTTTTTCTAACTTTTCAGTTGAGCTTACTGACCTGTGTAAAGTCAGCAAAATCAGGTAATTTTGTGTACGCATCTTTGTAGAATCTACACTAAATACTGGCAATTGAGATGAAGTGGATACAGTTGGTGTTCTTTAAATATTTACATCCCAAAGCTGATACCGTCACAAAACAGTTCAACACAATGCCATGAAATATTGTATGCTCATGGATTATAATGGCTGATTAATTCACAATTGCTTCCCAGGTAAGTTTTAGAAACTAAGCACCAAGCCTCCCCTCTTTGCAGACTTACTGGCATACCCTGAAATTGCCAGGTGCTCAGCCACTGATCACAATAGCAGTGAGAATATTCAGTAGCACCTTCCTAAGTCTTTGGCTTAGTTTTCTAACTGTTGTACTCTAGACTCCCCTCTTTAGTGACTGGTAACATGGGGTTTTAATTCAATATTAGGCTTCAGCTGGCTATAATGTGTTAAGTAACTCTGTCTTTTTCATAATGCACATTTATTGAGTTCTCTCTTAATATTCATCGGACATTCCTTAAGAGGCCTCTCAATGGCATGGAAAGGCAATCTGGTTTTGCAGCATGTATCTGCACACATCTGTCCATTCCCCAGGAGAACTATAACCACAGCCTGAGTCCCTCCATCTTTCCATATTGCCTTTGGGAGCAAACTTTAATAACTTAATCCCGCATTTGATAGGTCACTAGCATTTATCGGAGTAACAAGGCCAGTTTCCTGCTGTGCTAAACCTTTCAAAATCATACAAAGCTTCACCTGTGTGTTCCTAATCCCACTTTCACATCCTGGCATGGAGCTTGATGTCATAGCCACATTGCATGGGTTTATCCTGCAGAGTGCAAGAGGAAAATCATTCTGGATTTTAAAGAAGAAAATCCAAGACAAGAAACAGAGGTAGCAAGAGAGAGATGTCATTGGTGCACCACTAAAGAAAAACCTCAAGCTGCCAACATCAGCTCTACAGAGAAATGGGGACTGAAACCAAAGAGAGGGATTTCAAACCTGTGTCAGCTGAAATCTAAAATGCAGTCATTCATTTAGACAATAGCTAGGAAGTTATTTTTATGTATCAGTGACTTTGAAAATGCAATATTAATAATCGTGTTATTTCTCTTGGACTTGGGGCGAAAGGACTCAAGTGGAAGGTTCCCATTACCACAGCAGTGTTTGCGGGAGTGAGGAAGTTGGGAGAGAGGAAAAACAGTATGTCCCTCATCTGGGGATTTTCTCTCCTCATAACTGATCTTTTAAAATCCTTTATGTAGGGATTTTGCAAATGGACTATGAAAAGGAAAGCCCCACTATCTCTTACTGTGCCATCAACTCACACTGTAAAAGGAGCAAAAAGGGTTTTAAAAGCCAATTTGACCGGAGCTAATTTATTTTACTTTGTTTATCGACAGATGTCAATATCTTTATATTTCTTATCTCCCCAGTGGACTGTCAGCTTCGGGAAAGGCAATAGCTCTGTAATAGTTACTGCACTACTGGGATAGTGCCCATCAGACTGTGTGCAAATGAGAATTGGCCATCAGTCACCCTGGGAGGCGATGCATATTCATTCTCAGGATGCTGCTATTGCTCAACTGATTTTTAGAACTTTGAGAGGGAAGAATTTTCTAACCCTTTCCATTTGCCTTTAGAATTGGTTCGTAAGTCACCCCAAAATCAATTTTTTATACTTTATAATCATCACATTCCTTTTTTTTTTTTTTTTTTGAGATGGAGTCTCTTGCTTTATTGCCCAGGCTGGAGTGCAGTGGCACAATGTGGGCTCACTGCAACCTCCGCCTCCTGGTTCAAGCGATTCACCTGGCTCATTCTCCCAAGTAGGTGGGATTACAGGCATGAGCCATCATGCCTGGCTAATTTTTGTATTTTTAGTAGAGACTGGGTTTCACTATGTTGGCCAAGCTGATCTCAAACTCCTGACCTCAAGTGATCTGCCCGCCTTGGCCTCCCAAAATGCTGGAATTACACGAGTGAGCCATGTCTAGCCACATTTCATTTTTCAAAAAAGCTTTACTGAGGTATAATTTACATATAATAAAATGCACTCACTTTAAATGTACAATTAGATGATTTTTAGTGAAGTCACAATTATGCAACCCTCACCACAATCCAATTTTAGAACACCTCCATCGCCTATTCCCATCCCTAGCCCCAGGCAACCACTAGTCTACTTTCTGTCTGCATAGATTTGCCTTTTCTGGATACCTCATATAAATGGAATCCTATCATATATGATCTTTTGCGACTGGCTTATTTTGCTTAGCATAATGTTTTCGAGGTTCATCCATGTTGCAGTGATGCAGATGCACCCCAAAACTGGAGCTTAGCTTGGTGGGTTCTTGGTTTCACTCAGAAAAGAATTCAAGAATCAGCTGACGGTGAAAGAAAACAAGTTTATTAGAGCAACAGTGTACATCACAATGGCTGCTCCATAGAGCAGGGCTAACCCATAGACAGAGTGGCCCAGAGCAGCAGTGTACAGCAACATGGCCACTCCGTAGGCAGAGCAGTGCTGTCCCATAAACACAGCAGCCTAGAGCAGCAGCAGCAACTGCAGTCCCAAGCAAGAACAGCAGCGGCCGGGCGCGGTGGCTCACGCTTGTAATCCCAGCACTTTGGGAGGCCAAGGCGGGCGGATCACGAGGTCAGGAGATTGAGACCACGGTGAAACCCCGTCTCTACTAAAAAAATACAAAAAATTTAGCCGGGCGTGGTGGCGGGCGCCTGTAGTCCCAGCTACTCGGAGAGGCTGAGGCAGGAGAATGGCGTGAACCCGGGAGGCGGAGCTTGCAGTGAGCCGAGATTGCGCCACTGCACTCCAGCCTGGGGGACAGAGCGAGACTCCGTCTCAAAAAAAAAAAAAAAAAAGAATAGCAGCTGCCTCAGCCGTCATGGATTGATGGCCAGCTATATTTTTGCCTACTCTTAACTAAGTGCTAATTATGGGATTATTCAGAATTTTCTAGAAAAGGGGCGGGGAAGTTCCTGGAACCATGTAAGGCAACTTCCCACTCGTTACCATGGCATTTGTAAACTGTCATGGCACTAGTGGGAGTGTCTTTATGCTAATGAGCAGTGAGGGCAACTAGAGGTTGCTTTCGTCACCATCTGCTGGTTCCACCAGTTCCTCTGCTACATCCTGTTTTGATCAGAAGGATCTGATTGGAAAACAAGTGCATCTACCTCAGTAGCATGTATAAGTACTTCGTTTCTTTTTAGGGCTGAATAATATTCCGTTGTATAGATATTACCACATTTTGCATAGCCATGGACATCGGAGTTGTTTCCAGTTCAGGGTTATTATGAATAAAACTACCCTGAATATTCACATATGTTTTTGTGTGGACTTCTTTTTTTAAAGTCAGAAAATATATTCCTCAATTTTATCTTGCCTTTACTCTCAGTGGCTTCGCAGCATTGAACATATTCAAAAGAATGAACCATAGGCTCTGAGGTGATGCCCAAAGAAAAGATGTTCTAAAAATACTTTCTACGCAGATAACACCATTGGATTAAGAATATTATCTCCTGAAGGCCGGGTGCAGTGGCTCATGCCCGTAATCCCAGCACTTTGGGAAGCCGAGGTGGGAGAATCACGAGGTCAGGAGTTCGATACAAGCTTGACCAACAGGGTGAAACCCTGTCTCTACTAAAAATACAAAAATTAGCCAGGCGTGGTGGTGTGCGCCTGTAATCCCAGCTAGGAGAATCACTTGAACCCGGGAGGAGGAGGTTGCAGTGAGCTGAAATCACGCCACTGCACTCCAGCCTGGGCAACAGAGCAAGACTCCGTCTCAGGAAAAAAAAAAAAAAAAAAAAGAGTATTATCTCCTGAAATAATTGTTCTAAAGATGGCAATATTCATTTGATATATAAACGTAGGTGTATTGTTTGTAAATAGTTAATCTCATGTGTACAACTTAATTACAGCACGCCTGTGAACCTACAACAGTTTAGCACAGTATTTTGCCGGTAGAAGCTGCTTGATAAATATTTGCTGACTGAGTTTTTAAATGCCCATAGTGGTTCCTCTTGGAAAGTAAAATATCAAAAGTTTCAATGTTTAACAGCCTTTTCCCATTTTGTATAAACAAAGCCAAAGCCCTCTGAGACAACATGAACATGACAAGCTATCCAAAGAGCTCCAAGTCACAATTATCTATCAGGCAGCCTTATTGATCTTCCTTCAACTCGGGAGGCCTCAGGCAAAGCAATTGCTCGGTAGGCTTGGAGGAGCAGGAAGCATTTGTGTGGGGCGTGTGGGAGCATTGGCTTCACCACTGAATTATGCCTCCATGAGAAACAGCCAGAGGAGCTCAGCTCTTCTTGGCAAGGGCGCTGCCCCTCGCTGGCACATTTTCTTAGAAGTTGACTGGCCCGGATCCAACATTGGCTAACTTCCTCTCAGTTGCTCCCTTGCACACTGTTCCAAGCCCATGTGGTCAGATTTGGGCTGTTAACTCAACAGACTCCAACCACAAGGAAACTAGAACCACCCGGTGTGTCCCCTCTTGCTGACATTCTAGCCACCTTGTTGGCTCTGGGCAGCTGTGAATGCATCTGGGCCTGTGGTCTGTGGGCTCTGAGGCAGCACTCAATGAAATCCCATCTTTAATTGGACAAATGAAGTGTCCTCCTCTGGGTTTCCCCAGTGCTCAAGAAAACAGCGTATGAGAAATGTAGCCAGCGTGTCCACCCACAGCATGAGCTCTTGTGTGCCTCTTCCTTAGAATGGCCGCCCGGGCAGTAGGAACACAGCCCCCAGCACAGGAGAACCCTTCATCCAGGTGTTCAATGCCTCAATAGTTTTCCACTGTCATGTAATCATAAGTTGATTCTGTTTTAATTTTCAAAGCACTTTTTCAAATAGATATCAAGTCACTATTAGCACAGATTTTATAACATTTTAAAATGTATTTAAATAATTATAATTATTTCCCATCACAAAATATTAAATTGCATTCTTACTAGATATCAATTAAAACATCAATGCACTCAACATTTTCTTGTTTCTTCATTACTTGTTTATCTCCCTTAAAAAAAAAACTATCAGGCCAGGCGTGGTGGCTCATGCCTGTAATCCCAGAACTTTGGGAGGCCAAGGTGGGCGGATCACTTGAGGTCAGGAGTTCGAGACCAGCCTGGCCAACATGGTGAAACCCTGTCACTACTAAAAATGCAAAAATTACCTGGGCGTAGTGGCACACGCCTGTAATTCCAGCTACTTGGGAGGCTAAGGCACGAGAATTGCTTGAACCCAGGAGGCAGAGGTTGCAGTGAGCCAAGATCATGTCTTGGCACTCCAGCCTGGGCAACAGAGCAAGACTCCATCTCAAAAAAGAAAAAAAGAGTATATATATTACTCATTAGCCAATTAAATTTTTTTTCTAGCATTGCTGCTGTCTTAACAACTCTATTCTTAGAATATTGGAGTGCTAGCTACACTTTCCTTTTTTTTTTTTTTTTTTAAATAATAATCCTTAGAAGGCCAGGCACAGTGGCTCATGCCTATAATCCCAGCACTTTGGGAAGCTGAAGTGGTAGGATTACTTGAGGCCAGGAGTTTGAGACCAGCCTGGGCAACATAGCAAGACCCCATCTAAAGAAATAAATACGCAATAACTAAATAAAATATTTAGTGTTTGTCTTTGACTTTGTGGCTCACTCTCTGCAGGGCACCTTTATGTTTGTTTGCCTATGTCCACACCTTCACCTCTCTCCTGGTGATACTCTGCTCCCTCCTCTGTCCATGTGATCTGGGTGACTCTTTCCTCTTCTTACCCAACTATGACTTCCCCACCCAGGAATTGGCAGTGACCCAATTTGACTAATCAGAGCCCTTTTCCAACTGGAACTGAAGGGGGATAGGGCTTTTTGCTCTCGGGTGAAAATATTCTGTTATTTGTTTAAGAAAGTCCCAAATGGGTTTTACCACTTGCAACAAAAAGCCTTGACTTACATACTTACTTTTCCCTATAATCCTGGCCACAGTCTTTCCAGTCCTAGAACTTTATTACTGACTATTTTTTTTGAGACAGGGTCTTGCTCTGTTGCCTAGGCTGGAGTGCAGTGGTGCGATCTCAGTTCACTGCAGCCTTGACCTCCTGGGCTCAAGCTATCCTCTTGCCTCAGACTCCTGAGTAGCTAGGACCACAGGTGTGTGCCACTACATCCAGCTAATTTTTTTTTGAAATTATGAAATTTTTAAGGTGGTACTCACTTATTCTCCCCGTATTTCCCAGGCTAGTCTCAAACTCCTGGGCTCAAGCAATCCTCCTGCCTCAGCCTCTCAAAATGCTGGGATTATAATTACTGATTTTTTTACTTAGCACATTTTAAAAATGCCATGATACTTTTGCCTTGTTTTCTTTTCATTTTAGAACCTAATGATTTTTAGTGGCTCTGAGGGTCACCACAGATGAGAGATAAGAATAGGAAGGTGTTTAGAAACTCCATCACTATGGGACATTGCAGAGAACTGGGTGTTCAACTAGGAAAGAGAACAAAAGAAGCTTGGAGGAAGGGGTGGTAGATATAAAGCTAGTTGCAATTATCCGAAAAGCTTTTAGGTGAAGAGAGTTATTGTTTGTCATCCTGTAGGGCCATTGATTGCTGTAGTTGGAATTTATGGAGAGGCTGACTTCTGTTCTTTATAAAGAGAATATACTTTCTAATAACCAAGGTGTTCCAAAAATGAAACAGGCCTCCACTCAAAAATTAAGAATCCCAGGGACTTAGATGTTATCTTTTTAAGGACTCCTGGGTTAGGAATGTAACCTCAAAGATCCTTTTAGTTCTTCAAAGTCTGCGATGTCGAGAGGGAGATGAAGGTGAAAATGTTGCTGGTGAGAGAGCTCAGAACTCTGCTTACGGTTCAAACCAGCCTCTGTCTTATATAGAAACAGGTCCAGATCCCATATCCTGCCATGATCATTAATTTCTCTGACCTCATTCTCTTTCAGTGTTGCCTGTTATAATTTTTATTTGGTATAATAGAAATGTAACATACCTGGAAAAGGATACCTAAATAATTTAAGTGGTAGCTGGAGGACCTTGCATCTCTGGATCTTGGTATTCTTCTGTGTAAAATGAGGAACTTGGACTATCTCAGAAGTCTCCAGGCTTTCCTAGTAGAAATTGAGAACTAATCCGAAAAGATGGAGGGGTGAGAAGATGCAGCCTCCAGTGTTCCACATGCAATGCTTTCCAGCTGCCTCCAGACATTGGAATTGTCTTATTGCAGGAGAGGTACATGGAGGGAAGGAAGCCTGAACATGAGGAGATATACACAGAACTGGTTATATAATTTGGAGGGCCCCTTGTTCAAAATAATAAGAATTTCAAGACTGCAACAGTAGAACATTGAACCAAGCATGGGTCCTTGTAAGTGTGGGGCCCCAGGCAACTGCACTAGTTGTTCCTTTATGAAGCTATCCCTGAATACGTTACAGGCTAGAGGCTGTGGCTCCCCATGTAATGAAAATTAACATGAGGCCAAGCAGGTTTCCTGGACAAGGATTCTATTTTGGGGCTTGTGCTAGAGCACAAGAAAGACAGCCAAAGGGAGATAGCAGAGGCAAAAGGATTCTCCAGCTGGCTCTCTGAAAAAAAGCTGTTAGAGATTGTTATTATTATTATTATTATTATTTTGCCTTGAGACGGAGTCTCACTCTGTCACCCAGGCTGGAGTGCGGTGGAACGATCTCGGCTCACTGCAACCTCTGCCTCCCAGGTTCAAGCGATTCTCCTGCCTCAGCCTCTTGAATAGCTGGGACTACAGGAGTGTGCCACCATCCATGGCTAGTTTTTGTATTTTCAGTAGAGGTGGGTTCACCATGTTGGCCAGGCTGGTCTCGAACTCCTGACCTCCTGATCTGCCCACCTCAGCCTCCCAAAGTGCTGGAATTACAGGCGTGAGGTCAGGAGTTTGAGACCAGCCTAGCCAACATGGTGAAACCCCATCTGTACTAAAAATACAAAAATTAGCTGGGCGTAGTGGCACACACCTGTAGTCCCAGCTACATGGGAGGCTGAGGCAGGAGGATCACTTGAACCTGGGAAGTGGAGGTTGCAGTGAGCTGAGATCATGCCACTGCACCGAGATCGTGCCACTGCCCTCCAGCCTGGGTGACAGAGCAAGACCCTGCCTCAAAAAAACAATAAAAATAAGAATAAAAAAGTTAAAGAAAAAAAAGGAAGGTGGGATAACCTTGCTTGCTGAATCTTCTGGCTTCCTTCTTTCTCCCATGCTGGATGCTGCCATCCGCTCCTCCTGCCCTTGGACATCAGACTCCAAGTTCTTCAGCCTTTGGACTCTGGGACTTGCACCAGTGGCTTTGCGGGGTCTCTTGGCCTTTGGCCACAGACTGAAGGCTGCATTGTTGGCTTCCTGGGTTTTGAGGCTTTCAGACTGAGACTGAGCCACTACCAGCTTCTCTCTTCCCCAGCTCGCAAACGACCTATCATGGGTTTTCATGATTGTAATTGTATGAGCCAATTCTCCCTAATAAACTCCGCCTTATATATATACACATGTATCCTGTTGGTTCTGCCCCTCTGGAGAACACTGACTAATACGGTGGAATGCATGAAAGAATGCCATAGTAGGGGTGAGCTGAAGCCAAGCTCCATCCCTACCCTGTCTCATGACAACACCCTGGATCAACTGGACCAGTTTAAAACAACTCATCTGAGGCTCCTAGTCTAGATGATTTCAAAACTCTCTTTCAGCTATAATAGAAGATACTCCAATCGATAAATCAATTAAAAGCTTTGCTGATCATATATTTTAAAAAGTTTTGATTCTATGAGTAAGTAATAGAAAAAAACACATAAATGCATAATTACTAAATATCTCTGAATCCCCCAGAATTGGGGGGGATTCTGGGATGATTGTGGCTTTGACTCATTATCACAATGTGTTTCAAAGAGGCCTGCTAAATAAGATTTGCCTGCACTTCTTTTTTTTTTTTTTTTTTTTTTTGGGATAGGGTCTCGCTCTGTCACCTAGGCTGGAGTACAGTGGTGAGATTTCAGCTCACTGCAAACTCCACCTCCCAGTTTCAAGTGATTCTCCTGCCTCAGACTCCCAAGTAGCTGGGATTACAGGTGCACACCACCACGCCTGGCTAATTTTTGTAGTTTTACTAAAGAGAGGGTTTCACCTTGTTGGTCAGACTGGTCTCGAACTCCTGACCTCAAGTGATCCACCTGCCTCGGCCTCCCAAAATGCTGGGATTACAGGCGTGAGCCACCATGCCAAGCTGCCTGCACTTTTTAAACAGACATTTTATCCCCATTTGTCTTTATTCAGAATCACACACATCCATTTACCCTTTCCTCTGGGATTGGGGTCAATGAACCACACTTCTCTTATTCATTTAGCAACTATTTACCACACTGGAAATATGTTAAGTGCCCCACAGTGTGCTAAGTTCTGTAAGGTACTGGGAGCCAGGCCCCAGCCAAAGATGACTGGTTAGGGAATGGGAAGAGTTGGCTAAAGGCAGGGAATATCATGAGCCAAGGCATTAAGGTCAAAATCTTAAACTGGGAAATGGCAAGGAATCCAGTGTGGCTAGAGTACAAGGTGTATATGAGGGAAAATGTGGGAGGTGAATATGGCAAGGGAGTTTGGAGCCAATAGTGGAGGCTTGTGAATGCCATAATAGTTAGTCCTTGATCCTATGAATAAAAAGGAGTTTTTGAGCAGAGAAGTGCCAAGTTCAGAGCTGCCCTTATAGGGAGTTAATTTGTCAGTCACATCCAGCACTAAAAAGTGGTAGCTATTATTATTATAATATAATTATGTAATCATTAGAATATTTGTTTATTTAAAAAAATTAACCAAGAACAATGTACAGCAATGCCATTTCCCTACAGCATCCTCCATGTGGAGCATTATCAACTCTTCTTGCCTGTCTCTCCATTTAGTCAGGCCTTTCTTAATTTCTCATGTGGAGGTCTTGCTCAACATTCATTAAATTCATCCCCATGGATTTTTTTTACACTGTTATATATATTACTTTAAAAATCATTTTCAATTTTTCATTATTAATACATAGAAATATAATTGATTTTTATGTTAAAATTCTATCCTACAAGCTTTGAAAGAAATAAAAATATTTTACCTCCAAATATATTTCTTTGACATATTTTGAGATGGCTGTCAGAGGGCCAGCAAACAGAAGTGGCACTGCAAATCTGTCTTTTGGGGGAGATTTGCATCTGCAGAGAATCTGCATTGATGCAGCCAGGCCTTCCTTTGCCCAGATCCAGGAAAGATTCACTGAGAGGCTCACATCTTTGAAGGTCTGAAAAGAAGCATTGACCATCTATTCTCTCTGAAGGCTGCTACCTGTGAGGTTTCATCTACATACAAGACAACCTTTGCTGGCCAGGCCTTTTCTTTCCTTCCCAGGACTTCTCTTGCCACCATCATCTAATTTCTTTTCTTTTTTTTTTTTTTTTTTTGAGACAGAGTCTTGCTCTGTTGCCCAGGCTGGAGTGCAGTGGCACGATCTTGGCTCACTGCAACCTCTGCCTCCGAGGTCCAAACAATCCTCCTGCCTCAGTTCCCCAGTAGCTGGGATTACAGGCACGCACCACCATGCCCGGCTAATTTTTGTATTTTTAGTAGAGACGAGGTTTTGCCATGTTGGCCAGGCTGGTCTCGAACTCCCGACCTCAGGTGATCCACCCACTTCAGCCTCCCGAACTGCTGTGATTACAGGCGTGAGCCACTGTGCCTGGCCACCATCACCTAATTTACCATCATAACCTGCTTTGAGTCACGCTCTGAGCCGCATTCTCTCTGTAACCTCAAGATGGTATAGAAGCTTCTGCACCCCACTGGAGGATTGCATCTTCATTCTGAAGGCTCCTATGTCGTATAAAACTGTGATCAAATACATCTGTATGCCTTTTTTTCCTACTGTAATACTAGCCTTTTATGAGTTGATTTTTCAGTGAAACTTCTGAGGGCAAAGGGGGAGTTTTCCCCCGGTTTGCTCAAACTCCTGGGCTCAAGCAATCCTCTTGCCTCACATCCCAAAGTCCTGGAATTACAGGCATGAGCCACTGTGCCCAGCCTATAAAATTTTATTAAAATTAGCTGTAGCACTAAGAATACACTGATACAAAGGTAGAATTAGGTTTTCTCTTTTGAACAAGATTTTTGTGTAGTATTAAGAGATAGTAAAATACTTTTTGGTATAGTTTTGAGTAAACTGAAAAAAAAAAGGTGGGGTAGAGGAAAGAGAGGGAGAGAGAGATTTTGTTTGCCTAATGGTGTCTATTAGGTCTTATGATTGTTTTGAAAACTGTATTCCTTCCCATCAAAGAATAAACGTTTTTGCTTTTTGAAATCTTTGAATCATCACTTTGGCTACATGAATCACTATTATTTCACAGTGAGCTGTGATCCTATTTTGAGCAAGTGTTTTATACCTTTGATATATGACAAACTTTCCAAAATCAAAATTTCAAATTTGAAATTCATTCTTTTTGACCTCGAACTAACTTCTTGAATGTTAGGGCCCCTGGATGTCCAAAAGAGGCATATTACACTTATTTGGTATGTTAAAATCACATGGAAAGCATTATTAAATAAGAAATGGTGTTTAACTTTTGGAGGGTTATGTTTGTATAAATATGTTACTAATATGCGCTTCAAAATTGTATGATTTCCTAAAATTCTGATGTGTCTTGGTATACATTATCAATAATAATTGGAATTATTATGTTCAATTGTTGCATGCCATAAAACAGCGAAATGCTCTTGTCAATTGTGTCTGTATTTATGGCTAAGACTTTTGTCACTCATAGACAATTATTGTTTTACTTTGATTCTTCTTTAAAGAAAGCAGTTTATAATCAACTACAGCCCAAAATTTGCTTTCTCTGAAGGAAATTCAGGGAAGGTCTCCTGAATACAGGTTTCTAACTTTGGATATCATACCACTGGACTAGGAAAAAAAACCTTCCAGGATTCGAATTAAAAAGCTGATGTGCTCGTAAGGATTGCTAACCCAACATCAAGCAGAACAAGAGCTAATTACATGGGGCTGAACTAAGAGAGGACTCAAAAGACTTTTCATGAACTTTTTGTTTGATACATAGCTAATTCTTTTTATGTTTTGTTTTCCAGAGTCGAAAAAAAAAAAAAAAAACCTTTTTCTTTTGAGTTATTTACAGTTTACAACAAATTGGGTAAAGTATACTCTGAGAGCAAAATTTGAAGCATTTATCTTCCTTTCTACCTGGTATCTCCAGAATTTGAAAACTTTTGTGGTTATTCTTAATTTAGGACAAGATAGCTATTTGCATATGTCCAATACGGATCTCAATTGTTTTGGAGGATTTGACTGGAATGGCATATTTTCAAATATGACCAGATTGCTTTGAGGAATTGAAGTTGACTTTGTAGAGCTAATAAAAAACTCAGTTTCTTTACAAGGTTCCTGACCTGTGGTAAGTGAAGAGTGTTACTTTCTGACAGGCCCAGGAACCTCAAGTTATTTTGGGACCTCAAGAAGAGAAGAATTCACCCAATTCATACAGGTGTTGCAGACAGTCAGTGACAAATGACAAATCCTTGCCTTGGTTTTACAGCCTCAAGGCTTTTAAAAGTCTAAACTGAGATTTCTTATGAAAATGTTTCCACAAAGCCAATTTGAGAAAAGCCTGTATGGTCAATCACTATTCTTGCTGCACTTTATGCAAATAACCAGGCCAAGTATAATAAGATAAAAACTTATTTTACAAATAAATTCGTCCTGCTATGATTTGTCTTTGGTAGAAATTTGCAGGACTGGGCCAGGTGTGATGGCTCATGCCTGTAATCCCAGCACTTTGGGAGGCCAAGGCGGGTGGATCACCTGAGGTCAGGAGTTCGAGACCAGTCTGGTCAACATGGCGAAACCCTGTCACTACTAAAAATACAAAAATTAGCCGGGCATGATGGCACACGCCTGTAATCCCAGCTACTCGGGAGTCTGAGGCAGGAAAATCATTTGAACCCGGGAGGTAGAGGTTGCAGTTAGCTGAGATCGCACCATTGTGCTCCAGCCTGGGCAATAAGAGTGAAACTCCATCTCAAAAAAAGAAAAAAGAAAAAAGAAATTTAGGGAACTGGAGAGAGAAAATTATGTTTCAAAGGAAAACTGTAGCACATGTGTTATTAGATTCTAGCCTTGTTCATTGTTTTTGAGTTTTTATCATTTGTCTGCAATTTGTACTGGATCCTGAATTCTTTCCTGGCTACAAGTCTCCAAACTAATGTTTTCAAATTTTTATTTCATTTTTTTCTGACTTGGAATTTCTAGAAATGCATTGACAAACAACAACAACAACAACAACAACAAACTTTATAAAATATTTAAAGAGGCTTATCCTGACCCAATATGAGTGACCACAGCCCAGAGAACAGTCTCAAGAAATTCTGAGAAAGTGTGCCCAAGGCCGTCAGGTTATAGTTTTGTTTTATACATTTTAGGGAGACAGAAGTTACAGGCGAAAACATAAGTCAATGCACATAAGGTGTACATTGGAGATGTCCCGGTAAGGTGGGACATCTCAAAGCAAGTGCTTACAGGTCACAGGTGGATTCAAAGATTTTCTGATTGGTAATTTGTTGAAAGAGTTCAGCTTTGTCTAAAGATTAGAAGTCAGTTGAAAGACATGCTTGAGTTCAGATAAGGGGGGCTGTGGAGGCCAAGGTTTTGTTATATAGATGAAGTCTCCATATGACAGTCTTTAGAGGGAATAGATGATAAATGTCTCTTTTCAGAACTTAAAAGGTGTCAGAAAGTTAGTTAATCTTTCCTAGGTCCAGGAAAGTCCTGACTGTATTAACAGAGATTCTCTACAGATGTAAATTTTCCCCCACAAAAGCTGGCTTTGCAGGGCCATTTAAAAATATGTCAAAGAAATATATTTTGGGGTAAAATATTTTGATTTCCTTCAGGATCGGCTGTCATGTGATGCTATGTTTGAGTCAGGTTGGAATCTGGTTATCTTCTTGCCACAAAGAGTCTATTCTGTAGATCTTATGATCTCTATTTTAATGTTAATGCTGGTCAGTCTTGCCTAAACTCCAAAAGGGAAGGGGCATAATGAGGCATGTCTGGCCTCCCTTCCCATCATGGCCCGAAATTTAGTTTTATAGGTTTCTTTGGGATCCCCCCTGGCCAAGAGGGGGTCTGTTCAGTTGGTTGGGGGGCTTAGGATATTATTTTCAATTTATAAATTAAAACTGTGTTTTTCTTAAAGTCCTTAAAATCGAAGCTAGACAACTTTAATAAACTTTGAGAGAGATAACATCAACTTATATATAAACAGACTTCATGCCTGCTGAGGTATGCAGTACTCAGAAAGTTCACTTGAATACCTGATTCAAACTACCATTCAAAGAAAAAAAATCTGTCTGATTGTCATAGCAATCTGAAGATGCTTCAGAGACCAGAAAAACTAGGGTACAGGCTACTCCAGACATGGCCCTTTGTTTTTCTTCTGTTTCCATACAAACGTCTCTTATTAAAGATCTTCTTGCCTGGATCAGATATAGAGGCCTAGCCCATCTGCAATGCCACCTCCTGGAATGGGACACAGCTGTTTAACTGAACTGATCTATTCTCAGGACTGAGAGACCGACTAAAGAAGAAATGGGACGTTATATTTAAATTTGCTCTTTTCTGCTTATCCCAATTTGTCTTTTCACTGTTTTGCCTATCTCTGTCTAACAACCTCTAACCCAAAACTCTCCAAAGCTATCAGCTTTGGCTTTTAATATGTAAAGTTTTTTAAAGTTTCAAAGTAGGAACTGGAGGAAATAAAAATATTTTATCTCCAAATATATGTCTTTGACATATTTTGAGATGGCTGTCAGAGGGCCGGCAAACAGAAGTGGCCCTGCAAAACTGTCTTTTGTGGGGAGATTTGCATCTGCAGAGAATCTGCATTGATGCAGCCAGAACTTCCCTTGCCTGAATCTAGGGAAGACTAACTAAGAGTCTGATACCTGTAACGGCCTGAAAAGAAGCATTGACCATCTATTCTCTCTGAAAATTGCTACCTGTGAAGTTTCATCTACATAACAAGACCACCTTTGCTGGCCAGGTCTCCTCTTCTTTCTCTCCCAGGACGTGTCTTGCCACCATAACCTGATTTACTACCATAACTTGTTTTGGGCTGCACTCTGAGCCTAAATTATTTCTGTAACCTCAAGATGGTATATAGGCTTTTGTACCCCATTGAGGGATTGGGTTCATCCTGAAGGCTCCTGTGTCATATGAAACTATGGTCAAATTACATTTATTTGTATGCCTTTTTTCCTATTTCTATGCCTTTTGTGATTGACTTTTCAGCAAACCTTCCAAGGGGAAAGGGAAAGCTTTTTTTTCTCCCCTACACTTTGCTAAATTGATTAATTTCTAGTAAGTTTGGGTTTTTTTGGGTAGAATTTTGAGATATCATTCTCTAAATACACTCTCATGTTGTCTACGAATAAAGTACTTTTGCATCTTCCTTTCTAATCTGTAAGCCATTTTGTTCTTTTCCTTGTCTTATTTCACTGGCTAGTAATAATAGAAATGTAAGAGCAGACATCCGTGCTTTGATTCCAATCTTAGGGGGAAGCTTCCAGTCCTTCAATAAGCATCCAGTCCAGTCCTGTGATGCTGGCTATTATTTCCATTTGTGTTTCTTTTAAAAAAAAAAAAAAAAAATTGTTCTCATTTCTCTTTTTGTTCCCCTTTTGTATTATTTTTTGTCTGTTTTAAAGTCTGAGCTGCTCTTTTTGTTTCCTTTTTGTATTCGTCTCCTGAAGCTGCTATAACACAAATTGGGAGGCTAAAAACAACAGAAAATTGTTCTTTCCCTGTTCTGGATGTCGGATGTTTGAAATCAGTACCACTGGGCTGAAATCAAGGTGTCAGCAGGGTTATGCTTCCTTCAGAGGCTCTATGGGAGAATCTGTTCCATGCGTCTTTTAGCTTCTGATGCCTGCCAGAATTTCTTGGCTTGTGGCTGCATCACTCCAATCTTAAAGGCCAGCATCGTTACTTTATTTCATTTTTTTGAGACAGGGTCTCACTTTGTCACCCAAGTTGGAGTCCAGTGGTGTAATCTTGGCTCACTGCAGCCTCAACCTCACAAGTTCAAATGATCCTCCTGCCTCAGCCTCACGAATAGCTTGAGAATACAGATGTGCACCACTGTGCCCGGCTAATTTTTTTTTTTTTTTTTAGGCTGAGTCTGGCTGTATCACCCAGGCTGGAGTGCAGTGGTGCAATCTCGGCTCACTGCAACCTCTGCCTCCCGGGTTCAAGCGATTCTCGTGCCACAGCTTCCCAAGTAGCTGAGATTACAGGCACCCGCCATCATGCCTGGCTAATTTTTGTATTTTTAGTATAGACAGGGTTTCACCATGTTGGCCAGGCTGGTCGCGAACTCCTGACCTCAAGTGATCCACCCTCCCCAGCCTCCCAAAGTGCTGGGATTACAGGCTTGAGCCACTGCACCCGACCTTATTTTTTTATTTATTGGAGAAACAGAGTTTTTCTATGTTGCCCAGGCTGGTCTTCAACTCCTGAGCCCAAGCAATCTGCCCACCTTAGCCTCCCAAAATGCTAGGATTACAGGCATGAGCTACCACACCCAGCCAAGGCCAGCATCTTTAAATCTCTCTCTGCTCTCTCTTCATGTGGCCTTGGGTGCATGTAACCTGCCTCTCTTAAGGATACATCTGACTGCATTTGGGGCCCACTCAGTCCAAGATCATCTCCCCTTCTCAAGACCCTTAATCAAATCCACAAAGGCTTTGCCATGTAAGGTAACATTCACAGGTTTCAAGATTAGAAAGCACATATCTTTTGAGAAACCATATTGTGGTCTATCATACTCATTATATATTTTTTTCATCTACAATGTCTAAATATTCGTAATAACTTTTAAAGTCTTTGCTAATTCCAACGTCTGAGTCTCTTTCTAGAAACGTTTTCCCCCCTTACAAGTTGTGTTTTTCTTCTTTTCATATATCTAGCAACTTCTGATGGTCTGTTGGGCACTGTGAATGCTACATTTTTTAGAAGTTAGATTTTGCTCTCATGTTGTAAATATGCTTGAAATCTGTACTGCCAGGTATTCATCTGTTGAAGTCACCTTGTATCGTTGAGACTTACTTTTAGGTTTTCTTAGAATGAGTCTAGGGTAGTCCTTACCTTAGGGCAAAATTCATTTTTATTATTACTATTACTAATCTAAATTATGACATCAAGATTACTAAATCTTGCCCTAAGGTAAGGACTTCTAAATTACTATAAGTTACTAAAGTCTCACTCTGTAGGTGTGGCTTTCGTATGATTACAAGTGAATGCCAAGGATGTTCAACAAGGTCTCTGTCTCTAGCTGTCTGGAATTTCAATGTCTCCCAACACTGTGTGATCTCCAGAATCTCTGAGGATCTTACTGATCCACGCTTGGCTATTTTCTGTTAGGTCTGTATCAGTTTTGCATTGTACATTTCTAATTTGGTATTTTCATCAAAGACTCAAGCTCCCTAGGCCAATTTCTGGAGCTCCTTCTCTGCACAGCTTGCTACCCTCCAGGGCTCTGCCCTGAAAAGCCTAGCCACCTTAGTGGCCCCGCCTTCGATCTCAGTTTCCTGCATCTTTCTTTTCTCTTTCTTGTGCCTTAGTTTGGGAAGCACACACCAGTGGAAAGCTGTGGTAAATGCAGAGCCAACCTTGTGTGTTTTTATTCTCTAAAGGATCAAACCCCTCCTGTATTTGTTGTCTAAAGCATGAAGAGTGTTGCTTCATATATTTTGTTCAGTTTTGTAATTATAAATTATGCATAAGTTTATTATCAGTTACCTTATCATGGTCAAAGTCAGAAGTCCAATATTACAAATTTTTTACGCCTGCCATTTACTGAGCATTTCTGTAAGAGACAACATTTTACATGAATTTTTCTCATATAACTGTCAAATAACCCTTTAAGACATATAATATATTTATCTTCCTATTACCTATGGGTAAATGAGACTTAGAACTGTTGAGTAATTTTCCCAAGGTCACAGATTCGGTAGTAGAAATATTTAAGGCTTGCATTCATCTCTATCTGTCTGAAGATCCAAAGCTCTTAAGCATTATATAATAGCATCATCCTATAAGACTAAATAAATTTACCTTTGAAAAACACCAAGACCCAAGTCTGGAAACTAGTAGAAATTCAATAAATCAGTAAATCAGGCCTACTCAAATTTCTAAAGTAACCATACAAGCACTATCGTGTAAGTGGCTGGTTATTGGCCTATTTGATTTCACACCATTTCTCCATTTTTCTTTTTGCTGTTCACTATTGAAGGAAATCACTTATTTTTTCTAGGTTTCCTTGCCCTTTGGATTCAAGAAATAGTAATGCAACTTCTTTAGGATGAAAGCAAGTGACCCCGAACTGTAATGCAAGTCAACATACACACACACAAGTGCAAGAGTAAAGATATGTAATTTAAAAAGACAGTATAACTATCTCTGTCTTCCTTCTGCTCTTAACTGATTTAAAAAGCAATTGTACAAAGTGATATGTATATAATTGTCTTGTTGGGCTTATAGCATATAGAAATGTAATGTATTTGACAATAACAACATAAAGGAGGTAGGTGGGAGCAAAGCTGTACTGGAGAGAGGAAATGACAACAGATGGTATCCAGATTTGCAGGAACAAATAAAGAGAACCAGAAATTGGAAACAAGGTTAATATGACAAATTCTATGAATATAAACTAGATCTCCTTTCTCAGATTTTAAAACAGACAAAAAATAAATGAAAGAAATGGAAGACTTGTATACTGAAATTACAAAATATCATGGAAAATTAAAGATCTTAATAAATGAAAAAATATTACATTTTATGAATTGAAAGACTTAATCTTATTAAGATGAAAACATTCCCCTAATTGATCTACAGATTCAACACAATTCCCTATCATAATCCCAGCTGGCTTATTTGCAGAAATTGACAAGCTGAACCTAAAATTCATGTGGAAATGCAAGGGAGTAAGAATAGCCAATACAGTCTTTAGAAAGAACAAAGTTGGGGACTCACAATTTCCAATTTCAAAACTTACCACAAAGCTACAATAATCAAAACAGTGTGGTGCTGAAATAAAGGTAGTCATATAGTTCAATGTAACAGAATTGAGAGTTCATAAATAAACCCTTAAACATTTCAACTAGGGAAGAATAATCTTTTCAACAAATGGTGCTAAGACAGCTCTATAACCACATGTAAAAGAATGAAGTTGTAGCTAAGAGGATGAAAAGGCATAAGAATGATATAATGGACTTTGGGGATTCTGGGAAAGGAACTGTCGTTGGGAGGGGGATAAGGGATAAAAGACTACATACTGGATACAGTGTACACTGCTTAGGTGCTGGGTGCAACTAAAATCTCAGAAATCACCACTGAAGAATTTATCCATGTAACAAAAAGCCACCTGTGCCCCCAAAAACTATTGAAATAAAAATAGAAAAAAAAAAAAAGAATGAAATGGCATCCTTCCTCACATCATACACAAAAGTTAACTGAAAGGGGATTATATAGTTAATTGTAAGAGATAAGACTATAAATCTTTTAGAAAAAAATATAGGCATAAATTTTATGACCTTGGATCAGGCAAAGCCTTTTTTAGACATGACACCAAAAGCACAAGCAACTGAAGAAAAAAAAAATGGATACATTGGACTTCCTCAAAATGAAAAACTTTTTCAAAGGATAGCATCAACTCAGTGAAAAGCAACCCACAAAATAAGTGGAACACTTGCAAATGGCATATCTGATAAGGGACTTGTATGTAGAATATATTTTTAAAATCATACATAACAACAGTAAAAAGACTAATAACATGACTACAAAATGGGAAAAGGATCTGGGTAGATATTTCTCCACAAAAGGATATACAAATGACATATAAGCACATGAAAAGATGTTCATGTTGTTACCCAACAGGGAATTATAGAAAAAATCACACACAATGAGATACCACTTCATACCTGCTAGAATGGCTGAAATAAAATTGACTGATAATAATAAGTGTTGATGAGGATGTGGAGAAATGGGAACACTTATGACCTGTCGGTGGGAAGGTAAAATGGTGCAGTAAGTTTGGAAAACAGTCTGGACATTCCACAAAATGTTAAACCCACAGTCACCATATGACCCAGCAATCCTACTCCTTGGTATATACTCAAGAGGTATGAAAATATATATCCACACAAAAATATGTACACAAATGCTTATAGCAGCATTATTCATAAGAGCCAAAAAGTGCAAATAACCTTAATGTCTATCAGCTAATAAATGGATTTTAAAATCTGGCATACAATGGACTATTATGCAGCCATAAAATGGAATGAAGTAGTAATACACACTATACCATGGTTGAATCTTGAACACATTATGCCAAATGAAAGCAGCCAGTCACAAAAGACCATAGATTATACGATTTCATTTCTTTTCATTTTATTTTAGAGCTGGGGTCTTGCTTTGTTGCCCAGACTGGAGTGCAGTGGCACAGTCATAGCTCATTGCTGCCTCAAATTCCTGAGCTCAAGCAATCCTTCTGCCTCAGCCTCCTGAGTAGCTGGGACTGTAGATGCATGCCACCCAGCCCAGCTAATTTTTAAATTTTTCATAGAGAGGGGGGGTTTGCCATCTTTCCCAGGCTGGTCTTGAACTCCTGGGCTCAACAATCCTCCTCCCTCAACCTCCCAAAGTGCTGGGATTACAGGCATGAGCCACTGCACCAGGCTGATTCCATTTATATGAAATGTCCAGTATAGAAAAATCTATAGAGACAGAAAGGAGGTTAGTGGTTTTATGGGGCTGGGGCACTTGGGAAAATATGAGAAATGACTGCTAATAGGTACAGGATTTCTTTTGGAAGTGATTAAAAATGTTCTAAAATTTATTGTGATGATGGTTGCACAACTCTATGAATATAGTAAAACCATGTAATTGCACAATTCAAATGGGTGTTATGATGGCATGTGAATTATGTCTCAATAAAGATGTTATATGTTTAACACTTGGAGGATGAGTACGAGTTGACTAGGCCACAATGGCTGCGAGGAAGGAATGGGTGGTTGTCTTAGTCCATTTGTATTCCTATAAAGGAATACCTGAGACTAGGTAATTTATAAAGAAAAGAGGTTTATTTGGCTCACGGTTCTGCAGGCTACACAAGAAGCATGACGCCAGCATCTCCTCAGCTTCTGGTGAGGGTCTCAGGCTGCTTCCACTCATGGAGCAAGAGGAAGCAAGAGAGAGAGGGGAAAGGTTCCAGACATTTTTCAACAATCAGTTCTCTGGGGAACTAACAGAATGAGAACTCACTCACTCATCCCCCTCCCACCTCTTGCCCCTGCCTGGGAAGGGTGGGCATTAATCTATTCATGAGAGGTCCATCCTCATGACCCAAACACCTCCCATTAGGCCCCACCTCTGACAACAGGGGTCAGATTTCAACATGAGAGTTGGAGAGGACAAACATCCAAACTATAGCCATAGTGTTCCATATAAAGCATTTCAAATGGGAAGATGTATTTCCCCAACCACTATAGAAGCCCATTTTATAGTATCTCTACTAATTATCTTAACCTCTTCTCGACTACTTGCAGTGAATGATCATTCTATGTTCATTGGCATAGATAGCTAGGCTGTGAAATAACTGTAAACAAAGCAATTCAGGAATCCAGTGAGCTAGGTGCTGTGATAGTGACACGTACAAGTGCCAAGGGAGTCTGTCCAAGGGAAGGGCACGAAACCCACCAAGTGCTCAGTGAAGGCATCTAGGAGGAACTCAGATAAAAGCCTTGGCTTAAAAATTAGTCAAAGCAAAGGAGGCAAGGGAACAAGAAAAGTTTTCAGAGAGAAAAAGTATAAACAAAGGTCCCTGCGTGCTGGGAACTACACATCATTGAAAAGGGCTGGAAAGTAGAGTGTGGGAGCAAGGAATTGATGACAGACGGGGCAAGAGAAATGAACAAAGGCAAGATGATGAAAGCCAGCTATATTTGTTTCCTATTGCTGCTGTCACAAAGTGCCACAAATTTAGTGGCTTAAACTAACACAAATTTGTTATCTTATTGTCCTGAAGGTCAAAGTCCCAAAATAAGACTCATGAGGCTAAAATGAAGATGTTGGCAAGACCATGTTCCTTTTAGAGGCTCCAGAGGAAAAGCCCTTTCTTTACCTCTTTCAAGTTTCAGAGGCTGTCTGCATTCCTTGGCTTGAGTCACTCTTCCCCATCTTTAAAGCACATAACCCCAAACTCTGCTTTGAATCTTTTTTCAACTCCCACCATCTTGCTCCCCTCTTATGAAGGACCCTTGTGATCACATTGAGCCCACCAGGATGAGCCAGGATAATCTTTCCATCTCTAGATCCTTAATTTAGTCAACATTTGCAAGATCCCTTTTGTCAAGTGAGGTCACATATTTTCAGGTCCTGGGAATTAGGATGTGGACACCGTTAGTGGGGAGGGCATCATTTTGTCTACCACATCATCTTAAGAAATTTACTCATTACCTTAAATGTAATGCGAAGTAATGGAAAGATTTTAAGAAGAGACGGCACGTGATAAGATTTGGGTTTACAAAATATTCTTTTGGAAGTGGTAGATGAGATGGAGAGAATGTGTGACAAGACATTAGGCAGAGTACCACTTAGAAAGTTTCTCCAACAATCCAGGCAAGAAAGCATGGCAGCCTGAGCCAAGGTAAGGGCAGTGAGAATGGAGAGAGGTAGCCAGGTGAGAAGCGTTAAGGCAGAAAGTGATTGAACGTAAGGGACAGGGAGGGCTCCTGAAGACCACTATTTGGAGGTGTCTCTATTATTTAATACGTAGATGAAAACAAGTCTAACAGAGATCCAAACATGACTTAACAAGATGGGAATTTTAACCTGGTAGAAAGTTCAACTAGATCGAAATGCTCTCTTAGTGCAGTGTTTCCAAGGCTGAGAAGAGACCCATTGTATTGGAAACTCAAGCTCCTTCTACTTTGTTGCTCTGCAATTCCTTGGTTTGTCTACCCGATCAAAGAAGATCCATCATGACAATATTCAAGGCCAGAGTCAAGGGAGAGAGAGAGGACGAGGGCACACCCCATTCCTTTTAAGGAAAGACCCCTCTTAGATTTTGACTGATCCCTCTTGTTTGAGCAAGAGGTGGCATACATCATTGCTGCATTTATCTCATTGACCCGAACCTAATTCCATGACCATAATAAGGGGAAGTAGAAAATATAATCTTTAGTCGGACAGCCAGGGGCCCAGCTTAAACCTCTACTACCAAAAGATCAATGGGAGAATGGACGCTGGAGAGATAAGAGCAGTGTCGACCACAACTGTTATGGATCCAGTTGTTAGAAAGTTATGTATTCAAAGAACTGTCTGCCTCCCTGACACTCAGTGATTGACCCTACACCAGCACTTTCAAACGGCATAAATCTATTTCAATTTCTACATGATAGCCCTTGAAATATTTGAAGACAATTTTAAGTTCCCCGTAAGACTTTTCCAGGCTAGACATTTCAATTTCCTTCAATTACTTAGCATATGACATGTTTTTCAGACTCTCATGATCCAGGTTGATATATTTTATTTTCATTTATTTATTTATTTTTTGAGATGGAGTCTTCCTTTATTGCCGAGGCTGGAGTGCAATGGCGCAATCTCAGCTCACTGCAACCTCCGCCTCCCAGGTTCAAGCAATTCTCCTGCCTCAGCCTCCTGAGTAGCTGGAATTACAGGCACACGCCACCACACCTGGCTATTTTTTTTTCTTTTTTTGTATTTTTAGTAGAGACGGGGTTTCACCATGTTAGCCAGGATGGTCTCAATCTCCTGACCCCATGATCCACCTGCCTCGGCCTCCCAAATTGCTGGGATAAAAGGCTGATATATTTAAAATTTTTATTTTTATTTTTGTTATTGTCTTTTATTTTTATTTTTTGAAACTGGCCCTCACTCTTTTGCCCAAGCTGGCATGCAGTGTCGCAATCTCGGCTAACTGCAACCTCTGCCTCCCAAGCTCAGGCCATCCTCCCACCTCAGCCTCCTGAGTAGTTGGGATTACAGGTACACACACCACCATGTCCAGCTAATTTTTGTATTTTTTGTAGAGATGGGGTCTTGCCATGTTGCCTAGGCTGCTCTTGAACTCCTGATCTCAAGCAATCCTCCTGTCTCGACCTCCCAAAGTGCTCGGATTACAGATGTGATTCACTGCACCTGGCCTGATGTATTCTTTAAACTCCGTTTTGTTCTGCCTTTCTTAAAAAGTGGAACCAGAATATGGTGCATTAGGCAACATGAGTAAAATAGGACTATCATCTTTTCTGTTCCAGAGAGAGTTCCTAAATTAATATAGCCTAAGATTCTATGTGAATGCTCAAATTATACTATTCACCCATGTGGAGTTTGAGATCAGTGAAAGAACAGCTCTCTCTCTCACACCTAGTTCAAGTTAGGACTCCAGCTGGTATTTATGCAATTCATTTTATAAGGTTAAAGGCAGCGTGTGCGCAGTTATCCCTACTATTTTTTAGGAGATGGGGTTTTGCTAATGTTGCCCAGGTCGGTCTCATACAATTGGGTTCAAGCAATCTTCTCATCTCCACCTCTTTGAGTACCGGGGACTACAGGCATGCACCACTGTGTCCAGGTGTATTACTTTTTACCTTATTACTTTTAACTTAAGGTTCTAGGATGTCAATAGGATTTTATGACCTAATCTATTACCTATAACTTTCAGCATATATTTAAAGAAGTAAGAACATTTTTAAGAACCGAAATAATGATCAACTCTAGGAAAGACAAAATGTTGTACAACAAAGGAAACAATAATAGTGTACTACTCTTTTTTGTTTCCTTAAGAGTATCCTACTTAATACTACTACTGCTAATACTATTAGCTATACTACTTAATTAAAAGTATCCTACTTAATACTACTACTGCTAATACTATTAGCTATACTACTTAATTAAAAGTACTCTTAATTCACTGATAGTGTACCACTAGTATACTACTATTAATGAATAGTAATGAATGTCATTTATACAGCTATAATAGTAAAGTACTGAGTACAAATTAGTGAAAGCTGAGATGAATAATAATGAAAGATGAAATGAGAAGAGATAAGAGCATGAAATTCTCATCTTCCAAAATAGGAAGATGAATAGATATCTAAAATTGATGCACCGAGACATAATTTGTATAAGCAAATTATTTACAAGTACAGAAATAAATACCAGAAGAAATAGCTTAAAAATGGAAAGTAAGGGGTCTGGGGAGTGGGCTGGGGACAGAAGGCATGCAGGCAGGGGACAGCTGATTTTCCGTCTGTCCTTTTGCTACCGTTTCACTTTTTTTTCTCTTTTTGCTATGTGCATTTATTACTTTGTAAAAATAAACATTAATTATAAAAAGAAATTCAGTTTAGTTTGAGCTGCTCAGTAAGCCCTAGTTTAGGAATCTATTAATCACTTTTATGTGTCATTACCTAACATCTTAATACAGGAAGGGGGAGGAAGCCATTTTCTATACAATTTAACACTACATTTGGTACGGAGTTATCACTTGTGTCAGGGAGATAAATTTAATCACCCCTTTGGTGTCCTATTGTTATGAAGTGACAAAGTTAATGCAATTTATTCAGCACTCTTGTTTCATTATTAATGTGTCACTCATAATAAGCCTCTAATTTTGTGAAATGACTTAATTTTTGTTCTTGGTTTTAAAATCATATTTATTCCAGTTTGCCTTAAAAAAAAATCAGGAATTCAAATGAGAAGTTCAGATTGAATTCCCCAAATTGCTTTAGTTCGGGGGAAAAAAACTTTTCTTGGTGAGAAAATTTGTCATTTACTTCTCCTAAAAAATTGTCATTTATTTCTCCACTTATTTACACCTTTTATTTCTATTTTCTTATTTACACTTTTTATTTATGCTATTTATTTCTCCACTTATTATAAAATTCAGGCGAAAGAATCCTTAGTAATCACCCAATACAGACTCTTTATTTGGCACCCAAGTGAACCATTGCAGCAAGGAAGGTTAGAATTACATCAGTATTGTAATGATGCTATAAAGTAACCAGCTCTCTCAATGACCCAATTTTCTAGCTACCTATGCTATTTTGGTGCTTTGGATTTTGGCTCAGGTTGTAAGACAGCCTGAATGCTCTCTTATACCATGTGCTATGGGTGCCTAGTTAATATTAACTCATTCCGCAAATATTTACTTGGTTTCTGTCATGCGTAAAAGACAGTGGGTTGAATGGTAAGCCCAATTCTCCATTTTGAGAAAAAGAACATAGGAGTTTACATGAGACCTGGGACTCTTCACTCCTTTGTTGCCCTGTGCCGGGTATACAAATACTCCATGTGGCCAGGAAAAGATTGAGGTGTTCACAGCAATCTGTACTTGCCCTCCTGCCCCTAAGGAGGAGAGCAATTCTTCAGAAGAACAAAGACAATTGTCCCCCAAATGGACTCTCCTTTGTCAAACCAAGGTTACCAGAGTTTGTGTGGGAGGGGTAGGGTTTTGCACAAAGTACCAGACACAGGAAGGTACATGTGTGCCCTTGGGATCCCTGCAGCTCTCTAGGTGTGCACGTAAATGGGACAGGGCCAGCTGCCTGGGGTAAAAGCTCTCCCAAGCATTCCAGTATGGAGTGGTGAAAGGGGGCAAAATGGTTATGCGGACAATAATGAACTGGATAATGTGGAAAATTCAAAGTAACTCCTTTTTAGATCACGTTCTTTTTGTTGCTGTTACCATGTTGCTAGTGAAGCATTGCGGAAAGAACACACGCTTTGAAACCAGACAAATCTGGGTTCAAATCCCAGCTACCCACCTTAACTCAAATGACACTGCACAGACCACTGAAGGGCTCTGAGCTGCAGTTTCCCCGTCTGTGAAACAGAGATTCTGTCCACCTCATGTGTTGTATGTAAAGCTTTGAAACACAGCAAGCATCCAATCAATGGGAGATATTAAGTTGTGTATGTGGAACACCAGCAGGATTCAGTACAAAGCTTGTAGACAGGGAAAACGTCATCAAGAACACTTGAGATTTTTTTTTTTTTTTTTCTGAAGAATTGATAATTTTTCTAACTCTTGGTGCACTCTCGCTCCTCTACTACTTGCAAACTTAGCCCAGATTTCTGACAGGGGCCTCTGAGTAGCCATTGCCAATCAGCGATCATGTTCCATTTTATATCTGTCCCCAGAGTTCTATCAAGTAAACAAGTGAACACCTCCATGAGCTGAGAACCAAGAAGTCTTCCTACTTGTGAACTACTTTTCGATGGTCTCTAAGTGGTATTTATCCAAAACCAGATTGGTGTACAGCATTGTTTGTACCCATCTTTCACACAGGCTGCAGCCCAGCCCCACCCTGGGAGGGAGAAACAATAGCCAGGAGGCAGGCAAAAGACCGAGGACTTCTCATGCAGGGAGAGAAATGCAGGTGGTTTTGCGGGCAGAGGGGATACAGGAAGGACTGCAGGACAAAGGAAGTTGCTGTTTAACCACTGCATGAAATGGAAACTGTTTTGAACTTTCCTGAGAATTGGACATGGAAAGAAAAAGAAACCAGACATAAGGGAAAAAGAAACCATAAAGGGAAACTTGAACATAAAGGGAAACTTGTTCAAGTTTTTTGTTTGTTTGTTTGTTTGTTTTTTGTGTGTGTGTGTGTGTGTGTGGTGATCTCATGCTTATCTAAGTTGCGGCAGCTTTCAAGGCCAGTGCAAATGTCCGTGCAGCTGGGAAGCCCAAGTTATCCTAAGCTATAATCATTTGGGTAAGGGGAATACTTACTCCCTTTTATCCCTAGCTCAGAGTACATGCACACATCCTAGGTCAGCACCAAGAACAGTTATGGTGGCCCACAAGTGTGCAAGAGGGTCCTGGGGAACTGTGGCCAGAGTGTCTGGAGATGAGTGCTTGAAGCACAGACAGGGCCAGCAGCCCACTCATGCCTGCTGAATGGCTCTAAAGCCCTAGGTGCTGGAACCCACAATTTTTGGACAGGCATAGCACACTCATGTATCACCCCTGCACCATGCTTCTTCTTGGGGTCTGCTGCCCCTGGCACTTATGGAGCCATGGTTCAACCAGAGTCCAGCTCTCAGGAATAGACACCCCCAGACTCAGGGTCCCTTTTTCCTATCTGCTTCTTGGTTTCCTACCCATTCCTTTTTTTGGCCGCACTCTCAAAAGCCCTTATTCTTTTCAGTAATTTTTTTTCTTTTTTTTTAGCCATAAAAGGGCTTGGTGGATCTCTCAACGAGCTTGATGGTTGATGGTGAGCTAAAAAGTTTGTAAATCCTTAGCAACACCCTAAAACTTGTTGGCCCCTACAATTCCTAGAAACTCAGTCAGATCTCTTGCCAAAGTAAAACAATGTTTCCGATCTTTCTGAATTGTCATCATCCCCCAAGGATGGACAAAAGGACTTTTTTTTCTAAAGAAACACAACATAAACAAAATAGAAACAAAACAAGAAAATCCCCACAAAAAGATTCCTTTTTTTTTTTTTTTAAGAGATAGGGCATCTCGCTATGTTGCCCAGGCTGGCCTCGAGCTCCGGGGCTGGAACAATCCTCCCGTGTAGCTGGAACTACAGGCATGCTCCACCATGCCTGGTCCACAGATAGATCCTTAATAAACGACTCTGCAAGCTAAGTCCGGTGAGTTACCTTGTATATATCCACATACATTTATATAAATGCTTCTTATCTCTTATGAGGGCAAGGAAATGCATCCTCATGTATTCTACCCTTTCTCACATAGCATTGTAACTTACACCTAATAAATGCTTTCTAAATACCTGAATTCCTTCTTGTATCTATATTGACATGTCTTTACATGACATGTCTTCCAGTCCCCTCATCATTTTATTGCTATCCCTGGCGTGCTCATCTATGCCTGTAGCTTTCTTCAGATGAGGCCCTTGGAAGAAAATTAAGTATTTCAGCTGTGATCTGACCTGTCCAGAGCATGGACTGTAACAGGGCCATAACATTAAAACCTCTCTGTAGAGATTAAAAACAACCCATTACTCTGCACTCTTATAGTCACTCTAGCAGTTATAAACCCACCTAATTATTCTTGGCTTTAACTCATCTTTCTCTATCTTGAGCACAAGGATACCATAAGAGATTTTAATAAACACTGTTGAAGTCCCAAAACATTCTGTCAATTACAGTTCCCTGGTCTTCCCTGAGTAATGTATTAAGCGGGATATAATTCTGTCTACATATCTTAAACAAGACAGAAGTTCATCTTTTTATCATGTAAAAGTCCAAGCTGCTATAATGGCCTTGCTCCAAGAAATCCGCAGGGGAGTAGGCTCTTGTGGCCGGGCCACACCCAGGTACTGCCCTCATCTGCCAAGTCCAAAGGGCTCACTCATTCATGTTTCAACAAATAGCAGGTACTTTCCTCGAAGAGCAAGACTCAGAAGGACAACACTTCCCTTTGGTTCATATCCATTGCCAGGGCTTGGTCATGTGTTCTAAATGCAGCTGCAAGTGAGGCTGGGAAATTGAGTTTTTATCATGGTAGCTGAAGTAGGCTGAAAAGTGCCCCCCCAACCCCCAAATGCTCGTGTCCTAATCCCTGGAAGCTGCAAATATGTTATTTTACATGGCAAAGAGACTTTGTAGATGCAATTATATTAAAGATTTTCAGATGAGGAGGTTACCCTGGATTGTCTTGATGGACTCAGTGTATTCAGGAGCGGCCTTCTAAGAGGGAGGCGGGAAATTCAGGTGAGAGAAGACAGAGGATGGAAGCGGAGGGGAGAGAGCAAAAGCCATCTGAAGATGCTATGTTGCCGACTTTGAAGATGGAAAGAGCGGCCACAAGCCAAAGAATGCGGGTGGCCCCTTTGCATTCTCTGTTTGTTCTGCTAAAATTTCTGTTACTATGGAAAAGACAGAGAATAGATGCTGAGGGATAATTAGCAGTCTCTACCATGACTTTTTGTGTGTGTGGTGATCTCATGCCTATTCCTGAAGATCACCTCTTTCACTTTAAGTGGCTCACACATTCTTTTTAAAAATCCCATGGGCTGGGCACGGTGGCTCACAACACCAGCTCTTTGGGAGGCCGAGGCAGACAGATCACGACGTCAGGAGTTCAAGACCAGCCTGGCCAACATGGTGAAACCCCTTCTCTACTAAAAATACAAAAATTAGCCAGGCAGGTGGCACACGCCTGTAATCCTAGCTACTCAAGAGGCTGAGGCAGGAGAATTGCTTGAACCCAGGAGGCAGAGGTAGCAGTGAGTTCAGATCATGCCACTGCACTCCAGCCTGGGCGACAGAGCAAGACTCTGTCTCAGAAAAAACAACAACAACAACAACAACAACAACACATCCCACGGTTTATTTTGCTTGGGTGCGTTGCCAAAAAACAAAACAAAACAAACAAACAAACAAAAAACAGGTCTGTAGCACCAGGAATCTTCTCTATTTCTGAAATAATTATTTTCCAGTACTTTTTTTTTTTTTTGAGACGGAATTTCACTGTTGTTGCCCAGGCTGGAGTGCAATGGCGCGATCTCAGCTCACAGCAACCTCCGCCTCCCGGATTCAAGCCATTCTCCTGCCTCAGCCTCTGGAGTAGCTGTAGTTGGGACTACAGGCATGCGCCACCACGCCCGGCTAATTTTGTATTTTTAGTAGAGATAGGGTTTCTCCATGTTGGTCAGGCTGGTCTCGAACTCCGGACCTCAGGTGATCCACCCGCCTCGGCCTCCCGAAGTGCTGGGATTACAAGTGTGAGCCACCGCGCCCGGCCTCCAGTACTTCTTTTATTGTTCCTGATGCATCAGAGATAACCAACTGCAGTCCAACCATCTTACTTACACATTATCTTGGTATTTGGAGGTGTAATTTGCATGGACTCAAAACTTGAAGCCATTAAAGGATTAAGGTGTTTCACAGTTCACTCATGCATCTTGGAACATCTATTCCCACCTGTGAATGGTTATTCATCATTTTCAGTCAAAAGATCGTTTCTGAGACAGAATTCAGAAACCACATAGATGCTGAGGAGTTCTGCTTTCTTTGTATCACCCATCAGCATCCAGCAACAGATTTTGAAGTTCTAGCTTAAATTACCTTTGATGGTATCACCTCACCTCTACAGGATTGATGGAAGTGGGAGCCACTGCTTTTCTTTCTTGCCCATCCAGAAAAATGTAAGGGATTCTGATTTCTCTACAGGCCTCTTAGCAATTGTCGAATTGCCTTCCTAGAGAGTTCAAACGCCCCCGTTTCTGAGCCTCCATGCCCTTTAGGCCTCTGCTTCCCATACTAGCAATAGTTTCAGGATTGCTAAAACTGATGCGTCTGCTCACCTTAGCTCACCCAAGATCCACCACTTCTAAGAGTATTTGTTCTCAGAGAAATAGCTTATGGGATGACAGCCAGGATAATGAGAAAATCGAATAATTCTAAGCCTTACGGTTTCCAAGAGATGAGCATATTTCTTTGTTTTGTTCTCCTCACCTGCTCTGTGTTCTCTCTGCCAACACTCCCTCTGCCCCAGATTCGTTGGCAGTCAAGGCAGGAGCCAACTGCCCGCCGAGGCGTCCTCATTAAAATGCACTGCTCTTGCTAATTAGGAGCCAAGGTTCTCCCACGGTGGGCTTGGCCTGGTTATTGCCATTATCTTCATAAATAGACTCTTTACTTTGCAAATGGTGCTGTCATACCCAGGCATTCCTGACCTGGCAAATGCTCTGTGCATTCTTAAGAGGCGGAGGGAATGTGTTAGCAAGAGAAGGCAGAGGCATTCATGCTGAAGCAGGGCTCTGTCCTGAGCTCACCCCGCTATGTCTGGGCAGCAGGCAGCCAACACAATGGCTGACTCTGCATGTACAACCACAATGGGAAGCAACATATGGCCCAGATTTGCTGGGAGATCTTATTTCCTGCCATTTTAACCTTTACAGTAAGGGCAACTTGCTAGATGCATAAAATGCATAAATATTTTTTAAGTGATGAAATTGTTTTACCTTTGAAAAGAGCATTCCTATCAATAAATTCACAAATCAGAGGAAGAAAATCAGATGAGTTTTTAGTTTCCCCAATATGCCCTTATGCGATCTCATCTCTGAGAATGTGTTTACTTATTTAATTTCCTTCGCTTACAAAACTCTTTCTCTACAATTTCTGCCTGTCTAATGCTAAACTGCCATTGCTAGTCTAGCTCTTTCACAGGACCTGTTTTGATTCCCTCAACTAAATGTAACCTTTTTCTCTCCTGCACTATCAAAGTATGTTTATGAGTATTTACCATTACAGCTACCCCTTGTGGAGTGCTGGCTCTCCCAGGAGCCGTGCCGAGCACTTTTTACACATTATCTCCAATCCTCACAGTGAACCTACAACCGGGGTGTTATCCCCATTTTATAGATGAGAAAACTGAGGCTCAGTGACATTGAGAAACTTGTCCAAGATACTCCTTCGCAAGAAGTAGAGCAAGGCTGAGAGCTCTGAGCTACAGTTCTCCTCTCCTTTTACCAGATTGAGGCTCCTAAAGGAAAAGATTCTGTCTCTGTCATCTCGGCGTTTTCTTTCTGCCATTAGGTGTTCAAGAGTAATGAATCAAGGAAACAGACTCCTTGATTACAATCTAATTAGGGTAATAAGACATGTCGCCAAGAAAAATAGCTACATTATTTGGTAGTCTAGAAGTATAATTGCTACAAGCATATACCTTCTGCAGGTGAACTCACTTTCTACAAAAGTTACCACTGAAAGTTTCATATACTCTGATGAGGTTATAAGGCAAGTCGTTAGCCCCCACCACTAATACCAGTGCTATAATTAAGCATGTCTCAAACTTTAATATGCATTTGAACCACCTGAGCATCTTATTTAAAAGCACATTCTGATGCAGGTCTGAGTGTGAGTGGGACTCAAGTATGGACATTTCTCACAAGCTCCGAGGTGATGTTGCAGCTGCTGGTCTGCTGGCCATACTTTGAGTAGCAGGGATATAAGAGGCTGTACTATAAACTATATTATTGAGACAACCTGGAATGTTTCACTCCTTACTGGTCTCTTACCTGCAGCCCTCCATGCCTTTCCCTATGTTGCCCCCTTTACCTGGAAATCCCTCGCACATCCTTTCACCTGACAAACTGGTATTCATTTTTTAAGACAGCTCAGAGGTCATTGTAGTAAATTTTGCTGAACCTCTCGATAGGGTTAAGTGCCCCTTTCCTGCATATGTTCATGACTGTCAAGGCACACTTCAGTTCTGTCCACCTGCTTCTTTTTAAAACCATTTTTTATTGTAATAGGTTATTGAGGAATAGGTGGTGCTTGGTTACATAATTAAGTTCTTTAGTGGTGATTTCTGAGATTTTGGTGCACCCATGACCTGAGTGCACACAATTTGTAGTCTTTTATCCCTCACCCACTTCCTACCCTTTCCCCCTGAGTCCTCAAAGTCCATTGTGTCATTCTTATCCCTTGGCATCCTCATAGCTTAGCTCCCACTTATGAATGAGAACATACGATGTTTTGTTTTCCATTCCTGAGTGACTTCATTTGGAATAATAGTCTCCAATGTCATCCAGGTCACTGCAAATGCCATTTAAATATGTATATATATATATCTATATCTCACAGTTTCTTTATCCACTTGTTGATTGATGGGCATTTGGGTTAGTTCCATGTTTTTGCAATTGCGAATTGTGCTGCCATAAACGTGCGTGTGCAAGTATCTCTCTTGTGCAATGACTTCTTTTCCTCTGGGTAGATACCCAGTAGTGAGATTGCTGGATCAAGTGGTAGTTCTACTTTTAGCTCTTTAAGGAATTTCCACACTGTTTTTCATAGTGGTTGTACTAGTTTACATTCCCACCAGCAATGTAGAAGTGTAAACTTTTTACTGCATCCACGCCAACATCTATTATTTTTTGATTTTTTGATTATGGCCATTCTTGCAGTAGTAAGGTGTCCACCTGCCTCTCCACATGACTATCCGTTCCTTGTGGTCAGGGACCATGTATGACCATGGATGAATGATCGGACACATGATGGGTGCTCTTTAACAAGCTTAGCTTACAACAGGGACTGAGGAGTTGTATAGGGAGGCAACAATTTACCTCTACCATCTTAGGGTTTTTCAGCTGGGCCTAAGAATTAAATTGACAAAAGACATATCAACAGGAGAAAAGCAAACAAATTTATTTAATACAAGTTTTCCGTGGCACAGGAGCCTTCATAAGGAAACAAAGAGACAAAGACACAGAGTTGAACATTTACATGCTGACCTAGACAAAGAGTAGTAAATTATGAAAATGTGACAAGGCAGAGGAGCTTGGGCTAGAGTAATTTTTGGGTGGAGAAGTAGCTAGGCATCTAGGTTTAGTCTAACAAGATTTGTTTATACAGATTCCCTTCCATCTCAACTTTTTGTCCTTGATGATGAGAATGATACTTTCCTTCTGGTATCGGGAGGACATCTTTCACATGGGAATTTCCTCTCCTTTTAAGAAACAGAAGCAAAGTCAGAGTGATCTTCTCACACCTGCTGGCTTTTGTTTTTGTTTTGTTTTTTAAGATGGAGGCTCGCTCTGTGGCCAGGCTGGAGTGCAGTGGCGCAATCTCAGCTCACTGCAACCTCTGCCTCCTGGGTTGAAGTGATTCTCATGCCTCAGCCTCCCGAGTAGCTGGGACTACAGGCACACGCCACCATGCCCGGCTAATTTTTGTATTTTTAGGAGAGATGTAGGTCTCACCATGTTGGCCAGGATGGTCTCAATCTCTTAACCTCATGATCCACCCACCTCGGCCTCCCAAAGTGCTGGGATTACAGGCATGAGCCACTGCGCCCAGCCGCACCTGCTGCTTTTAATGTTCCTTTAATTCAACATAGTCAGTATGTCAGAGAAACATATTACAGATAGTGGAAGGCAACAGTATAGTACTAGAGGTGGGAAGGAAAGAAGCTAGGACAGCAACAGAGTTCGGTACCTGTCATCTACTGCCACAGTAATGCTACATAAAAAATGGCCATGAAATCCAGTGGCTTCAAACAATAAGCTTTTATTTAACTCATGAATGTATAGGTCAGCTGGACAGTTCTGATCCCAGATAGACTCTCTGTGTCTTTGTGCTCAGTTTGCAGGTCAGCTTCAGGTTAGCTTTGCAAATCTTAGCTGGGCTCTCTCACATGTCCAGGACCCCAGCCTGGGTCCATGTAGTCTCTCATCCCAACAGACTAGTCCAGGTTTTGACTCATGGCCAAGGCAGATTTCAAGAAAGGGAGTAAAGTTTCCATGACCCTTTAATGCCTAGGCTTGGACAGGCACATCTTATACCATTACTTTTGCTTCATTGTATTGGCCCAGCAATCCAAAAGGCCAGCCCAAGTCAAGAGGCAGCAAAGCAGACTCTACCTCCTGATAAGAAGAGCTACAAGCCGAATTGTAACAACAAGGTTACAAGGAAGGGAATAATCAGGGCCATTTTTGCAATCAACTGCCATAGTTTTACATTGATTTAGACTCTGTGCAAATGCCAGGACACTCTTGCAATGGGTCTTAACTTTAATGCTGTCGCCTTCAGGAGGCCGCTGGGCTGCAAACCCGGGCCACTCTTCATTATTTGCACATCAGTCACCCAAAGCAAATGTTCTTTTCTAGACTGTCTTCTTAGCTGCTTCCTCCTACTGTCCAGCTGGTGTGTGTTCATTTAATTCAGACTTGGTCTAAAATTAGGGTGAGCAAAACATGATTAGAGAGGCAAATCTGTTGGAAAAAAAAGTAAAACCAAACTAAAACTAAATTTAAATACTTTAAAGTTAGCTCCATTCATATTACCTCTGTTCCCAAAATCAATGTAGAGACTTGAGTTGTTCATGTGTATGTGTATTTTTAATTTAATATTTTGAATATGTAATACATTAACTAAAGTTTAAGTGATTGCATATGAATCTTCCTTCATAACCTCTGCCCTAGTCACTCAGTTCTCCTCAGAGGCAAATAATGTTATTTTTAAGGGTATTTCAGAAATGCACATATAATTAGATATAAACAAATACATACATATGTTCTCTCTTTGATTCTGTTTTGCTTTTATTTTTTCAATTAACATGTTATCCATAAAGATCTTTCCAAATCAAGGCAAAAATACTTTCTCATTCTTTTGTAGGTCTGCATACTTTTCCATTGTATAGATGTATCATAACTCATTTCATCAGTACCCCATTGATAGTTATTTAATTTGTTCCCATTCTTTTGCTGTAGTATAATTAAATCTAGAGAGGAGAGGGCTTCTAACACAATGATGAATTCCAAAATTTGGCCTTATAAGTGGATTGATGACAATGACTGCTCTATTGTCTCCTGATTGGAGTCTTTGTCTTAGTTTGTCACCTTGTGATATTAAAAACAAATAGAAAATTCCATGAAGACCTTGGTTTTGGCACGTACCCTGCATTTTTGGAACTTTATGTTCTAAAAGACTTCTAGAGGAAGCCGTATGGGATAGTGGAGAGATGGGCAGTGGCTCATGCCTGTAATCCCAGTACATTGGGAGGCCAAGGCGGGAGGATTGCTTGAGGCCAGGAGTTCAAAACCAGCAACACAGCGAGATCTCATCTCTACAACTCTTTTTAGTTAGCTGGGCATGGTGGTGTGCACCTGTAGTCCTAGCTATTTAGGAGGCTGAAGCTGAAGGATTCCTTGAGCCCATGATTTAGAGGCTGAATTTATATTATATAAAATAAGCTATGTTGCATTTTCAAAGGGCTGTTGAGAACTGTTCAGGGGAAATGCAGTTTGTCAGGTGTCTCTTCACACTTAGGGCTCTGCCATGTCAGCCAGCTGTGCTTTGCTGCTGTGGTGCTTTCTGTTCCAGACGATGAAGTGGAGCTGTGCAGAACGGGCATCCTGAAGAAACTGTGATGCGGCCATGATAACTGGATTCTTAGGGATCCTAGAAAAACTCAGAATAGCCTAAATCAGGGGTCCTCAACCCCCAGACACTGACCAGTACCCGTCCGTGGGCTGTTAGGAACCGGGCCACACAGCAGGAAGTGAGCCGCGGGCCAGCAAGCATTACAGCCCGAGCTCCGCCTCCTGTCAGATTCTCATAGGAGCGCAAACCCTATTGTGAACTGAGCATGTGGGATCTTGTGCACTCCTTATGAGATTCTAATGCCTGCTGATCTAAGATGGAACAGTTTCATCTCAAAACCATCCCCTCCTACCTCCCCCACCCCATATCCGTGGAAAAATTGTCTTCCACAAAACCGGGTCCCTGGTACCAAAATAAAATGGTGAACACTGGCCTAAATGACACAGTCACCACCTAAGATCCTAGGAGGCCACTGGTCTCTTCATTTATCCAGCACCACAGTGTACACCAATTGTTTCCAAATGCTAGCTTGTGTATCTGCTGCCTCAAAATCACCCCAGATCTTTTGTAGGGCCCCAACTTATCAGACTCACGGAATCAGCCTCTCTGGAATCTAAAATAAGCTCGCTAGGTGACTCGGAAGCATCGTCAGGACTGGGAACTCTACCAAGGCAACAGTGCAGATAAACATGACTGCATTTAGAAACCAGGAAGCTCAGACCTTACAGACTCTATATATGGAAGACACCAAATGTTCTGAGCTCTACCAGCCTGATGCTCAAGCGTGGAAAAGACTTAGCATTCTCTCTGGCTTCAAAAGGTTCCAATGTGAGGCTGTGTCTCCTCCCAGCTTCTTGTTATTCAGGTATCTGACTGGAGCCCTGGATGAGACTCTGAAACAGTGATGTATGAGGGATGTGGTAGGACAATGCTGACCAAAGAACCAGCCTAAATCTCCTTCTCTGGCCTTATAATAACAGACGCAAGTCCTTTTGGGGAGCAATGAATGGTAGGGAGGAGGTTAAATTAGACACTGGGATTGGTTCAACCGGCTAGAAAACTGATGTGAAGATGGGTACTAGGTCTAAGCCTGGGCCATGGTGCTCCTACAGGGTGGCCCTGCCCAAGGAAGAGAAGCTGCTTTCTCAAGGAATTTGTACAGACTTAGGCCATTTGGTAGTAGTGAGAGAAAGGAGGTACGCAGATTCAGGGAGAATTGTCTGGTCTTAAAGCTCAGAATCAATTTTAGGAGCTCTGCTTTCTCTGGGAGAAACTAGTTCTCCTCACTTGATCAAAGTGAGCTGAGGCTCAGGTAGGCCTGTGTCCAGACTGTAAATGGAGATGTTGGCCCTGGATGTGGATCATCAGGGGTGGCCACCCTCTCCTAGACTTAACCTGCCCCTTCATAGAGGGAAGAGAAATTTTCCTACTTCTATGTAAATGCACTGAAGATTCAATTTCCAAGCTCCAACTGGGATTCTAGAGAAGCGGGCGATAACACTTTGCTATTTGGGGATGTAGCTGTGCAAATCAATCTCCTTTTAAAAGTTAAAAGCAGTTTCTCAAAGACCTAATAGTGCTGTGCATATAGTTGGTTGTCAATAAATGTATGGCAAATTAATGACAATAGGTCAATTCTCACCCTGAAAGTAAGTGATATCTAGATATAAAAATATAGCCTCTCCTATGATGTGGGGCATGCTAATATCATGTATTTTCTAGTGTCCTGAATCAACACTAAACTATCTGCCCACAACGACTTGCAGTAATCCTTTGTGCTTTGAAACCATGCCACTTCTGTGGAGGAATTGGAGACTGTTATTCTAAGTGAAGTAACTCAGGAATTGGAAAACCAAACATCGTATGTTCTCACTTATGTATGGGAGCTAACCTATGAGGACACAAAGGCATAAGAATGATACATTGGACTTTGAGGGCTCAGGAGAAAGGGTTGGGAGGTGACGAGGGATAAAAGACTACACATGGGGTACAGCGTACACTGCTTGTGTGAAGGGTGCGCCAAAATCTCAGGAAGAATTTATTCATGTAACCAAACACCACCTGTTCCCCAAAAACCTATTGAAATGAAAAATTTAAAAAATAAACAGGTGCAGTGGTTCATGCCTGTAATCCCAGCACATTGGGAGGCCAAGGCAGGAGGACTGCTTGAGGACAGGAGTTCAAGACCAGCAACACAGTGAGAACTCATCTCTACAATATATTGTCTGAGCCCAAGAGGTCAAGGCTGCAGCGAGCCATGGTCATGCCACTGCACTCCAGCCTGGGCACAGAGCAAAATCTCTCTGTCCCCTCCTCCTCCTCCTCCTACTCCCTCCCCAGCCCTTCAAAGCTCCCTTCCCTAGAGCAGGTACTACATCCTTCTCTCTCCCTGTGTGAGGGATCTCTCTTCCCTCCAGGCTGCCTTTGTCCTTTCTCATTTATCCCGCCCTTTCACATCTCCTAAAATCCTGTTCCCATTCGTTCCCAACTCAATAAGACAAAAGCTTGTTAGTCTGCTCGGGCCTCTGCTTGGGAGCCTTGGTTCACTTGGCCCCAGACTACATGGAGCTGTGGGGAACAGTGGCTTCCTGTCGCGTGGGGTTTAACCATATATCATATAGATGATGTGTATGTGTGTGTATGGAATACTACTCAGCCATCTTGATTTCATTGTTGACCCAACAATCATTCAGGAGCAAGTTATTTAATTTCCATGTATTTGCATGGTTTTGAGGATTCCTGTTGGAGTTGATTTCCAGTTTTATTCTACTATGGTCTGAGACAGTACTTGATATAATTTCGATTTTCTTAAATTTACTGAGACTTGTTTTGTGGTCTATTATATGGTCTATCATGGAGAATGTTCCATGTGCTGATGAATAGAATGTATATTCTGGGCCAGGCATGGTGGCTCACACCTGTAATCCCAGCACTTTGGAGTCTGAGGTGGTTGGATCACCTGAAGTCAGGAGTTTGAGACCAGCCTAACCAACAAGGTGAAACCCCATCTCTACTAAAAATATAAACAGTAGCTGGGTGTGGTGGCAGGCACCTGTAGTCCCAGCTACTCGGGAGGCTGAGACAGGAGAACTACTTGAACCCAGGAGGCAGAGGTTGCAGTGAGCCAAGATTGCACCACTGCACTCCAGCCTGGGTGATGGAGTGAGACTCCATTTAAAAAAAAAAAAAAAAAAGAATGTATATTCTGCAGTTTTTTGGGTAGAATGTTCTATAAATACCTACCCATTTGTTGTAGGGTATAATTTAGCCCACTGTTTCTTTGTTGACTTTCTGTCTTGATGACCTTTCTAGTGCTGTCAGTGGAGTATCAAAGTCCTGCACTATTATTGTGTTGCCATCTGTCTCATTTCTTAGGTCTAGCAATAATTGTCTTATACACTTGGGAGTTCCAGTGTTAGATGCACATATATTTAGAATTGTGATATTTTCCTGTTGGACTAGTCCTTTCATCATTATATAATGTCCCTCTTTGTCTTTTTTAACTGCTATTGCTTTCAAGTTTGTTTTGTCTGATATAAGAATGGCTACTCCTGCTCACTTTTGCTGTCTATTTGCATGGAATATCTTTTTCCACCTCTTTACCCTAAATTTATGTCAGTCCTTACATGTTAGGTCAGTCTCCTGATAGACAGCAGAAACTTGGTTGATGAATTCTTATCCATTCTGTCATTTTCTATCTTTTAAGTGGAGCATTTAGGCCATTTACATTCAATGTTAGTATTGAGATGTGAGGTACTATTCATTGTGCTATTTGTTGCCTGAATACCTTGGATTTTTAAAATTGTGTTATTGTTATATAGGTCCTGTGAGATTTATGCATTAATTAGGTTCTATTTTGGTATGTTTCAAGGATTTGTTTCAAGATTTAGTGCTCCGTTTAGCAGTTCTTGTAATGCTGGCTTGGTAGTGATGAATTCTCTCAGCATTTGTTTATCTGGAAAATACTTTATCTTTCCTTCATTTATGAAGCTTAGTTTCACTGGATACAAAATTCTTGGCTGATAATTGTTCTGTTTAAGGAGGCTAAAAATAGGACCCAAATCCCTTCTAGCTTGTAGGATTTCTGCTAAGAAATCTGCTGTTAATCTGATGGGTTTTCCTTTATAGGTTACCTGATGCCTTTGCCTCACAGCTCTTAAGATTCTTTCCTTTGTCTTGACTTTAGATAACCTGCTGACTATGTGCCCAGACAATAATCTTTTTGCAATGAGTTTCCCAGGTGCTCTTTGAGCTTCTTTTATTTGGATGTCTAGATCTTTAGCAAGGGCAGAGAAGTTTTCCTAAATTATTCCCTCAAATATGTTTTTCAAACTTTTAGATTTCTCTTCTTCCTCTGGAATACCAATCATTCTTAGGTTTATACATTTAACATAGTCCCAAATTTCATGGAGGCTTTGTTCATTTTTTTTAAATTTTTCTTCTTTGTCTTTGATGGATTGGGTTAACTTGAAAGCTTTGTCTTTGAGCTCTGAAGTTCTTTCTTCTGCTTGTTTGATTCCATTCCTGAGACTTTGCAGTGCATTTTGCATTTCTCTAAGTGTGTCCTGGATCTCTGGAAGTTGGGATTATTTTTTATTTATGCTGTCTATTTCACTGAAGACTTTTCCTTTCATAGCCTGTAGCCTGTATCATGTTTTTGATTTATTTAATTTGGACTTCACCTTTCTCTGGTGCCTCCTTGATTAGCTTCATAATTGACCTTCTGAATTCTTTTTCTGGCAATTCAGAGATTTTGTCTTAGATCCATTGCTGGTGAGTTGGTATGATCTTTTGGGGGTGTTAAAGAACCTTGTTTTGTCATATTACCAGAATTGTTTTTCTGGTTCCTTCTCATTTGGGTAGGCTGTGTCAGGGGGAAGATCTGGGATTCAAAGGCTGCTGTTCAGATTTTTTTGTCTCACAGGGTGCTCCCTTGATGTGGTGTTCTCTCCCTTCCCCTAAGAACGAGGCTTCCTGAGAGCTGAACTGTAGTGATTGTTTTTGTTCTTCTGGGTCTAGCCACCCAGCAGAGCTAGCTACTGGGCTCTGGGCTGGTACTGGGGAGTGTTCGCAAAAAGTCCTGTGATGTGATCTGTCTTCAGGTCTTGCAGCCATAGATACCAGCACCTGCTCTGGTGGAGGTAGCAGGGGAGCGAAGCGGACTCTGTGAGGGTCCTTGGTTGTGTTTTTGTTTGGTGCGCTGGTTTTGTGTTGGTTGGCCTCCAGCCAGGAGGTGGCGCTTTCAAGAGTGCATCAGCTGCAGTCCTATAGGGAGAATGCAGACTTGCCCTAGGTACACCTGGTTAAGCATTCAGGTCTCTCAGGCAGTGGGCGGGGTCATAGAGCTCCCAAGGGATTATCACCTTTGTCTTTGGCTACCAGAGTGGATAGAAAAAGACCACCAGGTGGGGGCAGGGATAGGCCTGTATGAGCTCAGCCTCTCCTTGGGCAGGGCTTGCTGTGGCTGCTGTGGGGGATGGGCATGTGGTTCCCAGTTTAGTGGGGTTATATTCTCAGGGGGGTTACGGCTGCCTCTGCTGAATCATACAGGTCACCAAGGAAGTGGGGGAAAGCTGGCAGTCACAGGCCTCACCCCACTCCCATGCAGTCCACAGTCCTAAAGGCCAGTCTGACTTCCACCATGCTCCTCCAACAGCACCGAGTCTATTTCCAGGCAGCCAGTGTCTATTTCTCAGCCAGGGCTGAGAACTTGCCCCAGATCACGAGCCTCCCCATTGAGAAAGCAAGCGGACTCACAGTTTTTCAGTGTTTTAGGGAGCCTGCAGGGGTGATCCGGTTCCTTTAAAGGGTCTGTGGATTCTCTTGGCTTTCCTGGTATGTTTTTGTGGTAGTTCTTGGAGCAGTTCACGATGTGAGTCTCCACACACTGCTCTGTCTGTCCGAGTGGGAGCTGCAAGCTAGTCCTGCCTCCTGTCCTCCGTCTTAATCCATGCCTGGATAATCTTTAGATTTTTTGTAGAGACGTTGCTCAGGCTGGCCTCAAATTCATGGCCTCAAACAATCCTCCCACCTTGGCTTCCTAAAGTGTTAGGATTACATGTGTGAGCCATGACACCCAGCACCAATAATTCTTTAATATCATATACTATCTAGTCCATGATCAAAGTTTGTCCCCAAATTTTCCTCAAAGTATTTTACGACAGATTTTCTTCCCCTAAATCAGCATCCAATCAAGTTTCAATCATTGTATTGGCAATTATTCTTTTTAAGTATCTTCGAATCTAGAATGGTCTCTTCTCCTTGCCTTTTTGTCATGACCTTGCTGTGTTAAAGAAACTAAACTATACCAGTTGTCCTGGATTGGTCTTTGTATTTTGGGTAAGCTTTGGCAGTTTGTTAGATGTATGTGCACGGTGTTGTTTATAGTTTTCCCTTACTGATAGTCTGTTTAATGTTGGTTTGGGTCTGTACTGATATCTCCTCTTCAATCCCTGATATGAATAACCTGAGACTTCCTTGTTCTTTCTTTATCAGTCTTGTTAGATGTTTATCAGTGTTATTGCTCTTTTAAAATAAATAGCTTTTATTTTCTCTATTTCCTGTTTTCAATTTTGTTGATTTTTTGTCTTAGCTTTGTTATTTCCTGATTTCCTGATGCTCTCTGTCTCTCTCTCTCTCCTTCCAAGATGTTTTTCTTTATTTTTTAGTTTTCAGCAATTTGATTTTAATATGTCTTGGTACTGATTTCTTTGAATTTATGCTCTCTGGGATTTGCTGAACTTCTTGAATCTATACATTCATGTCTTTTACCAAATTTGGGACATTTATGCTATTAGTTTTTCAAACTTTTTTTCCTATACTTCATTCTTTCTACTCTTTTCCAGGATTCCCATGACATAAATTTTAGACTTTTGGTATTGCCTCATATGTTCCTGAGGCTCTGTTAATTTTTTTCCTCATCTTTTCCCTCTTGGTTCTTCAGATTGAATAATTGAATAATTTCTATTTATCTTTTTTTTTTTTTTTTTTTTGAGACAGAGTCTTGCTTTGTTGCCCAGGCTGGAATGCAGTGGTGCAATCTCAGCTCACTGCAACCTCCACCTCCTGGGTTCAAGCGATTCTCCTGCCTCAGCCTCCTGAGTAGCTGGGACTACAGGCACACGCTGCCACACCCAGCAAATTTTTTGTATTTTAGTAGAGATGGGATTTCACCATGTTGCCCAGGCTGGCCTTGAAATCCTGAGCTCAGGCAATCCATCCGCCTCAGCCTCCCAAAGTGCTAGGATTACAGGCGTGAGCCACCACACCTAGCCTCTATTGATCTATTTTCAAGTTTATTAATTCTTTCATTTGTCATCTCCATTCTGTTATTAAGCGCAACTAATATGTTTTTACAAAGTTTTAAACTATTATATTATTTAGTTGTAAAATTTGCATCTGGTTATTTTTTTAAAATGTATCCTATTTCTTTGCTAAGGCTTAATATTTTCCTACTTGGTTCAAAATTGTTCAACCTTACATCTTGGAGGATTTTTATAAGAGCTTCTTTAATGTGTTGGATTATTTCAACATTGGTGTCATCTTATGGTTGACATTTGCTGATTATCTATTCCTGTGCAAGATTTGTTTGTTATATGCCAAATAATTTTAGATTACATTCTAGACATTTTCAATATTATATTATGGGCCTGAGTCTTATTTAAACCTTATGGAAAGTGTTTATATTTTTGTTTAATAGGCAGTCAGCCTGGTGGGGTTCAAGCCATGTGTTCCAACCACACTTCTCTATGTGTGCTTCCAACGTCAGTTCAGTTTTGAAAGCCTTTGAAGTGCTGTCTCCACATATACACCACCCAGAGACCAATCTGGATGGAGCAGTGAATTGAGACCATTGTTCAGTTGTCGAGGTCTAGGGTATTTTGTTTGGGGTCAGATCCATCCATGTGCACCTTGTGGGTGAGCTCAGAAATTCAGAAACAACTTTCACAAGTTCTTCCCTCTCTGTGATCTCCCCAGTACTTTTTAGATCCCTGTGGTTCCACTCTTTGCTCCTCCAGTCAGAAAGCTGAGGCTTAGTTGCCCCACTCTGCTGCATACTTCCATGAGTGTGCCTGCATCTGGGGCCAGGTGGCAGAAGGACAGAGATAGAGAAAACTAACAGGGGTGCATCCATGAAATTGGGACCAGAGCTTCTCCCAATCAGAGAGGGAGGTTCCTCTTCATTAGAGTTTTAGGTCCACGTAGGCCCTACTGCTGCCATTGCCACAACCACCTCAGGATCGTATGGGGACTGGAACACAACAAAATGGAGGAAAAAGCAGAAGAAAAGTGGACCGCTGCCGCCACTTCCCCTAAGTGTTAGGAGTCCCATTTTCTGTTTCCTCTAGCCAGAAGTAGCAGACCTCTCCTGGAACTCTCTCCGTCTCTTTCTGGTTCTCACAGTTTTCAGGCAACCTTCAATCCAGGCCAGAGAATACCAAGGAGAAAAAGGGTGGAGGACAACAACTTACTGCTGGTTCTGTGATATTTCACATTTTGGTCTTATTTCCCAATCCACCTGCTACCATTTACTTTTCAGCATCCTCAAATAACTTCCATGCATTCTTTTCTGTTTTTTTATTTTTATTTTTTATTTTTATGAGATAGGTCTTACTCTCTCACCCAGGCTGGAGTGCAGTGGCGTGACTGCGGCTCACTGCAGCCTCAAACACCCGGACTCAAGCAATCCTCCCGAGTAGCTGGGACCAAAAGCGTGCACCACCACATCTGGCTATATTTTTTTGTTTTGTAGTTGTGGGGTCTCCCTATGTTGCGCAGGCTGGTCTCAAACTCCTGGCCTCAAGCAATCCTTGTGCCTCAGCCTCCCAAAGTGATGGGATTACAGGCAGGAGCCATTGAGCCCAGCCCTTTTCAGTTTTTGTAGCTGTATTCACTGGAGGAGGCAGGGTGGCATCTGGTTACTTCATCTTCTATGCTTCCTTCTTGCTTTGTGAGGATTCTATCTCTGCCAAACAGATTGTAAACTGATGTAGGGCAGAAAATGGGGTGATCCCTTTCCTCTCCATCATAAAGTGTTATGGCTTACATCCCTATAATAAAAAACAGGTCAACAAGAGAAAAGCATAACAAATTTATTACATGCACATGTATGCATGAGAGTCATACAAAATCTGAACTCAAAGAGAGGCCAGATGATTGAGACATAAATGCCCCCTTCATAGTGGAGAAGAAAATGGGGGAATGAATAGGCCCAATGCTGGCAATTATTAGTAAATGTTTCTCTTTGGGAAGGTGAGGGGCAGAACCGCACAGAAAGAAAGGTTGTCTTATTATGCAGATAAAGTCCCCCAGGTAATCTCTCTGAGGTGCTCTCTGAAAATTCTATGAAAAGTCTGTCTGGGTGTAATGATGACTCCAGTCTCTTCTCTTCTTAGGTGGTTGATCTTCGCTGGTCATTTGATGAGATTCCTAGGGAGAGGGTCTTAAGAAAATTGCATTTCTTCTGGAAGGAAGCTTGCTTTCTTATTCAGATGAGGAAAGTCCAAAGAGAGAGCGAGAGTATCTCCCTGTACCTGGTGAAGGATTTGGGTAACAGTGGACAATAAGACAAGGTTAGAGGAACCTTGATTCTGAGGCAGCTTCAAAGGCCTCTCAGCATGTAAAAGTGCCAGTCTTTGGTGTATTGCTTTCTGAGCTCCAACACTGACGAACTAGGCTTTTAAATTTCACTTTTTTATTCTAAGATAACTTTACAAAAGCAAAAATCACTAAGAAAAAAGTTGACCTCTCAAGGGAAGTAAAATATGTTTGGTTTCTTGGCTTTTCAGATTACTTTGCTTCCTCTTGAAGATCATGGGCAAGAGAAATCCAAGACAGAGCCTGGTTATTGTACACCATACATGTTGTGAAAGGAAAATAAATCTTGTGACCTCAAACTCACTAAGCCAAAGGGAAAAGTCAAGCTGGGAACTGGGTCATGCAAACCTGCCTCTCATTTTGGTTCCCAAATACAATGGCTACAAAATGAAAAGCTACACCCCTCCCTCATATTTTGCCCACAAGGAAATTCCTTGTGGGCCCCAAGCTCTTTACCCCAAAGCATTTCTGTTAAAATTCACCAGGGCAATGCAAATTGATGGCTTATCTTCACAGGTGCAGGGCCACATAGGACAGAACTCAAGTCATCCCTCTGCCTACCTGACACAAAGGCGGATCTGATTATTTCCTCTATCCTATTGTCTATATCATCTTATGTAAAAATGCAGATTCACTGAGCCAGACAAAGGCATGAATGACTATTTTCCCCCCACCCACCTCCTACATGAAAATTGTGTATTTCTCAATATCCCATCCTTTCCCCTTTAAATTTGAAGCCCTCAGAATTATCTTCAGAGAAAGACATAGGCCTGTCTCCAGAGTGTGAGTCCTTAACTTTGGCAAATAAACCTCCTAAAATGAGTGAGACTTGTCTTGTCATGTTTCTCGATTGACGTCTGGTAACAACGGAGGGATGCTGAGTAAAGGTGGCCCAGGCCTGTGGCTGCCCTCCTATCATCACTTGGTACTGGCTTGGGCTCTTTATAGCTCAAACCGATAGGACAATTTGCCAAGGTCTAGGGGCTCTTTCCTGCAGGGATCCCTGACCTCCCAACATTTTTAGTTGGGTGTCTGAGGTTAATTTGCTGTTAAGAAAAACTCCTTTTTGCTGGGAGTTTCCACTCACTTCTATCACGGAAGGAGGGCTTGTCTGCTTCTGCATTGGCAGAGAGCGGTCTTCAGCTTGGGCCCCATCAGTAGGTAAGGAGCTGAGTTGGGATTCTGTTTTGCAAATTCTCTTTAATGACTAAAGTTAGTGTTAACAACCAGCTGGTCTTAATTTCTCCTTACATTTAGAGCACTCAGAAATGTATAATTTGTGTGATCGTTGTTTTGCTTAGCTGTGTTGTTTGTTTGTTTCTGTCTTGTTCGGGGGTTTTTCTGTATGTTTTCATCCTTCTCTTATCAGATTTGACCAACTCTAAGCCCTCTCGCTGATAAGTGTGGAACTTTCCACTCCAAAGAAATAAGAGCACCATGCTCCCCTCAGCCTTTCAGGGCATTTTCAGGCAACTGAGAATCATGAGAGTGTCTGGGGGGAACGCTCCCTAAGACGTGCAGCGGCTCTGAGTAGGTTACCCCCTCAGAAGAACACACTTAGAGCCTAATCTCAGCTGGCAGGTGCATATACAGAGCTGGCCCCTCCCGCACCTTGAGCCCCTGACACACTGTGCCACAGCCATGACACAGGTGGATCGAACTGGTTCAGGGAGTAACAGCCCTGAAAAGCTAGGTCTGCAAGCAGAACACCCTGGGTCTGACACACTCCCTGAAAATCTGGTAAATCTGAAAAAGAAATTAAATTATAGGGAACAAGACCTCTAGGTTAGCTAAAACCCCAGCAGCTGTGGAACATAAAGCTCCACCTTTAGAAACTCCAGCCGGGTACATGCAAACTACTTATGGCGAGCTGTCATGCAAATGTTTAACCAAGTGGACCCTTATAACCAAAGCAGATTCCAAGTTACAATGGCCTAGATGGGGATCTTTTGAGATGCACAAATTAGCATAACTGTGAACTAGGACGGAAAACGCAGGCACAAAAACAACCAGAATGGGAGAGCTACTTTCAGTGGTACCTGGAGAGTAGCAAAAGCAGGGAAGATCACCTCACCTCCTCACAGGAGGCCAACAAACAACTCAGAAACGCTAACCAAGGACTCTCTAATGTTTTCTCTTTTAAAGGAATCCTCTAAATCCCTTCCTTTCCTCTTGGAGATCCCCCACCTCCCCCTCCACCCCAACTCTACCCTGACCTCTCTGAACTTCCTGAACCAGATCTGTTCCCTTCTTCTCCTGCATGTTCCAGTCCACCATCCCCCACTTCCTTGTCTGCCACTCACTCAACAGAAGGCAGTAGGGAGTCTAACTCCGAAGACCCTACTTACTATTGATTCCCTAGTAGCCCTGGTGGCAGCCTCTCATCTGGAAGATGTGGAGAAGGGGGACACTGTAGAGTTCCTGCAGTTTTTGTGCTTCATTTATCATTTAAAAAAAAAAAGATTCAGTAAATAATTCCTTTCACAGTGCACTGCCTGAAGATAGCGTTCCAGGTATATTCTGCAGCCTGGAGACTTTGTTTACTGGAAAAGACATTTAATGAAGGACTCCCTTCAACCCCAGTGGAATGGCCATACCAGGTACTATTGGCTAATCCATGTGGCACAAAATTAGAGGGTATAGACTCATGGATTCACATCTCTCATCTTAAAAAAGGCACAACCTCCTGAGTGGACAGTGACTCCCGCCAACGATCTTTGCCTTCAACTCACTAAACATTGAACTTTGACTCAGGACTAGAAGCAGATGACAGCTGTTGTGGACTGCTTAAACCCAAGACACAGGGCCAGGCCTGTATACAAAAGAACACCTGTGCTTATTTTATAATAGCTATTACGACTATTGTCCTAGAGATACTGGCAACTGCTGTCTTACACAGAACAGGGCACTTGCCTTGTCTGACTTAATGTTCTTTTAGTAGTTAAAATCAATTTCACAACCTTGCTTTTATTTCTCCTATGTCACTACGCCTTCTTGCCACTGCCACCCACTGTCACCCATGAAACAAACCTGTTTCTACAATGGGCTCAGGATTACGCAGACAGATTACAAAAGGATGCCTGCTGGATATATGGACTCATGCCTCTTTCCAGGGCCTCCAGCCTGCCATGGTGGGTATCTCTCTTCCAAGGGCAGAACTGGATAAAATATCAAAAATGTATTACATTGGCCGGGCGTGGTGGCTCACGCTTGTAATCCCAGCACTTTGGGAGGCCGAGGCGGGCGGATCACGAGGTCAGGAGATCGAGACCACGGTGAAACCCCGTCTCTACTAAAAAATACAAAAAATTAGCCGGGCGTGGTGGCGGGTGCCTGTAGTCCCAGCTCCTTGGAGAGGCTGAGGCAGGAGAATGGCATGAACCCGGGAGGCGGAGCTTGCAGTGAGCCGAGATTGCGCCACTGCACTCCAGCCTGGGTGACAGAGCGAGACTCCGTCTCAAAAAAAAAAAAAAAAAATGTATTACATCACAGAGACAGTCTGGTATCCTTAGTGCTGGCATAACAAAAGACAATATATGTAATTGACCCATTAAAAACATTCTTAAGAGCAAGAGACAGGGGAAACGTTTTTTAATGGAAAGGATCAGCTCACTAACTCTAACTTTAGCATCTCCCCAAGTAAAAGAGAAGGTGACAACTATGCCCCAAACAATGGCTCATTTTCAAAATGAGATAATGAAAATTTGGGATGGGTTTATGTGGCTCACCCCTTCATTAGGCCAGCTTAGCCAAAATGCTCCTTTATGCTGGGAACAAGGAAAACACACCAACGACCAATGGCCAAACAGTAGAGGAGATATGGGGTGGATACCTGGAGAACATTGTGACCACATTATTATATGACAAGACACAGACTGGCATGCCACCAATTGAGTATGGCAACCAGGTATTTTTTGGCTACTTCCAAATGGGACATATTGGCTATGTGGCACTAACATGGCTGTGGTTACCTCCAGGATGTTACGATGATGTTCCCTAGGTGGTTATACTTGTACACAAGGATGAATAATTCAGAACCTACCAAAACCAGCAAATCTTTTTCATTTACAATCTTGCTGGACACATTCGGTATTCCAATGGTATGATCACTTAGCTTCAATCTTTGTACCACAAATAGGTATTGAAGATGTTATATGGTATATAGAGGCCTAATATGGTTTGACTCTGTGTCCCAACGCAAATCTCATGTTGAATTGTAATCTCCACTTGTTGGAGGAGGGGCCATGTGGGAGGTGAATGAATCATGAGGGAGGATTTCACCTTTGCCATTCTCGTGATAGTGAATGAGCTCTCGTGAGATCTGGTTGTTTCGAAAATGGATAGTGCTTCACTCTTCTTTGCTGTCTCTCTCCTGATACCATGTGAAGAAGGTGCTTGCTTCCCCTTCGCACTTCTGCCATGATTGTAAGTTTCCCGAGGCTTCCCCAGCCATGCTTCCTGTACAGCCTGCAGAACTGTGAGTCAATTAAACCTCTTTTATTCATAAATGACCCAGTCTCAGGTAGTTCTTTATAGCAGTTTGAGAATGGACTAATACAAGGCCCTAACAAGTTACACCCAAAAGGCCCTAAATGACAGCTGCATGAGTATCTCTTTGCTAAAAAGTGAGGTCTTATGAGGAAAGTTCCTTATGAGTTCCTTATGAGGAAAGCTGTGCTGCAAAATTGTATGGCCTTAGACATACTCACTGCAGCTCAAGGTGGGACCTGCACCATTATAAAAACTGAATGTTGTGTTAATATTCCAGACAAATCAAATAACATAACCCGACTTATGACTGATATAAAAACCCAGATAACCAACCTGTCAGATCCAAAACCCTCACTTATTGATGATAGGTTGCCTGGTTTGGGTCCTGGGGAACTTGGTGGCAGAAGCTATTGCCTATAATAAGAATAATTTGGGTTTTGTCCTGTTTTTGCTTACAATGGTGTTATGGTATGTGCGTGCAAATAAGTCAACATGCAACCAAAAGAGCTAGAGTAATGATTGCTCAAAGAATTGCTCTAATTGAGGAGGCAGTAGCATAGCCTGAACCAGCTTCTAGGTTTGCTTCCCCTTTGTTGCTACATATCTGGCCTAGGTCCCTGTACTTTTCTATTTCCATCTTTCCTCCCCCTATTTTTATCTTCGTGGGACACGACTTTCCAGGAATGAGCCTTCCTAGCAATGCGGGACATGACTTCCTAGGAAGGAGCCTTCCTAGCAACATAGGACCTGAATTTCTGGGAGTAAACCATCCTAGTGATGAGGAAGCAGCTCAAAAAATAAAGAAAAAGAGAAAAGCAACCTGAGATCAGAGACACATTTTCCTTCTAAAATGCTTTCTTCAAAAGATTTTAAAGAAAAGCTGGGGGTGGAGGATGTGAAAGGAAAAGAAATCTTGTGACCTCAAACTCACTAAGCCAAAGGGAAAAATCAAGCTGAGAACTGGGTCATGCAAACCTGCCTCCCATTTTGGTTCCCAAATAAGATGACTACAAGATGAAAAGCTACACACCTCCTTCATACTTTGCCCGCAAGGAAATTCCTTGTGGCCCCCAAGATCTTCACCCCAAAGCATTTCTGTTAAAATTCACCAGGACAATGCAAATCACAGGTGCAGGGCCACATAGGACAAAACTCAAAGTCATCCTTTCTGCCCACCTGACACAAAGGCAGATCTGATCGTTTCCTCTGCCTTATTCTCTATGTTATCTTATGTAAAAATGCAGATTCACTGAGCCAGACAAAGGCAAGAATGACTATTTTCCCCCACCCGCCTCCTACATGAAAATTGTGTATTTCTCAATATCCTGCCCTTTCCCCTTTAAATTTGAAGCCCTCAGAATTATCTTCAGAGAAAACGCATAGACCTGTCTCCAGAGTGTGAGTCCTTAACTTTGGCAAATAAACTTCCCAAAATGATTGACGCTTGTCTCGTCATTTGTCTCAATTGACAATTACCCACTGAGATAAATGCTTGTGATGCCTTAAGGTGCTCAGAGCACAGAGTAAGCCTAGGATCTTAATGTCAGCATTGTGGTTTAGGGGAAAATAAAAGGTTGCTGTTCATACAGAGTGGTCTCTCATATACGCCTCGGGATTTAACTGCAATTCACAGAAAACCCTAACAATCTTGCTTTCTGAACGCTTTTTGAAAATATGCAGTGAATTGCCAAGACCAGGATGTTCTTCATCAAGGACTTCCGAGGAGATAAGATTTAATTTGCTTTTTTGTTGGTCTTCTTGGAGCGGGTGAACTCCAGGGAGTGATGTGTGTTTTCTGTAAAGTCAGCAAGCTATTGTTGAACAGAATTTCTGCAGATATTGTCAGTGGGAACATAATTTGGGTCAATGAATCATAAATTCTATTTTGGTAATTTGCCAAAGACAACATTGAAAACAGAGCTCGCCCAACGGGGAAAACTGGAAAGAGACACACAGCTCAATAGCATGGCAATAGGGCAGAGGGGGAAAGAAGTGAGACATTCTGCCTAACAGATTGCAGACTTCTCTTCAAATGATTAGTCACCAAGCAGGTTGGATTTTTTTTTTTTTTTCCTTCCAAGTCCTGGGAATGACTGCAAAGCAGTTAACACAGACTGCACAGTCACAAACCAACAGAAACATGACACTTGAGGTAAGTCCCCTAAGATTCTCAGATGACTACCTCTGTTCAGTTTATCAACCCGTAAACAATCCAAACTTGTCTCTTGGAAAAAATTCCCAGACCTTAAATGCAACAGCCTTGTGCCGCTCCCATTGTTCTAGTTTCTGTAGGTTACAGAAAACAGTCAGCTCACACACTGGCTTCATCTTTCCTTCCTTTTTGGTTCAGGAAATTCAGGTGCAGCTATTGGTGGTGGGAGGTGGATGGAGGAGCAGTGAAAATGAATGCAAATGAGGATGATTTGTTCATTAGATGTGGCCTTTCCTTAATACAATTTTATTCAACTTTATAAATGAAGAAATTGGAGATGAACAACAATAACGAATAACCCCAAGTCTCCATTATTCATTCCAGGAATTAAATCTAGGACCTTCAACTCAGATGCCCTTTTGTTTAGCTCCTCAGGATACCGGAGGGAGAGAAAAAATTTACCTGAGGGTTTACTCAAAACCAAGGTCAGACAATGCTGTATTTACCCTCTATCACCATCCGCTGCGCAGTCCTCAAGAGCTTTGTGCAAGTGAGAACAGCTGTCCTTTGTTTCAAACAAGGACAAGCAAGACAACTGAAGTTTAATTGCAACAGGATGCATTTGGATTAAGTGTGGGAAAAAAAAAATTGTTGGATTCCAAGTATTGTGAGACCAAGGAATGAATTACAGGGGAGAGTGACATTTTTTTTTCTAAAGATTTTGGAGACAGCTCTGTTTCGGGAATGTCTGAAGATAGTCCGTCCAATAGGACCGATTACCAGAATCCAGCCCCCAGAGCCTACCATTTCTATACTCATTCTTCTGGCTAATAAAGGGGGTTCCACTTCACACCCTCAGTACAGGTCTCTCAGCCATGACGACCAAGGCAGACCGTTCTTGTTTCAGCTGGAGTGTTTCTGTTCTCACGAGACACCAGTCCACAGGGGTTCTCTGTCTCACATGTGGAAGGGAAAGTGAAAGAAGCTTCTTTTAAAATGAACAATTACTTCCTTCTCATTGGGAAAAGGCCACTTAAATTTCCCAAGGGGGACAGAAAACCATCTCGCAAAGTTTAGAAGATATTCCTAGCAGCTGACCCGCAACAACGTCCTAAAGCTGGGGTTTCAGAATCACTGGGTACTTGGCTCCATTCCAGTCTAATTAAGTCACAAGGCTTGGGTAGTAGGACCCAGGCATTGATATTTTCGAAAAAGCTTCCCAGTTAACTTGAAAATGCTTCCAGGGTTGAGAAGCACCATTCTGAGTACAGTTGATATGCACCATCCTCTTTGAGATCTTTTTAGGAGTTCAAATTTGGCTAGACCAAGGGAGGGACAGTACAAAGTGTCTACTTATACGAACTGTTCCAGTTGACTGACATTTGATTGATGTGTTGGAGGATTGGGGCCCCAGCCATCCTATTAAGAAAGCAAGTGGACCACTGCCTGGCTGTGAGCCTGGAGGAAGCCACTTCAATGGCTTTGTTTCAAGAGCCAGGGAAGACAGAACCCGAGAGCTGTGTCTTGAAGGCTTCCTGCAGGGAGTGGGAGCTATGATTTTATTGCTAGAGAAAGAGTCTCCAAGCTGTTGATAGATTACAAGCTGCTGATCTGTCTCCAGCCCTCAGAGGGCAGAATGCATAGAATTCCAAAACACAACATAACAGTTGCCTCTGGTACAAAGAAGACACAGTAATTTATGGAGGCCGCGTGGCTAAGAATGTAAAGCCAACCAAGCACTGGGGTTAAGAATTAGGAATCTGGATTTGAACCACCCTAGGTTCACATCCTACCACTTACTAGCTATGTGCCTTTAGGTATATTAATTAATTTGGGCTTCACTGTCTTAATCTGTAAAATGAGGATAATAATAGTAATTACCTCATTTAATTGCAATGATTCAGTAAAATAATGGATGCTAACACTTATTTAAGTATATAATGCATTCAGTAAGACTTGCCTGTATGTGTTTTGTTGGGGCAGACGCTGCAATGGAGTCTGTGCTGATGAGGGTAGGAGTGGAGAAGCTGTTTCCTCATCACGAGGGCAGTGGCATTGGAGATCTAGGAGGAGCGGGGAGGGAAAGGTGTTCTTCATGATGCCAGGCTTGTGCTGACAGGATTCTCTCAAAGTTGAGGTACCCAGTTGCTGGGTACAACTCCAGCACTCGGTAGGGAAGGAGAGCACCTCTCATCCCAGGCTGTGCAGCCTGCGTCCACTTAACTTTTAAAGCAAGTGAAGTTGTCACCTGGGTCTTTGTCCTCCTCATTATCCCTAGAAATTCTGAGTAAGAAAGTCTGGGGTGGACCCAAGGAATCTGTATTTTCTTAAGAGTTCTCAGGATGATTTAGCAGCATGGGCAGGGTTGAGAAGCATGGTGCAGTCTGCTCAGTGCAATTAAAAGGGTCATGAACACTCCTCTGCCCAACCTTGTTGGCACACTCTATATTATTTTACTGCCAGAGATCATCAGCCCTGCAATTCCACTAAACGGGCATTTGTTTCAATTAACAAGTAGCCTCTTTAAAATGCACTTGATGTGAAACCCTAGAGTTCTAGCACTTAAGATCAAATTCAGCAAGTGTTCAGAATTCTGAAGAGAGAGAAGGGCAGGAGGTGATTTGGGGCCAGAGGGTGATGTGGGTGCAGCAGACCTGGTCAGGGACTGAGAAGAGGGAGCTTTTGGCAACATGAAAGAAGAGGCCATATGGCAAATAAGCAGAGGGAGTACACCAATAAGTGGAAGAGGGACCCAGAATGAAAGGACTGACAATTCCAAAGACAAGGAAGGTGTTTTTAAAACCAGCTAGATGCTGCCTTTCAACTGCCGTTTACAGAGCTCCTACTGGATGGCAGGCATTGGGCCAGGTATTTTTAATTTGATCTTCACAACTGTTCAGCGGCCAAGGTATTGCTATTTCTACCTTACTAATGAGGAAGCTGAAGTTCAACTACCTCATCCAATGGAGCAGACAGGTGGCATTACATCCCCGTGTCTTACGGAGTGGAGGCGAGATTTGGTGTGAGGTGCAAGAGCCAGCATCTTTGGAGAAAAGCTCTGGCTGGCAACCAGGCCTCCTGTCATCTTCAGTCCTTTGTTTTCCCAGACCCATCCCACTGCAAGCATGTTCAGCCCATCCTGTTCCTAAGGATGGAGGGTGAGAACTAACCCCAACTGAGCTACCATCTGCTCAGCCCTGTGTTCAGAGATTGTCAGGGCAGGGAGCTAACTAGATCTTGTCTTCTCAACTCCCAACCAGCAGAAATAGCAAACATCTTTGGAGATTCCCTTTACTTGGCTTCTGGTTCTCACTGCTAAGCATCACTATTAAATCTCAGGACCCTTTCCTGTGCAGGCATGTCTGCCTCAGAAGCTATCTATCTCAGTATATCAATTCCTAACAACCGGATGTGGTTGGCACCTGAGTTGAGACCTGTGAACTGTTCCTACCTAGTCTACATCCTTGGACTAGTTGCCCATGATACTGATGTCCTGTGTTGAACCTCCACAGACGTGGCTGGGCTCCTGATGCCACATCTTGTTCCCCTTAGCTGAGCCCTGCCCCCGAAGTTGGGCTCTATCCTCTATACTGTTGCTATTCCAATGGACTCACTTATAGACTTAAATATCATTGCTCTTTCAGCTTAAATTTAGTGTTTCCTGGAACTTCTTTCTGCAGTCCCCTACCTACTAGATTTAATCTCTTGGGATACCAGTGTGGCCTGTCAACCCCAGGTGTGATGGTTAATACTGAGTGTCAACTTGATTGGATTGAAGGGTGCAAAGTATTGATTTTGGGTGTGTCTGTGAGGGTGGTGCCAAAGGAGATTAACATTTGAGTCAGTGGGCTGGGAAAGGCAGACCCACCTTTAATTTGGGTGGGCACAATCTAATCAGCTGCCAGCACAGCCAGAATAAAAGCAGGTAGAAGAACGTGAAAAGACTGACTGGCTTAGCCTCCCAGCCTACATCTTTCTCCTATGCTGGATGCTTCCTGCCCTCAAACATCACACTCCAAGTTCTTCAGCTTTGGGACTCAAACTCGCTTCCTTGCTTTTTAGCTTGCTCCTCAGCTCAGCCTATTATGGGACCTTCTGATCATGTGAGTTAATACTCCTTAATAAACACCCCTTTATATATATCTGTGTGTGTATATATATATATATATATATATATATATATATATTTCCTATAAGTTCTGTCCCTCTAGAGAACCTTAATTCTTTTTAGTTCCTCCTTCATTTATTCACACATGTTGACTGAGCCCTTTCTTATGCCTATGGCACTCAACCCGCAGTCAGCTAGAATCTGGGAATATATGGTGAATAAAACAATCCCACATCCACGGAACTTTGAGTATAAACTCCTAGAGCAGACAGCAGAGGGACTTACTTTCAAGGATCATGGACATTCTTAGAGGAGGTGCATTTAAGCTGAGACCTAACGAAAAGCTTAGCCAGACAAAGCTGGAGAGAAAGAAGATTCAGGGCATAAAGAGAAGTACTTGTGATGGCTGACCACAGCATGAGGGGTGACCTACTGGGAATTAGGAGAGGTTTAATAGGGCTAGGGTGTTGAGCATGCATGGTATGTTACTTTTCTTGGTGCTTGCATCACGTTGGTGTGAGTATCTAGCTGTCTCTCTTTCCTCACTAGCCTGTGAGCTCTGTAAGGGCTACGTCTGTCTTTTTATCTTTATATTCTCAGAGGCCAGCCCAGGAGCAGACATACGGCAAGTGGTCAATAAATGCTTGCTGCACTAAACTATGTGGAACCAGTAGCCCCCGCCTTGGCCTTGTCTGGGGCCTTGTCTGTTATTCTTACTTTAAAGATGACAAGGCTGAGGCAGTCAGGTTCCAAACTTCATGCTCTTACCCACCATGTTATGCTGCCTTCCTAGTGAACAAGGATTATTTTAGGAGAATGGAAAGAAAGTAGTGTTGAATCGGAAATATCCTGGCCTTGACACGTATTAATTGAGTGGTCTTGAGCAGGTGACTCAACTTCTCTTGAGCCTTGGTTCCGTTATCTGTAAAAGCGGTATAATTCCTAACACACTGTAATGAGTAAATAAGGAAAAGCAGACGCTTTCATACCTCTGACTTTTGCGTAGATCATGAAAATTTGTCCCTAAATATGTGTTTCTGCTTATTTCTTCTGGCCTTACGCAGGCTCTATCAGCCTGAAGGCCCCTGGAAACCTAGGCCAGGACCCTCAAAGGCCACAGGTCTGAAAGCTCATGAAAGTTTCTAGAGGATCAGTGAGGCCTCGGAACTGATGCCATTCCAAAGCTCCTGCACTCTTCTGAGTCCTCCAAGAAGCAGAGGCCAAGATGGAATTAAACATGCAAGGAATTTATTAATTAAGAGAAGTGGCTGGGCATGGTGGCTCATGCCTGTAATCCCAGCACTTTGGGAGGCTGAGGCGGGCAGATCACTTGAGCCCAGGATTTTGAGACCAGCCTAGGCAACATGGTGAAACCCTGTCTCTACAAAAAATACAAAAATTAGCCGGACATGGTGGTGCATGCCTGTGGTCCCAGCTATTTGGGAGGCTGAAGTGAGAGGATTGCTTGAACCTGAGAGGTCCCAGCTGCAGTGAGCCATGACCACACCACTGCACTGCAGTCTGGGTGATGGAAGAGGTCCTGTCTAAAAAAAAAACCTGGGGAAGGGAGAAGTGCCTGTAGGGGAGAAAATGGAGAGAAAGCTAGGAAGCACTGGAGCTGGCAGATCCCAGTGTGAGTCTGACCAGAAATTGGAAGGTTGAGGGAGGCACCCTAGACATCCACGCAGTCAAAGGAAGATTTGGAAAGACTGTCAGGGGGTCCCTTGAGCCAACATTTCTAGAGGACTATTGTGCCTTTCAAGATCTGTCTTACTAGCCCCACCCCTCAGTCATTAACTGGGAGCAGCTCGTGGGAAGCATGTCCTCTCTGCATTGCCAGATTTCAGAACGCTGCAGCTGGGGCTCTGGTCAGTTATGCTCAGTGTCCCTCCTATATCTAAGTGAGAGGTGACAGAAAGAGAAAAGATATATCTCCTTATTCCAGTACTTTTCTTCCAGCTAGGAAGCTTCTTTAAAGCAAAACATTGTGGATGATTTGGCTTTATCTTTGAGCAATTCCATCTTTCACATTATAACACTCCATATTCATATCTCAGAATTCTGGGATCTCAGAGTTGGACATTTGAATTTCCTCTGCAATACCTCTGTGAAGGGGAGTCCATGGCAGACCAAGAGTCAGCTGGTTTCACTCTGGCTGGGGATGAAGAGATGGGGTTATCAGTGCCCTGGACAAGTGGCCTTCGTTCCACTCCTGCCTGCAGGCTACTGTTTTCTTCCTCTTCTGAGGGGTCGGCTGTCGCCTGATGACATACTTTCTGCATCATTGTCCACCAGTGTTACCCAACCGAGCTGTGCAACAGAATTATCCATGGAGCTTTTTAATAATACACATCTACAAGTCTATTTAATTGGATCTCCCGGGATGGGACACAGAAATCTGCATCTCCAACAAGCTCCCAGATGATTCTCATGGTCAGCCAGGTGTGGAAACTATGATGAGGTTCACAGAAACTTCTGTAAGGGAAGACTGTGCAGATAAGAGGGATTTACCAGTGGCATATGGATCCAAAACCATGTTTTGTTCCCTACCTGGGAACTGCCCTAAGTCTTAGCAGCCACCTACCCTACCTCCAGCTGTACACCTCTCCCAGTTCGGATGCGTTTTTATGCAATATTGCCCAACACATGGTTAGAGTTGAATGGTTCTCTTTGTACAGACCTTGGCATCCTCAAAGGGAAGTAGTCTAGATGTGTTTCTTGCATGTTTTCAGTGGAATTTTACTAAAAACCTGGGAGTTCTGAAAGCTCATTAGCTTCCGTTAGTAGATGAGCTCTATCTTGACCATTAACGCTAGTAGAGTGTAAAACCAAAATAGATATCAATATTCAGTAGAATCTGACACAAAAAAATGTCTATTTAACACGCACAATCAGCTCTCCCTCCAATATGCCCTCCCATGGTATACCTCTATGTGATATGTGCATGGCAAAACTGAGCTCAGCTCCCTGAGTGCTAATGGGTCCCTGCTAGTTCTGCAGAGCTGTTCCTGGGATCTGATGCCTAACCGTGACCCCTGAAGGTGATTTCCATGGGAAGGTGTGATGGAGTTTATGACTAACTGTTTTTTGTTTTGTTTTGTTTTTGTTTTTGTTTGAGACGGAGTCTCGCTCTGTCACCCAGGCTGGAGTGCAGTGGCACGATCTCAGCTCACTGCAAGCTCCGCCTCCCAGGTTCACACCATTCTCCTGCCTCAGCCTCCCGAGTAGCTGGGACTACAGTCGCCCGCCACCACGCCCTGCTAATATTTTTGTATTTTTAGTAGAGACGGGGTTTCACCGTGGCCTCGATCTCCTGACCTCGTGATCCACCCACCTCTGCCTCCCAAAGTGTTGGGATTACAGGCGTGAGCCACCGCACCCAGCTATAACTAACTGTTTTGCCACCCTGTTTGTCCAAGTTCCTGGCAACAGTTCTTGGAAAGAGCTCAAAAAGGATCATAGAACAAATAATAGTTGTTCTTTGTTTTGGGCTATGGTCTCTGATGATGTATTGAGCCTGCTTCATGCCAATACCAACCTGGTATCGCAAATAAAGAAAATAGTATTACTAAAAATGTCCTATTTGCCAGACGCAGAGCTCAGTGCTTTTCATGGATCATCTCACTTAATCCTCCCAATGACTCTGTGAGGAAGGCACTGTTACTGTCATTTTATGGTTGGGGAAGCCGAAGTTTAGAGTGGAGATGGTCTTACTCAGTGTGAAAGCTACAAAGTGGAGGAGCCCATACTCAGTCATCCAGATCAGCAGGTTGCAAAGGAAAAGCTTCTCTCCTTGTATGCCACTGGTAAATCCCTCTTATCTGCACAGTCTTCCCTTACAGAAGCTTCTGTGAACCTCATCATAGTTTCCACACCCAGCTGACCATGAGAATCGTCTGGTCTGGATATCTAATCTGGATAATCTCACTCACTGTGAATTTCTCCAGGCCTGCCTATTGGGAGTCCTCCTTTCCCAGGCCCTTTCACAGTCATTGTAGGTCTGGCTTGGTGTCCTCCCCAGCATAATGCCACCGGACTCTCAGCCCTGCACCCTCATCCACCTGCCCTCCCGACCACCTGGTTCATCTCCTTCTTTCTCAGGTTCCCTGGTGCCCCTGCCTTCTCCCTGCCTGGTGGTCTTGAGGAGGTGTTGGCTGAGTGAGCTTGGTGGTGATCCACCTCACTGCTTCGTTCTTCTCCCACACCCCTGCAGGCTTTGGTTTTCTCCTATGCCACAGGTACCACCAGTGAGTGACAGGGAAAAGAAAAGGCCCATCTTCTCATTCAATTTAACTTTTTTAATAGTCCTCAGTTTAGTGACCCTGTGAAGTTAGATTCTCATTAATGCCTTCCTGTCCCAACTATTTCATTTACTTGCATTTACTTAATATAAAACATTCTTTTTCCTTCCCTGCCTCCCCCAACTTGACACAAGTTCTTTCAGGATCTTCAGGGCCAGTGGATAATATAAATATATTTTTTATCTCAAAATTGATCCTCTCCACAGCACCCGGTTAGAGCTTCTGACTGAGCTGGTGCACGCTGATGCTCACACAGCAAGGTGAATCTCTTTTGATTTGCTTGAGCACAGACTCTGTCCCATTTACCTTCTTTGAGAGAGTGCCAGACTGACCAGAATGCCAGCTCCCTCTTCATTAGACCCATCTTTAGCTGTTGTCACCCAGAAAGGAAAAGAGGGCTGGGTGCAGTGGCTCATACCTGTAATCCCAGCACTGGGAGGCCATGGCAGGAGGATCGCTTGAGCCCAGGAGTCCAGGACCAGCCTGGGAGACGTAGTGAGACCCCATCTCTACAAAAAATAAAAATATTGGCCAGGCATGATGTTGTGCCCCTGTGGTCTCAGCTACTTGGGAGGCTGAGGTGGAGGCTCACTTTAGCCTGGGAGGTCAAGGCTGCAGTGAGCCGAGATCACAGCCACTGCACTGCACTCCAGCCTGGGTGACAGAACAAGATCTTTTCTACAAAAAAAAAAAAAAAAAAAAAAAAAACCGCGGGGGGAGGTTGAAGGGTTGAGGAGGGTAAAGAATGTCAGATCTCACACATGGTGTGTAGCCTGACCCACAAGATTCTGATTGGGCTGATAAGGCAGGCTGAAGTCAGAGGCTGAGAACTCAGCCTCACATTTCTAACTGTGCTTGAGAAATGGAAGTCTTATGCCAAGAGGAGTCAATAGATGTGAACAGGTTTCAAAAAATAGAATAATGTGTCTGGGCAGGGGAAGATGACACATTGAAACAGCCAAAGAGCTGACGTCCTTTGTTGCTGCTCTGACTTGGACATGTGACCAGTCAGTCATGTAGTAAATATTTAGTAGATGTCCTCTAAGTACCTGGGAATATCATCATGAAGAAGACATACAGGGTCTTGGTCTTCATGGAGCCAAGAGTTAGTGAACCCCAAATGTCTCTCTGCCATTCTTCCCTACTGAGAATGATGTTGAATGAGGAAAGGCCAAATAAGTAACTTTTTCTAAAACGTTTGGAGTATCTGGGAGTCTGAGAATACAGGAAAAGCAAACTCAGTTTCTTCTACTGCACTCTCACAACACACTTCTGACACCAAATGTGTGGGGGTTTTCCCCACATACCAAGCAAGCAATCGATTCTGCAACCAATGCCAGTTGGGTATCCTCTAATTCAATTCAACTCTCACACTACCTAACCGGAGATAGCATCAGGTCCCACAGGCTGAGGGCTCAGTCCCACAAGCCTATCCCCACTTACAATTACAAGTAATAGATTGTCACCTATATTTCCAACTCACAGGCTATAAATTGGGGTTTCCACTATCCCCTTCTCAGGTTTGACTGATTTGCTAGAGCAGCTCACAGAACTCAGGGAAACACTTTACTTATAATAAATTGGTTTATTATAAAGGATATTACAAAGGAAACAGACGAAGAGATGGAAGAAAAGCATAGGAGAAGGCATGTGGGAAGAGGCCTGGAGCTTCCATGCCCTCCCTGGGGGCGCAACCCTTCAGGAACCTCCACGTGTTTAGCGATCTGGAAGCCCTCTGAACCCCATTCTTTGTGTTTTTATGGAGGCATCATTACGATTGAGTAAATCATTGGCCATTGGTTATCAACTTAACTTTCAGCCCCTCTCCCCCCCTCCCCAGAGGTTCGGGGATGGAGCTGGAAGTCCCAACCCTCTAATCATGCCTTGGTCTTTCCTGTGACCAATCCCATCCTGAAGACACATAGGGGCTGACAGCCGTCAGTCAACTTATTAGCATACAAAAAATATCACCTTAGAGATTAGGAGGATTTAGGAGTTGTATGCCAGGAAATGGGGATGAAGACCAAATATATATTTCACAATATCACAGGGAGAAAAACTTGAATTTTACTTCATCAGTTATCCATGCCTTCCAGTTTGGAACAGCAGCACAGTGATAAGATGGAGATAGGAATGAGGAAGGAGAGAGATAAACAGGTAACTAGTCAAGCCTGCTTGTCCTAGATGTGTTTAAAGGTGATTGTTGACAAAACCTCTCTGAGCCATGCCATCCTCAGGATATACTCTTTAGGGCTTTTATTAACTCATTTGCTCAATCACTCATTTATCAAATCTTTACTGTGTGCCTACTATATATCAGGCACTGTGCTAAGTGCTGGGAGCTCAAAGTCAAGATGTGAGCTTTGACCCCAAATAAGCCTTTTGTCCAGCGGTTGAGATTGTCATGTAAATAAGCCATCACATATACTACAGTAAAGGTCTGTATAGGATATAGTGGGGCACAAAGGAGAGATTCACCAACTCTACCTGAAGAAGTCAGCATCTATTGAGCTGGGGTCCAAAGGACGATTATCAGTTCACCTGGCAGACAAAAAACAATGATGGGGGAAAAACAATATGGAAACAGCAAGACAAGCTAAAGAAATGACAAGAATGTTTGCAAAGCTAGAGGATGAGATGGTGACAGTGTCTAGGAGCACGAAGAGGACATGAGAGGTAATGATTAAAAGTGAGAATGGAGAAATAGCCACTAGCGCATAGGAGCCTAACATGTCATTATAAGGAGTTTGGACTTAATCCTGTAGGTCATGTGGAGTCACCGATGCTTCTTAAACAATGAAATAACACTCTTATTTGCATGTTATATATATATTTTTTTATAAATCATGATGTATTTTATGAAGTTTACTCTGTCAGGGAGACAGACTGAAGAAAGTAGGGTGAGACTAGAAGCAAGAAAACCATCTAGAGGGGTATTTGTCAATATTCCAGTTACAATTCACACACACACAAAAACTAACTTAAACTAGCTAAGCTAAATTTCTAGAGAGAGAGACACAGTCACATAATAGAGTGCAAAGGCTCTAGGCACAGCTGGATCCAGGAGCTCAAACAAGGACATCAAGTGTCTCTCCATTTCTTGACTCTGCTAGTTTTCTCTTTTCTTTATGTGTTACGTTCTCTAATACCACAGACAGATTATGTCCAATGGCAGGAAGGATGGTTGCTGGAAACCTCAAGTCTATATTTTTAACAACAAGAGCTATATGATTATAACTTTTGGTTTGGAAGTAAAAGAGACCCTCTTTTTCCCAGAATCCTTATATCAAATTTCATGGGAGCACTCTGATGGGCTCTGTGTAGAACGTGTCTCCCAGTGGACAAGAGTTTTGGGCACTGTGATTGTCCAGGCCATGGTTATGTGGCCACCACTGTGGACTGGGGCAGCAGGTGTATCTTGACCATCAGTTTCCTCAGGAAATGGAGGAAGGGCACTTCCCTAAAAGATAAACTGGTGCAGTTACCAAAAGAAGGAATAGCAAGTGTATAGGACAGATACAACTAGATCTGCCACAGTTCACTTCATTTAGGTAGAAACTAATGAAGAATTGGGCTTGAGAAGGACAACATAGACCCAATGACTTTTTTAAAAACAAATTTTAAAGAGTTGGAATGAACCAGAGTTTGCAACAGAATCAAAATAGGAAAGATAGGAGCAGAGGGCCTTTTGCAAAATCTTAGGGCTCTTACTTGGATGAATATGTTTGGGGCAGTGTATTTAATTGAAATTTTAAAAACTGACCCAGCACCATGGCTCATGCCTGTACTCCCAGCACTTTGGGAGGCTGAAGTGGGCGGATCACCTGAGGTCAGGAGTTCGAGACCAGCCTGGCCAACATGGCAAAACCCTGCCTCTACTAAAAATACAAAAATTAGCCTGGCATGGTGGCGTGCGCCTGTAATTCCAGCTACTCTGGAGGTTGAGGCAGGAGAATTGCTTGAACCCAGGAGGCAGAGGTTACAGTGAGCCAAGATCGCACCAGTGCCCTCTAGCCTGGGCGATAGAGTGAGACACTGTCTCAAAAAAAAAAAAAAAAGCCTAGAAGGTAAGTAGGTTTGAGCCACTGGAGTGGGTACATGCAGATGGTGAGTCCAGCTGCGAGTGCTCAAATGGGCTGCAGTGGAGTGTTCGGTAAGGGTGCATAATTTGCACTGAGATTGGTCACGAGTTGGGTGAAAGGAATGGAAGGAGGGAGATGGTGGTTAAATGAGAATGAGACATGGGGGGAAACTAGGAGCCCCTTCCTCAGGACTGACAGCTGTCTCAATCACCAGTCCAGGGTCGAGTTAATTTCAGTGAGCCCCATTCGCTGTCAGTGCCAGGGTACTGATAGATATGCTTGATGAGTACATGCAAGATTGAAGGATATTCACTTTCTTCATGTTTGTATCATATGTTCTGTGTGGAGCAATTCATATTCTGTGTGTAGGATGCTTGTGTAGCTCATTTATATTACAGTTTCTGTGCAAAGGCTACTGCTGGTTGCTAGAGCTTTAGAGGACTTGGCGTACTGAAGACCAAGAGGGCCTTTGTGGTTCGGGTTGCCTGTCAGGTGAGGAGTTGTCCTGGAGAAGGTTGTTAAGAAGCAGTGATTTCTGAAGAGCAGCTTTCTTGCCAGGCTTATTGGCAGAGAATGCAGTGATGGTGGCAGCTCCCTCGGGTTTGGGGAAATGCTGGTTGGCAGGGCTACAAGAGGCTCCCAGCTGCTAAAACTCTCTCAACTGGCTTTATGGACTGAGAGAGAGGCAGTGGGAGCTGCCAAGGACATGACATTTCTCATGCTAATTAGGAAGGGAGGCAGCATCCACAGCTGTGTTGATTTATGTTTTGATGTTGGACATTAGGCCTTGTCTAAGTATAGGTGAGAACGAGGACCTCTGCTTTGGAATCACTCCCAGAGCTTTTGTGTCAATCTCCCCTGTCCTCATACACACACAGAGTGCCTGAGCTCAGCCTCTTTTCGTGCCGCCTGTACTGGGGTCACCAGCCTCCCCCTCCTAACCCACCCTTATAACCAGAGCAGATCAGAGCTGAGCATCTGCCAGCGTCAGGGGGAAAATGGCATCCTTGTGCTCTTATTCGTTAGTTATGCTCGCCCATGACACCAAGCTTTTTGACATATGTGGGCATCTTTGGGGGAAGAAACTCCTTCTGTTTGCAAGTGATCCTGATGCTGTGTGTGTGCACACACACGAGTGCAGAAGGGCTTGTACATTCTTGGAAAGAGGCCCACAATACATTGTTAAATGAAAAAAGCAAGTTTGAAAATAGTACATAGAGCATGAACCTGGTGTCATGAAATATATTATGAATACATATATGTGTCTATGGAGTTATATACAAAGAAAGTGTGGGAGAATAGATGCTAAAATGTTAGTAGTGGTTTTCTCTGTGCTATACGATTCAGGGTGGTTTGTGTGGATACTCATGTTTTGAATTTTGGCTTCTTTATTCTTACTTTCTAATTTTTCTTTAATGAGTATATATATATATAGAGAGAGAACTTACATAATAAGAATGCTACTACTAATGATAATAATACACAACGGGCAACAAGAGACTTAAATGACCTACTATCCTGATATCTCTACAACACCTGAAAAACAGTCGGGATGGACCTGTGAGAAATCAAGACAGAAAATGTGAAAGGATTCAGAGGACTCTGCCTCTCAGTCCTACTTGGGGTTTTTGTGGGTCTACATCTAACATGCACACACTTCTAAGTGTGTTGACCCATGCAGAGGATGTGTTGTCTGAGTCTATCCATGCAGGGAGCAAGAGAAGACGGGGTGACTAAGCTGGATTGGAGGTGGGGGCGGAGGCAGTGGGGGCGAGGTCAATAAAAGATGAGCAGAACTTTGCTGACTATGTTGACTAACTGGGATTTTTGCTGCCCAATTACCTGTGAACAATATTCATATGCTACTCGAGCAAGGCAAGTAGGACTCACTCCATTAATTTTTTTTTTTAATTTAGAAAAACCCTCCTTCTATTACCTATCCACCATGCCAACCCCTATCCTAGGATCATAAAACCCACCACAAAATTTGAGTCACTGAGTTTCTTGGAGTCTGACACAGTTGGAAGTGTGAAATGCAGCCATCTGGCAGGCCAGAAAGCACGTGGTTTGAAATATTTATTTCCATGAAGCATTAGCTATGATTTTTAACCATGTGGTGGAAGTTCAGAGCAGAAGCAAAGCTTGGGGCTCCGGCCGGCCAACCAGGAATTGTTGCCTGAACTTCTCCTCCTAGGAGAAAGTAGGTAACAGGGAGAAAGGGAAAAATTAATGCCTGCCACCCTTCCCCCTGGGTAGGCCCTTCTGTGGTATTTTTGTAGGGATGTCGGTTGAGAGTAGAGTCTACTGATGCCAAGATTAACAACCCAGGATACTCTTGGAGGCCCCGTGAGTGTTAAAGGTGTTTTACAGAGCTGGGTAATGAAGAGTGGAGGAGGAGAGTCCATCTTAGTCAGCAGCATGAGTTTAAATTTTGAACTCCCTGGTAAAGTATCTGCAAGGGCCATTACCTTTCATTAATTACGCAATAAACAACTCTTCAGTGGAAAAAGACCACTGGCTACGGGAGGAAGCAGAGTTGGGGCAGTTCAGGTGCCCTCTGGGTGACAGTCACATCCTGGACCCAGGGAGACAAATCCTACCTGCTGCAGCTTCCTGCAGAGAAGCTCAGCTCCTAGGGGACTAGCCCCTTTCCCAGGATGGGAAATGGATCCCCTCGTCCATATCCAATGGAGTCATTATGTGCTATTTCCCTATCTACAATTGTCAGAGAAAATGGGAGCAGCAAAGATGGAAAGAACAAAGACTTTTTTTGTTTTTGTTTTGTACATTTCCAGCTGAAGCAGTGAATATTGAATCACTTTTACATGAGAGATGTTCTTGGGACTTTTCCAGATTATTTCAAGAAGGCAGGCACTCTCTGAAAATGAGCATTCTGCTTTTGGGTTAATTTCTGAAGGCCATCTGTGATTGATTTACTGGAGTGCTAATAATATTTTGCTTTCCTCTGTTTTCTCTCCAAAGCATCCTAAACTTCTTCCCTAATCCTGTATACCCAGCTCAGCTGTAGAGAAGCCAAAGTCACAGACTGTAAGACTCCATGGTATTTACAGCTTTATGGGAAAGCTAACTTATTGGCTGGTGGTTTTCCTCCTAACCCTAATGTTAGGGGCCGGGGGGAGCATCTTCTAATAAAACAGAACTGTACCTGAGATTTGAGGATTTCTCTTATGGAATATCTTCTCTACTACAGAAAATAAAGTCATAGAAAAAAATAGTGGTAGGGCTCCAGAGAAGCCAATAAGAGGTGGTATGTCAAACCTGGCTGTAACACTCACGGCTGCCGAGGAATATTGAGCCAGACACTGTGCTAGGCACTTGTCATGGATGATCTCATTTAATTCTTGACAGCTCCATGAGGAAGGTACTAGTATGACTACATCTCAGATGGGTAAACTGTGCTTTAGAAAGGTTAAGTAACTTGCCTAAGCCTTAATGTTAATGTGGGGTCAGGATTTGACCCCACATCATTCTATACAATAACTTGTGTTTCTTACACCCAACACTGTATTCTCTAGAATGAAGTAGGGAGGATGCATCTGGCAATTAACCTATCCTCTTTAGAAATTATCCTCTGAGTTCAAAGATACATTTCCTACCTTTAACCAAACTCCTCCTTCTTCAACTCCAGTTATAGGAGTTATATAGGCCCCACTCAGTGGCCTACATCAGTGGTCCCCAACCTTTTTAGCACTAGAGGCCAGTTTCATGGAAGACAGTTTTTCCATGGATGCGATGGGGGATGGTTTCAGGATGAAACTGCTCCATCTCAGATCATCAGGCAATAGTTAGATTCTCATAAGGAGCGTGCAACCTAGATTCCTCACATGTGCAGTTCACAATAGGGTTCATACTCCTACGAGAATCTAATGCTGCTGCAGATTTGACAAGAGGCAGGGCTCAGGTGGAAAAGCTCATTCTTGCACTGCTCGCCTCCTGCTGTGCAGCCCAGTTCCTAACAGGCCACAGATGCGTATTTGTCTATGGCCTGGGGGTTGGGACCCCTGGTCTACACGATCTTCACTCTCTTTGCACTATGGCTTATTGGTGTTAATAGCAGCCTATTTGCTTAAAGGACTGAGGGGTATCCTGCCAGAGAACTTATCCTGAGGGAGAGAGCAGCGGGAGAGGAGCAATCCCAAGTACAGGGTGGGGCCAGTCACTAGGATTTGTCCCTAAGTCCATCTACGAGGAATCCTATAGAGAACCAGGAAAGATCAATTATTTAATAGGTCTATTTTCATTCTTCTCTTGACATTACTATTGCATGTGCGTGGCTCATTGGAGGAACTTATTAGAGCATCATGGTCGAAGATACCTTTAGGTTTATTTGTCTAGCTAGCCCATTTTCCTTGACACTGCCATTTACAATTATGGAGGCGACTGTTGGCAGCTATGTGCAAGCCTTGTGCTGTGCCCACTCCTTTCTCACCCCAACTCACTACACCTACTGGTGCAGAGCTGAGCTCTTGGCTGAAGCTGGACCAGAGTCCCTTCCTAGGAATTAGGAATTGGCACTGAGACAAGGTTAATGGCTGGACCTTAACATGTTAACCTGGAAACCATTTTCACCAAGTAACTGATGCACCAAGAAAGCTGGTCTTCAGATAGAAAAAAATAAATCATTTACAGAGAGAGGAGCAGAGCCAAAGGTGGAGAGCAAACACACTGGCTTTCCAGCTTCTGTTTCCAGTCCCCTTCTTCTGGCCTTTGGCTGTGGACACAGCCTATTTTTTTTTTTAATAATAAATTCCTTTTTTTTCTTAAGCCAGCTTGAGATAGTTTCTAAACTTGCAACAGAGAATGCTAACTTTTCTCAGTTGTATGAGTTAGTACCCGATATCATCTGTTCATTGGAACCAGGTGTTAGGTTCATTTCCCCTGTAGATAAATTAATTTTGCTCAGTCCTGAAGCAACAGTTTATTTTCTTATCTGTTTTCACAAGGTGGGGAAGAGGGTATGGATCAGCACCACTGGTAGATAAACAGCCTAAAAGCAAATGTACTTTTGATAGTGAGCATCTATTATCTTGGAATATGATTGACGGCACATTATCTGTTTTTTTCCCCCTCTTTGTGCAGCCTACCACCCTGAGGAGGCTAGATGAACAAATCTTGTAGACAAAAGCAGTTACTTTTCTTTACGTCCCTAGGAAGATGTAAGCCGGCAAGACTGACAGTCTCTGCTGTTGTCACAAATCAAATAGATAAACTGGGAAGCCTGCAAGGATCTTAGCAGCTGGCCTTGGGAAAGGGGACGAGCAGAAGTGAGAGCCAGGCAGCTCTGGGGATAAATAAGCCAGCTGCAGGGTCAAAAGGACTAAAGTAAGCTGCAAAGTTTCATGACAGAGCAGGGCTGCAGTCTCCACCCTCCTTCCTTCACATCCCCTGGAGGGATAGCCGGGCAGGGATAAGGTGCCTATATTCATTCCCTAGGGCCGCTGTAACTGAAGGACCACAAACTGAGTGGCTTAAAACACAGAAATGTATTGTCCTACCTTTCTGGAAGCGGGAAGTTCAAAGTCAAGGGGTTGGCAGAACCATGCTCCCTCTGAAACCCGTGAGAGGATCCTCTCTTGTCTCTTCCAGCCTTTAGTAGCCTCCATGGCCTGCAGCTGCGTAACACCAATCTCTGCTGTGTCATCGGGTAACATTCTCCGTGTCTTCACGTGGTCTTGCATCTGTACACGTTTGTGTCCAAATTTCCCTCCTCTTATAAGAACACCACTTTTATTGGATTAGGGGCCCACCCTACTACAATATGACTTCATCTTAACTAATTAGAATCTGTAATGACCCTATTTTCAAATAAGGTCACATTCCTGAGATTCTGAGAGTTAGGACTTGAACATATCTTCTTGAGGTAGGTGGCATCATTCAAACCATAACAGCCTCCACAGGAGTCTGGCAAATTTGAGCTTGACTTGAAGCAATGCACATATCCCAAGGAGCCTGATGCAGTGGGTATATTCAGGGAGCTGATGAGACTAGTGGTCGGTCAATTGACCATAGTAACCATAGTAACTCAAATGAACCTAACACGTGGTTCCAATGAACAGATTCTATCAGGTGCTAACTCACACAACTGAGAAAAGTTAGCATTCTCTGTTGCAAGTTTAGAAACTATCTCAAGCTGGCTTAAGAAAATTGACCGCTAGTCAGAAGACAATTTTCATCATGAGACAAGATTGCGAATTTATCCTAAAGGAGGAAATGACCAGGTATGTGACCCTGGGAAGAAATCTTGCTCAAAAAGAAGGGCAATTTTGAGGACAATGTCTGGTCAGTTTCTTAGATTGCCTTCAGGTCTGGCAATTATTAGCATATAGGAATACAAGCGTCCAAAATGGAAAATGTTGAAAATTCCATAACATAGATTGGAATCCATACCTATGGATTGATATGATAACCAAAATGAGTTACTATGGTTACCATGATTCCATCTATACCCTCAGAATGGTGAGATCTACTTGTAGCTGCCCAGTGGGTTCACCTTGCCTGTTGCATAAACAGAGCCAATTTATCAAGACAAGGGAATTGCAATGGAGAAAGATTAAGTCACGCAGAGACAAGAGACCGGAGTTTTGTTATTATTCAAATCAGTCTCCCTGAACATTAGGGGATCAGAGTTTTTAAAGATAATTTGGCAGGTAGGGGTTTGACAAGTGGGGAGTGCATATTGGTCAGGTTGGAGATGGAGTCATAGGGGATTGAAATGAGGTTTTCTTGCTGTTTTCTGTTCCTGGGTGGCATAGCAGAACCGCTTGAGCCAGATTACTGGTCTGGGTGGTGTCAGCTGATCCATGGAGTGCAGGGTCTGCAAAATATCTCAAGCACTGATCTTAGGTTTCACAATAGTGATGCTATCCCCAGGAGCAATTTGGGGAGGTTCAGTCTCTTGGAGCCAGAGGCTGTATGACCCCTAAACTATAATTTCTAATCTTGCAGCTAATTTGTTAGTCCAGCAAAGGCAGACTGGTCCCCAGGCAAAAGGGGGTCTTTTTGGGAAAGGGCTATTGGCAATTTTGTTTCAGAGTCAAACCATAAACTGAATTCCTTCTGAAAGTTAGTTTGGCCTATTCCCAGGAATGAACAAGGACAGCTTAAAGGTTAGAAGCAAGATGGAGTCGGTTAGATCTGATATCTTTCACTGTCATGATTTCCTCAGTTATAATTTTGCAAAGGCAGTTTCATACTCTACTTACATCAAAATCAGACAGGTAGCAGCGTGGGGCTAGGGAGGAGGAAATTTCAAGAGGCTTCTCAGTTTGATCCTGCTTTAAGGTTTGACCCAGGAGAATGAAGTGGGATCTCTTAGTAGAGTTTCAACCAAGGGAAATGGGTCTCATGGCAGGGCTGCTAACAAAGCATAGGAATTGGAGTGTGATTGAGAAATGCAGGCAGAAGTCCCAGGGAATGGGTTGGGCATGTGTGGTTGGGATTAAGGAAAAGAGGACTCATAATTTGATTTTGGGTTTATGGAAGCTTGATCGCTGGAATCCCTTATTTGCCTCTCCACCTGAAGGAATAGGATTCTGTCCTTCACGTTTCTAGTCCTATCACAAAACTTAAGGCATTTTTCAAACCAAGGGCTCGATGGAGATTTGTTGGATGAAGGAACACATGCACACACAACTTGGTCAGGAATGGCTCACACAAAGGGTTCATCCTGAGAGAAACAGAGCTTATGCTACCTATCCCTGGCATAGAGTGAAGAGGACAAAAACATGAGGCAGAGAACGGAGAGGATGCTGGGAAGCATTGTAACGCCTGCTGAGTTGAAGTTTTATTATTAGTTTTGTAATGTATCAATAGCTACTCCATATTAACATGTAAGAATTTATTATCTCTGCAACCGAAAGATGAATTCAAATTATTCTTGCATTGTTTCTCTCCATTCTTTAATTAGTTATATTGATTTCTTCTGTTTGGGAAATATTTCGGAACCAAAGCATAATTATCATGAAGTCTTATTCCTGTTAAAGTACTAGAAATATTCCTGGGATACTTAACACTCCGTTGCATACCCCTGTTGTTACAGTTCACTAGTGCTAAACGCAGAGAATTTAGGGGAGAAGTCCTGATTTCCAGCCTAGTGATAAAATCAGAGACTCATAATCTTGGAGGTCATATTAGAGAGCTTTTCTAATTTAAAGGAACTCCCAATCAAGGAACTTCCATGAACTTGGCTGAAACCTGATCATGTACCATGATGAGAACACTTCCAGTGATAGACAGCTCACCTGTTACAACAGCCAGAGAATCTGACTCAGTAGGTCTGGGGTGGGACCCAAGAATCTGTATTGTAATATCAATGATATTGTGCTATCAACTTATAACAATGACCATGTTTTAGAATCACTGTTTTAAATTAGCGACTCTCAAAATTATTTTAGCGAGGTAGCCTATTTAGATAGAAAATCATATCTTACCCAGAAGCAGGACCTTCAAGGAAGGGCAGAGAGTAGGGGGGCCATTAGGCTGGAGCTCTGAATTCCAGGAATTTTCAAATATAGCGAGTGTCTGGTGATGACGGTAAGGTCTGATTATAAATGTTTGTCCTAACCATAGCCTGTCAGCTTGTAATAGCTAACTCTAAAGATGGGAAAATAGACCTATGAGTAGGGCATCTACAAATCTAAAAATGGTCCAGGCACCACTTTGCTCTCAGAACACCCGTGTAGTAGGCAAACAGACAAAACCCATAAAAGAGGAGCTGGAATGGATTTCTAAGGCCTTCCTGCTCAAGTCTCTTCTGCCTGCCCCTCACCCCACAATGTGCCCACAGGGGCAAAGAACTCCCTGGTGTTCATGATTTGCAAACCATTGCTTGAGAAGTATTGGTCTAGATATTTTCCTTTTGTCAACATCTCCCTTAATCTGTAGCAGTCAAAATGGTTCACATGCTCAGCAATCTATGGAAAGGTGCAGGCATAATTTATTATAAGAAGGAAACCAGTGCACTATCATTTCACCACAACCACACAGAGACCAAAAGATGTCCCAAAGCATAGCTTTCTTCTGAAGATGTTTTCATTTGTTTCATTCCCTGAAGGCCTCATGGAGCCACTTCTCCCTTTGGTGTCCTGACCTCTTTACTCTGTGCCCAAAATTTCCTGGATCCTCGCTGAAAGGATAGATGAAATTCCTCACTTTCTGCCATAGGAGTACGTTTGAGTGATCCAAATTCGTTAGGATGGAGTCCCAAATCTACCTTTGCACCATCTCCCGTAGCATATTGTCGAAGAGTTGCTATGGTAAAAATATTGGCTTTTTTACTATGTCTTACAAAATATACTGTTCCCACCAGGGTGAAGTGAAGGAAGGAATGAAGAGGATGAGAGAAACAGAAATCTCGGCCTCCACATAGATGGTCCAGATGGGGTCTGGGTGAACAATCCGAAGGGATGAACACATTCGAAGACACACATTTTTCCTCACATTTTAGCATCTCTGAAATTGGGTGACAGCTTACAATCAATAGTGTATCTTAGTTTATTTGGCACTTTTTGTTTCTCAGCTGTATATAAAATAGTAGTGCATTTACAGTGGATGGTGACTTAGATTCAGTGGAAGTCAATAATTTGAACTTGCTTTTCCTCTTTCTGAAAGTAGCTTATCCCAGTGACCTGGAGTCAACATTCTTGGGGAATAACTCTTCTGATGACTTTGGATTTGCTACGAACAAATGACAGCTTTTGTCAAATGCCTTGATGAATAAAAGATAGAGCATTTCTAAGACTTACCAATCTAGTGACTCTTTTTTTTTTTAAAAAAAAAAAAAAGGCAATTGGCTGGGTGTGATGGCTCACGTCGGTAATCCCAGCACTTTGGGAGGCTGAGGCAGGTGAATCACGAGGTCAAGAGATCGAGATCATGCTGGCTAACACAGTGAAACCCCATCTCTACTAAAAATACAAAAAAAAAAAAAAATTAGCCGGGCGTGGTGGCAGGTGCCTGTAGTCTCCCAGCTGAGGCTGATGCAGGAGAGTGGCGTGAACCCGGGAGGCGGAGCTTGCAGCAAGCAGACATCGTGCCACTGCACTCTAGCCTGGACGACAGAGCGAGACTCCGTCTCAAAAAAAAAAAAAAAGGCAATTGATTAACTCAATCAGCAAATTTTTTATTGAATACCTGTTACGTGCCAACTATAGTGCTAAATGTGAATGGATATCTGTATCTATATCTATATCTGTGTTGAACAACACAGGTAACTTCATTGTTCTTAAGAAGCTTTTTGCCAAGTGCAGTGGCTCATGTCTATACTCCCAGCACTTTGGGAGGCCAAAGCAGGTGGATTGCTTCAGCCTAGGAGTTCAAGACCAGCCTGAACGAATGGCAAAACCCTGGCTCTACTAAAATATAAAAATTAGCAGGGTATGGTGGCATGCCCTGTGGTCCCAGCTACTTGGGAGGCTGAGGCGGGAGGATCACTTGAGCCTGGGAGGCAGAGGTTGCAGATAACTGAGATCATGCCACTGCACTCCCACTTGGGTGACAGAGCAAGACCGTGTCTCAAAAAAAAAAAAAAAAAAAAGAAAACAAGAAGAAAAAGCCTTTTGTTTTCTAGGACATTGCTGTCCAATAGAAATAAACTGGAAGCCGGCCGGGCACAGTGGCTCATGCCTGTAATCCCAGACTTTGGGAGGCGGAGGTGAGTGGATCATGAGGTCAGGAGATGGAAACCATCCTGGCCAACGTGGTGAAACCCGGCCTCTACCAAAAATACAAAAAATTAACCGGGTGTGGAGGCGCACGCCTGTAGTCCCAGCTAGCAGGGAGCCTGAGGCAAGGGAATCCCTTGAACCTAGGAGGCGGAGGTTGCAGTGAGCCAAGATCACGCCACTGCACTCCAGCCTGGTGACAGAGCAAGACTCTGTCTCAAAAAAAAAAAAAAAAAAAAAAGAAAAGAAAAGAAAAAAGAAAAATAACAAAGAAATATACTGGAAGCCACACATGTAATTTTAGTTTTTGAATAGTCACATTACAAAAAGTGAGGAAACGAATAAAATTAATTTTAATAATAGATTACATTTAACTGAATATATGCAAAATATTTATTAATGAGGCATTTTGCATTTAACCTGTTATTCAAAAACCAGTGCGTATTTCATCTGCAGCATCTCAATTAGGACTAGCCACAGTTTAAGTTTTCAATAGCCACATAATTGGACAGGACAGTTCTAGGAAGTGGTAAACAAGCAAATAAGATTATTTTGGATAGGAATGTGATCTATGAAGAACATAAAATAATATTGTGGAATCAAGAGTGAATGGGAGTTATTTTAATAAAGCCTTTTATTTTATTTTACTGTGGTAAGAACATTTAACACAAGATTTACCCTCAACAAATTTTTAAGCACATAATACATTGTTGTTGATCATAGGTACAATGTTCTGCTGCAGATTCCTGGAACTTATTCATCTTACATAATTGAAACTTTGCACCTGTCGATGAGTAACTCTTCATTTCCTCCTCCTCCCAGCCCCTGGCAACCACCATTCCATTCTTTGATTCTAGAGAATTTGACTATTTTGGATACCTCGTATAAGTGGAATTATGCAGTATTTGTCCTTTTGTGATTGGCTTATTTAACTTAGCATAATGTCCTCAAAGTTCATCCATGTTGTCACATATTGCAGAATTTCCTTCTTTTTTCTTTTTTGAGACAGAGTCTTGCTCTGTCACCCAGGCTGGAGTGCAGTGGCGTGGTCTCAGCTCACTGCAACCTCCACCTCCCAGGCTCAAGCGATTCTCCTGCCACAGCCTCCTGAGTAGATGGGATTACAGACACGTGTCACATGCCTGGCTAATTTTTGTATTTTCAGTAGAGACCAGGTTTCACCATGTTGGCCAGGCTGGTCTTGAACTCCTGACCTCAAGAGATCTGCCCACCTCAGCCTCCCAAAGTGCTGGGATTGCAGCCGTGGGCCACTCCAGTGGCCTGAATTTCCTTCTTTTTAATGGCTGAATAGTAATGGTCTTTTTTTGAGAAGGTAGTATTGAGATGATCTAATAGGTGAGAAGTAGCTTGCTATGCTGAAATGGGATGTAATGAGGGCTCCAGATCTCAGGAATCATCAGAGCAAAGTCCCTTGGAAGGAATGAATTTGGTGCATTATAGAAATGGAATGAAGGTGGCTTTAGCAGAGGGAGAGCTTGTATGTGTGTGCAGTGGGTGGGGATAGGGGTGAGGGGTGGACTAGGTGGGGAGAGTGATAGGGGACCAAGAAGGAGAAGTAAACAGGCACCAGATTATGAAGGGTTTTTCGGGCATTGTAAAGACTAGGGCCGGCTGGGCCCGGTGGCTCACACCTGTAATCCCAGCACTTTGGGAGGCTGAGGCGGATGGATCTCGAGGTCAGGAGTTGGAGACCAGCCTGGCCAATATAGTGAATCCCTGTCTCTACTAAAAATACAAAAAAAAAAAATTAGCCGGGCGTGGTGGCAGGCGCCTGTAATCCCAGCTACTTGAGTGGCTGAGGCAGGAGAATCGCTTGAACCTGGGAAGTGGAGGTTGCAGTGAACTGAGATCACGCCATTACACTCCAGCCTGGGTGAGAGTGCGAGGCTCCGTCTCAAAAAAAAAAAAAAAAAAAGACTAAGGCAATGATTTTGGTTTATACGTATAATCACACTAGTTTCTTGTGACCACTGCATTCATTTTTAAAGTATTCACATCCACTTGTTTAACAATCAACTCGAATTTTGCTGCAGATTGATATCTAGATTTTCAGTGTGAGGTTTTCAAAAGCTACCTCCCTTTCCTTTGTTCAAAGTTGGGGCATTGTCTTTTGGCATCTCTCTCTCCTCTTTTCTGTCATTTTCAATGACAGAAAACTGGAGTAATGCTGAGTCCACACTTTCAAGTTCCTCCAGTGCTCAAGGATGTTGTCCAAACGGGCCTGGGAACATGAACACATTTTCAGTGAGTAAATTCTCTTTTACTAGATTGTCACATATCTTCACCTTCGTTTCTCTTTTTATGGCATTTGTACTATTCTTTTCAGTTTGAAGATGTCACTTCCTAAAGAAAGCAGAAGTACAACAGCATCTGAATTAATTTCACTTTCCACTGGTTGTTAAAAATATATCATTTTCCCTCCCTTCTCTTTTTTGCTCTGAACATATCAATCTTGGTTGAAATTTTTATATGAGTTTCAGCTCATGTAGTGTATTGCTTTTTAAATATTGGTATTTATAGTATCCCTTTGTCTTTTGTACTTTGGACAATTGATGGTGGTAATCACCTTCCTCCCAGATCCCCCAATATCAGGGCGTTTTTGACTCTTCAGTTCCCATATGTCCAAAATCTGGCAGTTCTTAGGTTAGTCATGACTCTCAATTGCGTGTTACAGAAATCCAACTGATTTAAGCCAAAAGAAAATAGGCTGGCTCACATGATAGGAAAGGCTGTCTTTGTCTTTTTACTTTTTTTTTTTATTTGTTTTCATTCTTGAAAGGTTCTCTAGCTTGGCACACTAGCCTAAAAAGGAAAAAACAAAAAACAAAAACAAAAAAAGTCCCAGATAAGACTTTTATTTGCCCAGGCTTAGGTTACATGCCTATCCCAAACCAGTCCTCATGGGGATACGGTGATCTCATTGGCCAGTGGTGATCACATTCACCACTCAAGCCACATGACCTGTGAATGGTAAAGGTGGTCCCTCAAAGGAAGGTCAATCATAATTCTGTACGAGAAGAGGTGTGGAGGGGTGGATAATAGGTAAGTAGGAAATAGCAAATGACCCTTAGAGTCTCATATCTTATTGCTTCTTCCTTTACGGTGTCACTTGTACTTGTTCTCTTCTTCCCATTTCCCAGGGTTACATTTGATTTTTGCCTCAGTTGTTGAAAAAGCCCCTTCACTCATCTTTCAGCTTCTTCTTTGTTTTGCACAGCCGTGTTGCATGATTCATGGGGCACCATTTATATGAACGTCTCTCTGAATGCACAGTGCAACACTGTGGACCAATTTTCTCCCCAACACCGTTCCTTCCCAGGTGATGCTCTCAGACTAAGCTTCCAAAGTGTAGTTCTAAACATACCAGAATCTGCAGAGGCCACCAGGCCAGAAAAAAGTCAGATCATTGTTCAGAGCAGGGTAGAGAAACACCGTATTTAAAGGGTGGGAGGTGGAATGAGATAGAACAATGAAAAGGGAATAGCGACATTGTATTGGATTAGCTGATGAGGGGAACAGGAGACAGACAGTATAAGAGACAGTTTCCTAAACACACGGAGCTTTTAATATGGTGAAGGGAGAGAACCGCACAAATACCCACCGTGTATAATAGTATGTGGGAGGAGCCACAGGAGAAGTGCTGCCCAAATTTCATAGACAACCTGTGTCTGGAACAATGAGAGACAGCATCGTCAGAGAGGTGGCATTCGACCCGGTCTTTGGAGGATTGGTAGGGCTGTATTAGCTAAAAGGAGGTGAGGAGGTGGGCAAGCATGGCACGAAGAATGTTCAAACAAAGACATGGCAAGTTTGGTGGGAGGTCCGAGAGTGATGGACAGTTCAGACTGGCTATTTCGCAAGGCAGACTGTAAGACTAATTTTAGGCTAGATTGTGGAGGGTGTTGAATAGCATTAGAGTTTGAAGATGACGAAGATGGTTCAGGTTGCTAAAAAAGAAATACACCCCAAGGACAAACAGACATTTATCTGGTGGTTGGCAGGGCCATTTGCCCTTTATATGCTTTCAAGAGAGGGAGGAGCTGAGTGGCCTGCATTCCTGGGATCTGGCACTGGCAAGCCCCTTTTCCAACTGAGGCACAGCGGGCATCCTCGTGTCCTTGGCATGAGGGGTTGGGCCTGTCACCTCAGCAACCAGGACTCATCCCCCAGAACACATTTTAGCACATGGCCCCAGAGCCGTCCTAATACTGAATCTTGATTCTTGGCCCCATCTTGGCTCCCCAGCCAGGCTGTGTTCATTTGTGATTTTCTGCTGTAACTGAGGCGTCCCCAGGGTCTCTCTGGGGTCTTGGAGCAGGCAGGGTGCAGAGTGTCAGGGAAATACAGTGGGTCCTATTTGCATGCTCTCTGTGCGGTATCGTTTCCCAGCTGGTCTGAAAGGTCAGCCAGCAGATCTTGTTTGTGAAAACAGAAAGGAGAATAAGTTGCTGACTATTTCTTTCTTAATTCTTTCTCTTTCCCTTCTACCCTGGGACTGGGATTTGGGTTATGCTTCTTGCCAGGAGCTTTCCTTCCTTGTCAACTGACTGCCTCTCTTTCTTCCCCTCTCAAAGGGACGCGATGGATTTCTTGGCTGGATTTCTGATAGTTTCTGAAAGGCCTTCACTTCTCTGCTGGCAGAGGCTGGCTTCGGTGTGACTTGTGCAACATGAGACAGTATGTTTCAGGACTTCACCCCAAGGGGCCCTGGGGAACACACTCCAGCAGGGCATGCCTGCTGACCCCTCAGGGGTCCCTGGAATGGGGAAGAGGGGAGGGCGGGTGTGGAGTTATAATACATGTGGGAGGCGTGGCCAGTATGGGTGGCTTCCTATTCCCCAGGGCACCAGGTCATTCGGATAAAGTCACAGATGCCTCTTGTCTAGTCCAGACTAGTTCAGAAAGTGCTGGGCAATGAACAGATGCTCAGATGTCCTGTGGAGATGATTCATTTCTGTAAGACTTTTTTCCTACTCCTCAACTGCCTTTCAACAAGAGCTTGCTTTTTCTCCTTATGTTCTGTTGCTGGCGGCAGGGTTAGGAGAAGATCTTCTAAACCAAAATGCAGATGCCTCCAACCCAGCCTTCCAGCAGAACAGATATCAATCCTTTGATTGGAAACATTTCTGGGCTCTGGTTGCAAGAGAAACACCCCTCCACCCACTACCTCCGCAATACACACATCTCTGTGAAGGAAGCTCACCACTTATTATTTGTAAAAAGGATGAACACTCTTCAAGTTAAGAGAGAATCAGGTGCTGTGTTGGACCACAAGCCTGAGAATAGTCAGCAGTGCAACTCAGTTCCAATGACTGGCATATGGGACCTGTTTGAGTCAGTCAGGCCCAGGTAATAAATCCCAGCTCACCCACTTGCCTGTGAGCCTGGGCATGTCACATTCAGAGCCTCAGTTTCTACATCTGTTCAATAGGACGCCAGCAGTACTCAACAGTGATGTTGGAAGAATTAGACAAGCCACGTGTGCAAAGCGTTTAGCGCAGAGCGTGACACACACTAAGCACTCAATAAGTAGTAGCTACAGTTGTCATTTAGGTGGTAGTTTTGCTGTTAGTGTTTGGTACTGATTAATCAAAAGGAGGAAGATGGTCTCGAAGTGGGACCCCGTGTGCTCCCGACTGCTGTCGCTCCCACAAATAGGCCACGCAGCTGTTACAAAATGGCATTTACATGGGAGCTAATTTAACACAATATTAATTTTTAAGATGCAGCTGGGTCATCTCCAGGCTCCAGGGCCTTCCCACTCACATCTGGCACACTGCCCCACAGAGCCAGTCTTCGCCGTGACTTCCAGATTGACCTCAGGAGGGTGTTTGTGGCTTAGCTATCAAAGGGTTGTTAATTTTACACACATACCACATTAACACACACTTTAAATGGTCTCATTAGTTTTTCTGCTGATATCCAGCTTTGAAATTATTGCTCTCACTGCAGAGCCCCCGCAGACATGAGCTCTCATTATTTTTAGGGATAATACCCACACGAACCCATAAATCTAGGGCAGCTGCCATTTGGGCATTCTTTGTGGTTCAACTGGTCCATTATATTGGAGAAGTGGTAAGTCAGAAACCATCATATGCTGTTCAGTTGGGACAGATGCAAGTAGAGTAACTCAACTGCACAAATGCAGGAAGAGAGCTGGCTGCATACTTGGGTGAGAAGAATCAGGTGCTGTGGTGGACCACAAGCCTGAGAATAGTCAGCAGTGCAACTCAGTTCCAATGACTGACATTCTTTATGGGAAGCCTGTGGGCATCTGTTGCTTATGCTCAACCTGGCTAATTCCCCAAAGAGGAAGCATTAGATGAAAGCGGGACTCAGTACATCTAACACAATTTCAAAGGAGGTTTTATTAAAGGCTAGCTCCCGGTATAACTCTATAACAACCCCTTTAGCTCTGAGGGTCAGAATGTTACACTTTATTTACTTTCTCTACAAAGCTCAGAACCTTTACTTCTCAGGATTTCTTTTAAGATAAAAATTACCCTATCAAGTTTTGAAGTTGTGTATGGTGCTGTGCTGAGCCCCTTACAAAGAAGAAAGGGGCAGTGGGGCCAAGCACACACACAAGAAGGTCCTGCAGCCCTGGATGCTCACTCATCTCCATTGGCCATCAGAGGTGGACATCAGTGGGCTGGTGGTTAGAATTCTCTCTTGTGCCCTCCCCTGGACCCTGTTCTACGGGCTATGGCTGGGCAGCCTGAAAAGTATTAGTCTTCTCTCTTCCGGGCTGGTGCCTAGAAACAATGTCCTCCTTCCGACGGGGCTAGAGTGATGGGGACTGAGGACACGGGACTATTTGTCAGACTCAGGCCTCCCATCAGAAATCGAGGAGGCTGGAGGTAAGTCTGCAACTTCACTACCGCTGTCATCCATAAAAAGGAACCCTTGGCTAACCATAATCCACTCGGCAGCCAGATGCTGTGCAGACTCTGTGTGTGTCTCACTAGCAAACTAAATAATAATAATAAACCTCAGTTGTGGGGACCTTCCGCAGGCAGCCCTAGAGCTGCTGGCTCCGGGCCAACACCATCCAGCAAAGTATCCAAGCACTTTGCAGAAGCAGTTTCTCTGCTGGGTATCATTTAGCACCCATCCTCCCCTTGGACTGTAAGCTCCGTGAGACCAGGTCTTTCTCACCACATGAAGGCCCAGCATAGAGCTTAGTACCCAGTAGGCACTCAATAAGTATTTGGGCTACACATAAACACACCCCTGAATTAAGAGCTTTGAGCTGCATCATCCTCTCATGGCTGTGTATGTTTAAAAATGAAAAAATATTTCTTATAAATAACGAAGAAAAAAAATCAAGTTCAGAACATTATGTACTTTGTGATTCCAGTTCTGCATGAGAGAGGGAGCAAGACAGAGAAAGAGGTAGGGAGAGATATTGAGGGATGGAGAGACTGTCAGAGGTGGGGAGACCCAGAGAAAGGCTAAACCCTGAAATATTAATAGTGGTTTTCATGAGATGGTAATCAGTTTTTCTTTCTTGTTTTTCTATGTATTTTCTAAAAATGTTATAATGCACATGTATTAGAAACATTGTTTATTAAAATTATTAACAGATAAACACTCGGAAACCTATGTTTTATTATGGCAACTTGGCAAGTAAAATGTCCCCTTATTTACAGAGTCCCTTTCATCAGCTTCAGCCACCTTATCTATGTGCCCTCCTTTCCTCACAGGGCTGTGATTTTTATTTTAACTTGAAGAACCAGGTTGCAGAGAGGGAAGAAAAACTCACAAAGCTCCCAGCAATCTAGAGGCTGATTTTTCCCAAGCAAGCAAATCTCTTCGGGGAGGTGAGGAACGATTGTACTGAATGAAGAGGTGATCTAAGGTCAGCATTAAATAGATGTGTTGCTTTTCCCAGAGTCGGCTGAAAAGATCAAGTGACTTCTTCTACTGAAAAGTTACAATTCAATAATTAACAGAATTTCCTCACAGCTTTATAGGCTTCAATTCTTATTCTCTGAAGTGCTGACCTCATTGCCTCCTCTCCTCTCCAGGAAGCAGCAGTCAGAAATTGGAGTTTCAGAGGGGCTGGCAGAGTTGCAATGTACCTGAGACACTAAGTACTAAGGGGAAGTAAGGGTGGGTGGGCGGCGGGAGTGGGGGCAGTGGTTGTTCTCTTTTTGTCTTAATTTCCAGGCATTTCAGAATTAAACTCATTGTTTAAATTCGGTAACTATCTAGTCTCAGACGCTTTTGCATACTACCTGGTTCCTGGTATATAATGTTTTATTCACTTGTTTCTACTTTATGCAGTTTTATATTGTGATCTGCCTCAGAAACAATTGTAATCTACCTTAAATGCCCCTTTGAGCTAGAGTGTAGTATAAATGCATCCATTCATTCATTTATTCTAGCTTAAGGTAAAGGCTAAGCTGCTATAACAAAAAGCATAGCCCCTGTCTTTCTTACACACCCTCCCAACGTGAGTTGTCCAGGCTGGTGGCTGAGCATGGTCCAATGTGACCTGACAGCATGTCTGTTTCAGCTTGTGGGGAGGTGAAAGAGAGGAAATCCAAGCTAGGCTGCTTATCTTTTTTTAAAAACAAAAAAATTCATAAACCTTATTTTTAGGTTCACAGCAAAACTGAGCAGAAAGTACAGAGAGTACCCATGTGCCTGCTGCCCCCACATATGTTCAACCTCCCCTACTATCAACATCCCACACCACAGAGGTGCATTTGTTACAATCACTGAACCTACATTGTCACATCATTATCACCCAGAGTTCATGGCTTATATTAGGGCTCACTCTTGGTATTGTATATTCCACGGGTTTTGACAAATGTATAATGACATGTACCCACCATTATAGTATTGTACAGAATAGTTTCACCGGCCCCAAAATCCTCTGTGCTCTGCCTATTCACCTTTCCCTCCCCCAACCCCTGATATTTCACTGTCTCCACAGTTTTGTTTTTTCCAGAATGTCATCTAGTTGGAACTATACAGTATGTAACTTTTCAGGCTGGCTTCTTTCACTTAGTAGTATGTGTTTATGTTTCCTCCATGTCTTTTCATGGCTCATTTCTTTTTAGCACTGAAAAACAACAGCCTATTGTCTAGATGTAGCTCAGTGTATTTATCCACTCACCAACCAAAGGACATTTTGGTTGCTTCTAAGTTTTGGCAATTCTGAATAAAGCTGCTATAAACATCTTTGTGCAGGTTTTCATGTGGATGTTAAGTTTTCAATTCATTTAGGTAAATAACCGAGGAATGTGTTTGCTGGATTACATGGCAAGACTATATTCAGTTTTGTAAGAAACTGCCAAACTGTCTTGTAAAGTGGCTATACCATTTTGCATTCCCACCACCAGTGAATGAGAGTTCCAGGTGCTCCACAACCTCATTAGCATCAGATATTATCAGTGTTTTGGATTTTGACCATTCTGATAGGTGTGTAGTGGTAACTCATTGTTTTAATTTGCAATTCTCTAATAATATATGAAGTTCAACATCTTTTTTCTTTTTCTTTTTTTTAAGACAGGGCTCACTTTAGCAAGGTCACAGCTCACTGCAGCCTCGACCTCCTGGGCTCAAGCAATCCACCCACCTTAGCCTCACAAGTAGCTAGGACTACAGGCATGTGCCAACACATCCAGATTTTTTTTTTTTTTTTTTTTTTTTTTGTAGAGATGAAGGCTTGCTCTGTTGCCTAGGCAGGTCTCAAACCCCTGGCCTCAAGCTATCCTCCCACCTCAGAATCCCAAAGCGCTGAGATTACAGGCATGAGCCACTGAGCCCGGCTGATATTGAACGTCTTTTCATATGCTTACTTGTCATCTCTGTATGTCCTTTAGTGATGTGTCCGTTCAGGTCTTTTGCTTATTTTTTAATTGAATTGATCATCTTCTAGTCATTGAATTTTAAGAGTTCTTTGTATATTTGGATGAGTCCTTTATCAAATGTGTCATTTGCAAACATTTTTCTCCCAGTCTGTGGCTTGCCTTCTCATTCTCTTGATATTGTCTTTCACAGAGCAGAAGTTTTTGAATTTTAATGGAGTCAGATTATCAAGTGTTTATTTCATGGATCATGCCTTTGGTGCCATATCTAAAAAGTCATTGCCATACCCAAGGTCACCTAGGTCCACTTGAAAATGACATTATACTACTTCATGGGTAGTACAAGTATCTTATGATAAAAAAATTTCTAATTCCTCCTTCCCATCTCTTGTATCATTGTTGTCATTCATTTCACTTATACATAAGCATAAATTATTTTGCACGTTCTTTCTCTTGACTCTAAGTTCCTTGAGGATAGGAATTGTATCATTATTTATTGCTGTATTTTTTCAACTAACTTTTTTCTCAAATGAAATATAATTTACTAATAAGAATAGCAATAAAATCATAATCGCTATGATTTATTCAGTGTATAAATAAATCACAAGTGAGCCAGGTAATTCATTTACCATATCTCATTTCATTATCATAACAATCACCTAAGGAAGGCTGTATTATCCTCATTTTATAGATTACAAAACTGGGATTCAGAAAGCACAAAGTAACTTAAGCAAGGTCCCACAGTTCATAAGTAGTAGATCTAGAATTAGAAACCAAATCTGCTTGACTCCAATTAAAGGCAACTTTTAAAGAGCATCCATCAAATGGAGAGATGAGCCTGGAAGACCTCTGCTCCATCCTTTGAAAGACGAGGCCTTACTTTGTCATCCAAGCTGCAGTGCCGTGGCACAATCATAGCTCGCTGCAGCCTCTAACTCCTGGGCTCAAATGATCCTCCTGCCTCAGCCTTCTGAGTAGCTATGACAACAGGCAAGCACCACCATCCCTAGCTTTTTTTTTTTTTTTTTTTTTTTTTTGGTAGAGACAGGGTCTCACTTTGTTACCCAGGCTTTGTTACCTTAAAAAGTTCTGGGCTCAAGCAATCCTCCCATCTTGGCCTCCCAACGTGCTGAGATTACAGGGGTGAGCTGTAATGCTCCCAGCTCCCAGCCCATTGAGAATTTTTTAAGAACTTAGTCTAGGGGGTGGAGCCAAGATGGCCAAATAGGAACAGCTCCGGTCTACAGCTCCCAGCCTGAGCAACACAGAAGACGGGTGATTTCTGCATTTCCGTTTGAGGTACCGGGTGGGTTCATCTCACTAGGGAGTGCCAAACAGTGGGTGCAGGACAGTCGGTGCAGCGCACTATGTGCGAGCCGAAGCAGGGCGAGGCATTGCCTCACTCAGGAAGAGCAAGGGGTCGGGGAGTTCCCTTTCCTAGTCAAAGAAAGGGGTAACAGACGGCACTTGGAAAATCGGGTCAGTCCCACCCTAATACTGCGCTTTTCCAACGGGCTTGGAAAACGGCACACCAGGAAATTGTGTCCCGCACCTGGCTCGGAGGGTCCTATGCCCACGGAGTCTCGCTGATTGCTAGCACAGCAGTCTGAGATCAAACTGCAAGGCAGCAGCGAGGCTGGGGGAGGGGTGCCCGCCATTGCCCAGGCTTGCTTAGGTAAACAAAGCAGCCAGGAAGCTCGAACTGGGTGGAGCCCACCACAGCTCAAGGAGGCCTGCCTGCCTCTGTAGGCTCCACCTCTGGGGGCAGGGCACAGACAAACAAAAATTCAGCAGGAACCTCTGCAGACTTAAATGTCCCTGTCTGACTGACAGCTTTGAAGAGAGTAGTGGTTCTCCCAGCACACAGCTGGAGATCTGAGAACGGACAGATTGCCTCCTAAAGTGGGTCCCTGACCCCCGAGCAGCCTAACTGGGAGGCACCCCCCAGTAGGGACAGACTGACACCTCACTCGCCAGGTACTCCTCTGAGACAAAACTTCCAGAGGAACTATCAGACAGCTGAATTTGCGGTCTCACGAAATCCACTGTTCTGCAGCCACCGCTGCTGACACCCAGCCAAACAGGGTCTGGAGTGGACCTCTAGCAAACCCTAACAGACCTGCAGCTGGGGAAAGGATTCCCTATTTAATAAATGGTGCTGGAAAAACTGGCTAGCCATATGTAGAAAGCTGAAACTGGATCCCTTCCTTACACCTTATACAAAAATTAATTCAAGATGGACTAAAGACTTACATGTTAGACCTAAAACCATAAAAACCCTACAAGAAAACCCAGGCAATACCATTCAGGACATAGGCGTGGGCAAGGACTTCATGTCTGAAACACCAAAAGCAATGGCAACAAAAGCCAAAATTGACAAATGGGATCTAATTAAACTAAAGAGCTTCTGCACAGCAAAAGAAACTACCATCAGAGTAAACAGGCAACCTACAGAATGGGAGAAAATTTTTGCAACCTGCTCATGTGACAAAGGGCTAATATCCAGAATCTACAATGAACTCAAACAAATTTACAAGAAAAAAACAAACAACCCCATCAAAAAGTGGGCGAAGGACATGAACAGACGCTTCTCAAAAGAAGACATTTATGCAGCCAAAAAACACATGAAAAAATGCTCATCATCACTGGCCATCAGAGAAATGCAAGTCGAAACCACAGTGAGATACCATCTCACACCAGTTAGAATGGCCATCATTAAAAAGTCAGGAAACAACAGGTGCTGGAGAGGATGTGGAGAAATAGGAACACTTTTACACTGTTGGTGGGACTGTAAACTAGTTCAACCATTGTGGAAGTCAGTGTGGCGATTCCTCAGGGATCTAGAACTAGAAATACCATTTGACCCAGCATCCCATTACTGGGTATATACCCAAAGGACTATAAATCATGCTGCTATAAAGACACATGCACACGTATGTTTATTGC